>NW_019268546.1:2269768-2295278 GCF_002738365.1 Cucurbita moschata | reverse complement strand
CCCCCCCCAACCATCGAAACAATTCTGCTCACACAAAAACAAACCTGTTGTTGAAGAGAGAATTTGGGTCATTCTTATGATAGCCAAGTTCATCAAACTCCATGACAGCATCTGGTTCATTTACCGACGCCAGCTTCCAAACCGATTGCTTACTTGCCGAGCATAAGCTACCACGGATTTAGCCCATTTCCTGATCCCACTCTTCAACTTCTCCGAATCCATCTCTTTCAAAGACTTCCCATGTTCCATTGGTAGTTTTGGGGACGAGAAACAGAGATCGAAAGATCTCCTGCGCTTTCTGGCAGCCTTGTGCCTCGCCGAGCGCTTGGCCTCCTCAGCTTTGGTTAGAGATAGAGACTTCTTCACAGACATGGTCTTTTTTCTCGGCTGCTGCTCGTCTGCAGCCAAGGATTTGGTAGAAACTGTAGATAATTTGATTTTGGGTCATATTTATATAGCAGAGATAGCAACTAGAACAAGCAACAGGTATTGCACAAATGCGTGTTGTATAGGCACTTCCATTGACTTTTGAACATTCAAAATATGCTGTTTCTTTTTAGAGAAGTCTCAGGGTTTGCATAACTTGTTGGTACGTTTTAGTGATCTCATCATGTTTTATTGGAATGATATGAGAAGTTGCTGCCATGTCATAAGTATTACCAAAATGGTTGGTGGTTGATGTTTGTGGTTGCAACCAGGTGCATTTTGGAAGCATGGAAGTTTGAAAATTCAACTCTGACCATTTCTATGCAAAAAGAAGATTAATTGAACTAATCAATGCAGATTTAGATAAGCCAAAGTCATTGTTCATTACAGAGCCATCGGTGAACAACCTCTGGGGCCAATGCAAAATCTTCCTTTTCAAAGGCTTACTGAAGTCCCTCTCCAATTATGATCAATATTAGATTCACTTCAGTTAGTCTATTCAAAATGAAAAAGTGACATCATTTTAGTGCACCATGGTTTATAATCTTTTCAGATTTGTGCCTTTTTGTTTGACCATTGAATAAGTCTTGCTTCCATTTCTTCTCATTTTTTTATATAATGCTATTTTCTTTTACACTAAATGGTTTCCCTAATTTGGTTCAAATGCTATTTTCTTTTACCTAAATGGTTTCCCTAATTTGGTTCAAGGACGCCCATGGAACTTTCAAGGAATAACCCTAATAAGAATGTGAGATGTTGTCCTCTTTGGACTTCATTTTTAGATTTTCAATCAAAGTTTTAAAACATGTCTACTGAGGAGAAGTTCCTACATTCTTATAAAAAATGTTTTCTTCCCCTCCCCAACTGGTGTGGGATCTCACAATCCACTCCCTTGGGGTCCAACATCCTCGCCTACACTCCGCCCGATATTTGGCTCTAATATTATTTGTAATAACTCAAGTATACCGCTAGTAGGTATTGTCTTTGGGCTTCCCTTCAAGGTTTTAATATGCGTTTGTTAGGGAAAGGTTTCCACACCGTTAAATGTTTTGTTATCCACCTCCTTAAATGTTTTGTTATCCTCTCCAACTGTGGGATCTTACAATCCACTCCCTTAGGGGCCCAATATCCTCGTAGGCATACCGCCCGATGTTTGGCTCTAATACCAAATAATGCTTTGTTCTCCTCTCCAACCGATGTAGGATCTCACAATCCATCCCCTTGGAGGCCCAACATCCTCTCGCTTACACACTGCCCCGTGTCTGGCTCTAATACGATTCGTAATAACTCAAGTCTACCGTTAGTAGATATTGTCCTCTTTGGACTTCCCCGCAAGGTTTTAATATGCATTTATTAGGGAAAGCTTTCCACAAACAAACTATACGTTACACGTTTAAAAATCCAGAACAATTCTTAAGGACCATTCAACCAACCCTAATAAAAAGAATCCAAATCCAAAGCAAACAATATCTCAAGAACAAATTTAGAAGTTTAGTGAGAATAAATTAGTGATAATGTTGTTTACAAACATTACAATGGGAATTGGAAGTTATTAACTCTTGAACTAAGAAAAAGTAACTAATAATACCAAATACCAGATGATTCCAAACACCATCTTTACAACTCTGCCGCCGCTAGTTTTACATTATATACAACCCTATCAGAAACCAAGCTTCCTACTCCTCTCCTCCTACCGCTTCCTCTCTACAATAATATCAAAATATCAAAGAACTTGTACAGTTGATGCTATCAATCTAACTTAATGTTGAATACTGCTGTATGCATACCACAAACTCTAAATCAGATAATTCAAGCAAAGCTATCAAAGAACAAACCCGTCTCATGGGATGCCTTCTGTTAACGCATGCTGTGATGGTCGACCTATACCGCTCACTGCTTCGTTTATCCGACTGAATACTACTTTAAGGGGGATGCAACTGATGACATGATCGTTTGACTTCTGCACCAATCGTTTCGGCTGATTTTGGTGTCGGTTACCAGTCAGCGACGATAGTTTGCGGATCTTTTTACATAAATGCCCCGTTTTTTTCATTCTCGGCGATTTGCTCGGTGAGAAACAAGGTTGGGATGGTGATTGTTTTGACTGTTTGGCTAGAGTTCTAGTAGATGTGATGTGCTTGACTGCGCAACGGTTATAGCCGCCTTCTGGTTCACTATCTGCTCGGCTCAACAACGAATCGCAGTGCCCGTCTTCCATAACTTCTACAGTGAGAGGATGGCCAACTATGGCTTTACCATTCAATTTACTCATCAGAGATACCAATGGAACATGCTGAGGCCTATAGCTCGCTTTCACCTCAAGCTCAACATCATATAATAATGAATTCGCTCCGTAGTTTCTAACGTAATATTCTGGCATCTGATATCGAGAATGGACAGTAAAGCGGGACGGGCGATAAGGAAGCAACTTTTGAGGTATCAGAGAGTCGTCAAGCAACGGGTTCACCTCAGTTTTCAGTTCGCTTGCATGAGGCTTCCTGTTAGGTATTTGTTTACCCCACTCGAGTAGGCTACGATCATTTGCCGATGGGGATCGACCAAAGCTGTTGCAATCTACTTTACCTGCCAAGCAAGAATCCGATGCATCTTCCACATCCAAGGAGTTTATTGAATCTTGTTTTCTGTAGTTACTTAAATGCCTTGACTTCCTCTTTCCTTTTATCTGCCACCTTGAAGTACCTCTCTCGATCTTTTGGTTAATATTATCGTTACGAACGGCACCTGAAGTCGTAGAACTGGGTTCCTTCGTTGCCTCATTTTCCAAAGATACTGGACTGTTTCGACTCGACTGCCTTCCTAAGGTACCAACCTTAGATCTACCGGATGAAGAAGAGGGATTCGTAGGAGAAAAACCTGACAGTTGAGGAACAAAGATCAGTAATAATATCATCGAACGGAAAACTAAGAACTTCCCAATATATGGCACTGCAGCACGGTTCGACAACAAGCAATTTGAAAATGAACAAGCGATCTCTATTCGTATCAGCTGAACTGACAGTAACGAGGTCAAATGAAGCAAAAAGTTCATTGAAAAACGATACACAAAGGAAAAAAATATGGTTAGTATAAACGATGCCAAAGTCGGGGAGTAGAAATGCACATCATCTAAAGATACTAATTTCATCAGTTAAACAACAGATAGTAAGACATAAAGTTTAAAATTTATAATTGTTCACTTCGAGCATACCAGCAGCGTTCTTCTCCTCTCCAACAAATGGCACGTCAAATAGCTTATCGGAAGTGTTATTTTGAGGGAGCTCCGATATACTGGAGACTTCATTTTCCTTTGCCTCGGAATTTATCCGAGATACTTCCAAAGCACTTAATGAGGCTTCATTGTCACGAGAAACTATGCCATCGCCATCGGAACTATTGATAGTCACCGAAGAATTACTTCTCTTTTTCTCAATATCTAATTCAGCCGGTTTACCATCAGATGTCCCTCGTGCGAGCGAACTGCATGTATTAGGAAGTTGATCACAAGTCACAGGAACAGATACCATTGCTGTACTCTCCAAAACCTTTGTCAACGGTCGATGGCGATTTTTCCTTTTCAAGAATTCCTGTACAGTTGGCACCGGAGATCTTTTTCTTCTCAATGACGATGAATACATATGAATAATCTTTGGGGGATTTCCATTAGTCACACAATTCCCGGCATTCACGTCACGAGGAGAAGCAACCTCTTGTTGAACTATTTCAGGTTGGTCTCCTGAGTGGGCTTTCCCATTTGCCAATGAACCGATACCCAAATCTTCAAGTCCTCTCATACGCTTAACGGTTCCATCATCCTCTGAATCATTCGGCGTTCTCCTCCTATAATGTTCAGATAGCACCTTCGAAGAACTGGCATGATTAGTCTCTTCCAAAGGAATGTCTGAATGAGAAATTTCAGGGGCTGAATAAGAACTCATTTCAGAATTACTTTTCTTTGAACAAGTGTCTTCAGAATTACTAACATCATCCGACATGATGGCTTCTTGTTCTTGTTCTTGTTCTTGTTCTTCTTCTTCTTCCTCCTCCTCCTCCTCTACTTCTTCTCCTTCTTCTTCTTCACAAGAATCCGACACAAGAGGAGATTCACTAGCTAAGACAGCATGCTCGCCATCTGACGCACTTTTCTGAGTCCTATAGCTAAATTCCAACTGGTCCTCACCTAGAAGGGCATTCTCAAGCTCAAGAGCATGTAAAATTGCATCTTCCCTCCGGGCGTATTTCACAGCCTTCTTACAAGAGTTCGCTGCAGAAGCCTTTGCCTTTTCAATGCATTCATCATATTCCCCACATCGAAACGCCTTCACCCTCTTAGATTTCTCAAGATTGTACCAGTCACTAAACCAACAAGAGTAAGAGTATTGTCACAAGAAAGAAAAACTTCAAACAAACAAAACCAGACCAGACATCAAACATTCAAATATAGAGTGGTATGGGCAACTGCAAGGAAAAAAAAACACAAACCAATAACAGCAGACAGACACAAATGTCAACGTTTTGGTTCAAAGAACAGCCAAGTGAGAACCACACAGATTTCAAACATGATACACAATATTGCAGAACAAGAAGGGTTACAAGTAAAGGCAGCAGTATGGCAAATGGCGACAGAGACAAGGAGATAATATAATCAAACATGAATCAAATTAGTGAAGAACAGAACTGAAATGAACCAATAACAGGAAGCAATTACATGCTTGCGTCTTCGCGACCTAGAAGTTTCACCGGCGTACCGGATCTCGGAGAAACCAAACAACTCTCCGACAATTCATGGAGGCCCAAAATCTTGCCCGGCCACCACGACCCATTTCGGCGGCGGACCCAAACTAACCCTCCAACCGATGAATCGATACCCTTGGCCTCACCAGAACTCCCCATCTCCAAAACCCCCAGAACCCAAAGACCAGGGGAAAATTCCTCGAATGAACCCTCAGCTGTTCATTTTGAAACACAATCCACAGTCATAAAAACCGTCAAAAACCTCGCTATCACCCACAAATAAACACAGCACTAACAAAAAGGAAGCTCTGGGAATAATAAGATTAAAAAGAAATGCATTACTTGCATGCGGCAGAGACAAACAATCCGAAATGAGCTTCAAAGGGAAAGGAAAAAGCGGCAGTTAAGACCAGGATGAAAAGGGTTCAAGGGAAAAACAGAGATCTACAACGAGCTCCAAGATTTATGAGTCTTTCTCAACATTACTGCGCAATGTTTCGGCGGTTTTTTATATGATTTTTCTGTTGACATCCATTTATGTTTATGGGGTTTTCTTTGAAGAAGCTCGTATGTGGTGTAAAGGGTGTTCAAGCCAGGTGTGAGAGAGATGGGAGTTCGGATCAAAAACGCACCTTTTGGTGGGGAAGAGAGAGGGTTTCTGTGAAGAGCGATAAAGGGTACCGAGTGAATATAATTTTATTGCAAAAACCAAACTGTTTGGCAAGAGGGCCAGAGAGAGAGAGAGAAAAAAAAAAGGGTTAAATAAAATCAAGGGCAACAAGGGTCTTTATACCTTATTTCCTCTACTTTATTTTCCATTTTTCTTCCAACCCTTCTCCCCATCTAACTCGAAAGGATTCCCACAATTTTTTTTCTCTCAATCCATCATTGGATTTACTTAACCAAATCCCTCAAGGGAAGAGTTGAGGGATTTCCTTATGCTTCTGTGTTTGAGTAGTAATTTATAGGTATTCACTCGACTGATTGCATCTCAGCGGCGCCAGGAATTGAAGTAGGCCGAATCCAATTATAGCAGCCATGACCGGTACGTAATTTCCTTTATCCAGTTACTTTCAGATTCGTCTTGATGTTAAGGAAATTTGAAATTGCTTTATGCAGCTGCCATTATCAGAATACAGATTGTTTCTTCTCGTCGGTTCTTAAGTTCTGACTTCTGATAATATTTTTCAACTGATCGTATAGATATGTATATGGGTTTTTGCTATATTGCTTATCTTTCTATAGTTTACCGGCTACTGCTAGTGTTCTGCTTTGTAGGTTTAAGTTAACGATTCCGACCATTTGCAGATTTCAAGTTTTCCAAAATCATGGAAGTGTGGTGATGTGGAATTTCGATGGATTAGTATAATAAAGAAGATAAAATCTGAAGAAACTTGTTTATGTATTCCAACTAATGCGAGATTATGCGACTTGAACAGTGTGTGTGTGATTGGATAGCATACAATCCTGTACTTTAATAGCTACTGAATAGATGTATGCGTGCGTGCGTATCTATGTACATATATGCGCCTAGGTGGATGATATTTTGATGGGATTTTTTGTTATGTCCCAATTAATTTTAATTATCTGCCTTTTAATTCTTCTTGTAGACTATGCACAGGAGCAGGAGATGGAAATTGAAGCATTGGAAGCTATACTTATGGATGAGTTTAAAGGTTTGTGGCACATTTGTCCTTAAAAATTCGTAGTGCTTTACTGCCTTTTCTCCCTTCTAAGATATCAGGTGCTGTTTCCTGTTTGTATTCAATGTCAGAAATTCACTCAAGTGAGAGTGGCTTAAACACTTCTGGTAGATGCTTTCACATAACACTGTCTCCACAGGTACATTGTTTTTGTTTTCCACTAGTTTTATTTTTGGTGCATGGTAAGCATCCTACTTCGGACTTATGATAAGTGATATACTGGATCTTGAAATGTAAAGAATCTGATAGTTGTGCGTACTCGTTTTTCCTCTTTAAAGAAGGGAGAGGATGAGAGGTGGAGCGTAACGGTTGGGAATGTTGGATATATAGTTAGGGTACAATTGAAATGAGTTCATTTGTTTCTTGGTTATTTAAGCTTTAATTTGAACGAGGACCTCTGAAATGAACATTTTCAAATTCCTCGAAGCATTTCTTAAACTGAAATTTCAAATATTATGGTGAATCTTTCTAGTGGCCGTTGGTGTGACTCGTTATGTCGTGCTACCCTTGCAGCTTAAATATATGGGAAATGCTTTTTAACTTTAATGATTAGATATAATAGTTATCAATTTTCTTTGTGGTTTTGGAGATAATTATGAAATATTCGTACCTAATATATTTTAGAGTTATTTGTTTGTTTGCCTGATTGTTGGAAATGAAAGTAGACGTACTGAACTCTGCTTATTCCTTTGTCGTTTCCGATAGGATGATGAAATGGATGAATCAACAACGATGCCAGGTTATTCTTACCTTTACCTAAGTTACCTTGCTATTAAATACACCTCGAGCTTTAATTATTTTTGAACTGTCCTAGTATAAGATCTGCAATACATGTGGTTATAAGCTCTTGCCCCAAACTTCTGTGCAGTTCAGCTGGGTTTGATTTTCTCGCATACAGAGAAATATCCTGATGAACCTCCACTTTTGAATGTGACAAGGTTGTATATTTATGCTATGCATGGAAATACATAGATCCTGTGTATCCTTTACTACAATAATTTGAAATAAACCGAACGATTGCATATAAGTTAGCTACTCTCATTCCATAATGATCAGTTAGTTTGGTACAAAAATGTTCTCTTCTTCAATATAATGGTATACTGATTTCTGGCTTTTTTGCTTTGTTTCTCAGTATAAGAGGAATCCCTGGAGAAGATTTGAAGATTTTGAGGGAGAAGCTTCAGCAGGAGGTATTTCCTTCAAATACTTATCGGACTTAGCTTCATAACGGACTTTAAAGCATCAGCTCTAGCTCATTCTGCCTTTTTAGATACGGAGATTACAATGATATACGACAAATACATACTGAGAAATCATAACTTCGGCACATTTGAGAAATCTGATTGCATTCCGTCAGAGTGTGTAATGCTTACCTTACGTCCTTATTATTTTATAATCCTTTGGTGGGCGGTTTCGCAATTTCCTTCAACCTTTCCCTCCAGCTAGTTAGGAAACTAACAGAAAAAATAGTAGCAGCAAGAATCTCACTGGTCATGTATTTATATAAACGGCACATGAAATTTTCTTAGTTGCCCATTCTTTTCCTCCAAAATTTTGTTCCTGATGATTAATAAGCGAAATATTGTGATGCTTCGAAACTTGTAGTTATTTGAATACTCGTAAGTTTATTTGATAATGTGGTGTACTTGACATTTACATTTTGTATATTTTGGCAGGCATCTGAAAATCTCGGTATGGCTATGATCTACACGCTTGTCACATCATCTAAAGAGTGGCTATCCGAGCGATTTGGTCAAGAAAGTAGTCTTGAGATTGCCGAGGCAGAAGAGAGGGCAAAAGAAGATGTACGAATCTCTATTTGCGTTATTATATTTTTTTTTTCTGTAAAAGATTCTCTATGCCCTTCAATTCCTCTTGTGATTGATAGTTTTACTTTTGGATTGGAAGTTTAGTGTCTATCTCTAGAATGAGTTACATTCAGGGCTTGGAGGCATCTGTTATTCTATCTTTTAAAATATTTGTCCATTGAATATTACTTAAATGAATTCATATACATTTTACTTCCCATCGAGCTCGCAGGTAATTGTACCACATGGAGAACCTGTCACCCTCGACACGTTTTTAGCTTGGAGAGAAAGATTTGAAGCAGAAATGGCACTGGAACGAGCCAAGTAATTTATTTATTCATCTTTTTCTGTGGTTTATTTTACCCTATTTTTGCTATAGTCCTCCTTGTGAAGGGTAGAATAGACTGATGATATGGTGAAGGGGAGTGGATTGCTCTCACTTCTAATAGACTGGATATCTGATTATGATCACTGGGAGCTGGAGTACCAAATTTCTCTGGTTTTTCTAGGCAGTGCTAACGGTCACATATGTACTAATGGTCAGATATTGACTACCGCTACGTTGTTGTGGTTGCTTATATGGTGTTACCATGCCAATATATGCATAGTTTAGCGGTTAAGGCACTACGACGATTAGTGGACCATATATTGAACTAATATGGTGTTACCATGACAATTAGTGGACTAATCAATCTACCCCTAAATTCTCTAAAGGCTCTACATCGGCTAATTTAGGGAATGATCATGGGTTTATAATCAATGAATACACTCTTCATTGGTATGAGGCCTTTTGGGGAAGCCCAAAGCAAAGCCACGAGAGCTTTTCCTCAAAGTGGACAATATCATATCATTGTGGAGAGTCGTGTTCGTCTAACAGACCATGAAGCTGCTTGAGTAAGGTTAGTGGTGGGTAATGGTGAAAATATAGTTTTTGGGAAGGACGAATAGGTAACGAGGCTCTCTCTTTTAATCTTTGAAGAACTTATGCGAGTTTTCAGTTGTATATGGCAAAAACCTTAGTATAAGTCTTGTTTGGAAGACCGGCTCTTCCTTGTGAGACTTGGTCGGCTTTTAGAAGAAACGTGAATGGCCAAGAGACCAGCAGGATTCTTTCTGGGATAAGAAAGGTTGTATACCAAAGCTAATGTCTTTGGTATTAGCAACCCGGAAACATTAGCTAATGACTAATGTATACTCTTTGGGGGATTTGGGTGCTAGTTAGGACATTAGATGGTGCACCGTCTCTCGGTGGCTAATACCAAAGACGATAAACCGTCCCCTCTTCTTTGATTTTGTCTAATCAGAGAGCTTTCTGTAATTTACCTGCCTTGAATTCGGATGAGTTTTCCCTTCTGTACTCTGTTTATAAATAAATATGAATCACTTGCAGGATAATGCCCGAATCGGCTCTTACCGCTCCGAAGGAAAAGAAACTTTCTGGTAGACAGTGGTTTGAGAGCGGAAGAGCTTCTGCGGTAAATTTTCGTCTTTCCTCTTCTAGCTTGTATTCCTTTACATGTCGTCTTATAGTTATGTCCATCACGCTAGGGCAGGAATATCAAACAACCGTTTTCTAAGGCTACTATGCGGTCGATTAACTATCGAAATCTCTGTTTAATCAGAGCTTCTGCAGCACTGAACGTAATATAAATGAAAAGCTTTCTGCAACTGAATGTATTGCTCGTTTTTTTTTTCCTGCAGAAAGGTGCAGCCCCAGTTACAGAAGGGTCGGACGTGGAAGACGAGGAAGAACTCGACTTTGATGAGGATGATTTTGAAGGTGCTCCCTCTAGCTCACTTGGTTGTATGAATTGTTAATAATGCTTAAATGATCATCCCTTTACATTGGTTGAATTGCAGATGATGAGGAAGACATGCTCGAGCACTATCTAGCTGAGAAGTAAGATTCTCTCATCCAGAAGGCCGTAGTTAAGAATCACTTCATTTGCTTCATTACTAGAATGGTATCAAATTTTGGCTTAGTTTTGATCAAATGACAGCACTTCGTGTGATCTTACAAGTCTCCATTTTCTTGTTTTGGTTAAAAAGGAAGGTTGTGGTGGCGAAGTTAGCCATTTTGTTCTTATATTCTATCACAAACTGATTTAGTTCAACGGGTTAAGATATTAAAATGTTCGAATTTTTTTACCTACCTATGCTTTTGAATGGAAAAATAGCTAAAGTTTGAGCATTTACTCTCAACTATCTGACCATAGTTCAACTCGTTGAGATACTTAAATGTCCAAATTTTTTCTCCTGTTTATGCTTTTGAACAAAGCATATACGCTTGACTATTTGACCATAGTTTAACTGGTTGAGATACTTAAATATTCGAATTTTTTAACCTACCTATGCTTTTGAACGCAAAAATAGCTCAATTCTATGAGAACATACTCTTGACTATCTAACCATAGTTCAATCGGTTAAGATACTAAAATGGACATTTTTTTTCACCTACCTATGTTCTTGAATAGATAAACAGTTAAAGCAGTGAAAATGTTCGAGTTTTCTCATCTGCTTATATCTTTTTAATCGAAAATATTGTCTATTTAATAGAAGAATCTTGTAAAAGAAAAACATATCAAAACTAAACTTCCGGCTTTGCATATCCTTTCTGATTAAGGAATCTCGAGGGAGTCTCTTTGTCCAACTAAACAGAAAGGAGAAATAGATTTTGAATATAATAAGACAAATGAAAAGTGATGCAAAAAGGGAAGTGTCCTATTCAATAATCAAACTTTACATAAAGTAAATTTTCACCCTTTCTTTTCTCCCACTTCTAAATTTCACTCACAAAAATTTTAAGCAAACATGACACCGACTCGAAGGATAGGATACTAATTTAAAAGACGTTCTGACATGTCGACTATTCTTTTACTATTTCAATAATTTTTAGAATATTTATAAAATGTTGATAATTGATGGTAGCACAGATTGGATTATTTTATTTTTGAAAAAAAAGAAAACTATATTTTTTTTTATTGTTGTTATTATTAATTTAAATATGTAATTGTTTGGACCCGTTTGACAAGAAAAACGCGTGAAGCGATGTATATAAAGAAATCGGAGTTGGGAGGCGAACTGTAATGCTTTGTTGAATCAGCAAGAAATCCAGAGGTCCGCTTTACCGCTTCTCCAAGACAACTCTTCTTCAACCCCTCCGCCCATTCTTCTCGCTCTGTCGGAATCCATTAATCATGATTAAAGGTTCCAACACTCGCTCGCTTCTCTGTTTCACTTCTTCTTTCTTTTCACTTTGTTTTGTTTAACCATCTCAGATTTTCTGATTGTCTTACTCACAATGATCTTCGGCAAGTTTCAATTCCATGTTGCCTTCCTAGTGTTAGGGCCTTGTCAATTGCTTTCTTCATTGGTCTTGCTCTTTGTTTTATTTGCTTGTGCCATTGCCATTGCCTCATTTCTCTTTTGCCATTGCTTCTCATTTGGGATCACCCTTCTCTTGATGTACGTTTTTTTTTTAATCTGTGTGTCTAGCTGTAGCACGTGGTTATGGTTAAAGGAAATGATATGCTTTTGCTAGTACCCATCTCGGCCTAAGATTAATTTCTTGCCTTATCATGTCATGGGAAGAAATTATAACTTTGAACTTCTTGAAGTGAGAAAGATCAACTAGTTACTTAAGTTGTGCTGGAAGAAACGATTAGAAGTTGTGGAATTCATATTAAGTCAATCTTAATATTGCCCTTCTGCCTGAATTCCTTTTTTGTTCCTTTATCTGACAAATGGATATTGATATCTTTTAGTGAGTGTAAAGTGGCAAAAGGAGCTGCTCCGAGATGTTGAAATTGACACCAGCCTGCCCCCATATGTTTTCAAGGGCCAGTTGTTTGAACTCACAGGGGTACCTCCTGAAAGGCAGAAGATCATGGTTAAGGGTGGCATACTGAAGGTTAGTGACATCTCTTTATGTTTCTTTTCAGGATGATGAATATGCTGTTGAACTATTATTTCTTCATTCTCATTCATCGCCAACAAATAACGATGACACCTCTCTCGTTTCTGATCAAGCTTAGTAAGATTTTCCAGAGTGATGGGTGATATCTGATCCTAATATCTTTTATTGAACAGGATGACGCAGATTGGTCGACTGTAGGAGTAAAACAGGTAGCCTAATGTTATACAGCTTTCTGATAGATTTTTGTGGTTCCAAGTTTACTTCTTTCATTTACATGCTTCTCCTTTTGTAGGGCCAAAAATTAATGATGATGGGTACTGCAGATGAGATTGTCAAGGCACCAGAGAAGGACCCTGTCTTTATAGAAGATCTTACTGAAGAGGGACAAGTTCTTGCAGTTGTAAGATTTTTATTATGTTCTGTCAAGTTTCAGGAATCCATTTTCAGATACTCTTGTCATAAAATGACATCCATGTCCCCACCTGATAGTAATTTAATTAGGTTGATAGTTTCCTTTAGTTGTTTCATTGTATAGGATAACTGGAAAAATACTATTTAAGGTAAGTTTGTTTCCAGATGATGGACTGTTAATATATGTTTTGTGCATCATTATGGGACCGTGAGGTTTTTCCTTTATAAGCTAATGTAAAAATTTCATCGAAGTATATGCAAGTACGAAGGAACCAAGAGCTCGAAGAAAAGGAACTCAATAAATCACCCAAAAGAACAAAACGAAACTCTGAAAGTGAGCCCCCAATTATAACAATAAATAATGAGAATATTATGAATTTTGTCAGACTAAGAAACCTATAATGAAATATTGCACTGCACAGAACTTTTGATTATTCTTCATCCAGTGTGATAAGTTGAAGGATAGAAGATGAGAGATGGTAAGGGATGCAATAGAATCAAATTTTGTGTAGGTAAAATTGTGTAAACGAGGAAAACAATCTCTTGTGAGCATCGTGGATAGGGAGGTCTTATACTTCCTCTTAAGTCATGGTTCCAGTCCTCCTTGTTGCGTTTTAAGAGTGTAAACAAGGAAAACAAACCGAGAAAAGCTAGACCCAAGTTCTCACAGCATTTATGTTACCAGCTTCAAATGCCTACGAAAGAAACTAAAAGCAAAAAAGTACCAGTGGTAAATGGTTTTCAAGGGTGGCAATGGGTAATGCTCACAACCACATTAGAGTGTGCCACTCATCCAAATGAAATCCGAAGGTATCCATATCCACTAAAAGCTAGGGCTATCTACGGTTTCTCTTAGATGAAAACCTCCTCAACCAAATAGGGGCGAGTTTGCCTCTACCCCATGCCACAACACCCAAGCCTTAGGCATAGCAGGTCACTTGTGCAAAAATATTTCAAAATTTGTCATCTTTTCATTCTGACTTTTCTCTATATCTTCATCTTGTTTCTTCATATTCGTCTGAACTATTTTTATCTTCATATAGAATAATTCTTTGTTTAATTGGACATTTTGATGCTGAACTATTTCGTATGATTCATGATTTTCATCCAAAACTTTGTTGTTTCAGGGTCACAGTGCTGGTTTGTTTAATATGGGAAACACATGTTACATGAATTCAACTTTACAGTGTCTGCATTCTGTTCCTGAGCTCAAGTCAGCTTTGATTAAGTGAGTTCCTTTACTTGCATTCTTCATAAATCTTCCTGCAGCAACAAATATAATTATTGGCTTGAATCAGGTTCTCTAGTGCTGAGCATAACAATGTGGATCAAACTTCCCACATGTTAACTATTGCAACCCGGGATTTATTCCGCGAGCTTGATAGAAGTCTCAAGGCAGTGGCACCTATGCAGTTCTGGATGGTTAGTGGTTTTCATGAAACTTTTCAAAATTCGTCTGTTTAAGCACTTTTTCCTTTCATATGATGGGGTGAAAATTAGTAATCCTAATTTCATTATTGATCATTTCTCTGAAATAAGGTTAACTTCTATGAACCAAAAGGGCCAAAACAACCTAAAGACAGTAGGGACAAAGCATCCACATGCCACAGACTAAGGGTTTTTACAAAAAGCTTTGTGTGATTTGATCAGAATTCAACTTATCATTTTATCTTTAAAGAGCCTATCATGTTTTTTTCCTTCCAAAAGGACCCGCAAAAGTGCTCTAGAAGCGTGATTCTAAACTAAAGTAGTCTTGCTTTGTTTTTCACTCTCCATCCTGAAAGGGTCTTGCTTGGGGAACCATATCTCTCTGATTATCTTCATCTGTATATGCTCGTTGTTTGATACTTCTTTTGAAGCCATGTACTAGGCCGATCTGGCAATCTTCTCAAGGATGATATATACCAGATACTAACATTGAACTCCTTTCTTCTTTGGATGTAGATATTCATGTGAAAAGTTGACTTCACGAAGTCAATTTGTAACTCTTCCATTTCATTTCTTTGTATGTAATCAGAATATATTGGAGTTTAGTTGTAATTAATTAAAATTAGATTTCCTGATAACTTATTTTTGGAAGATTTTTATCAGCACGGTTATTTATGCATTGGATTAGGAAATAACTTGTTTATTGTCCCATTTTTCCAGGTGCTGCGGAAAAAATTTCCTCAATTTGGCCAGATGCAGAACAGTACATTCATGCAACAAGTATTTCAGATTTTGAACATTTTGACTGTGCTCTTCCAAGTCCCTAAATTTAATATATTAATTAAAGCTTAAATTTGACAGGATGCTGAAGAATGTTGGACACAACTTGTATACAATCTATCTCAGTCCCTTAGGTCAGCAGGTTCAAGGTAATTGCATCTTGGTTTTTAGTGCTTTTCTGTAATTTCATTTGGCTAATCAAAATGTATGCATAAAACAAGAATATTGTCTATCCACACTTCCAAGCTCCTCTTGACCTCTATGGTTCTTGAACCATGGTTAGATTAACTTACATGTTATTTTCAGGCCGTGTGTCTTGAGGGATCTCTCAATGTGTCTGCTACCTATCTCTGTTTTTTAATTCTTTTCTTTTTGTTTCATCTTTCTTTGAAGAAATATGTAGTTTAAATTGAAATTTTTGTCATCTTTACTCGCAGTGAAAACCCTGATGTTATAAAAGACCTATTTGGCATTGATCTTGTAAGCAGGTATGACATCTGCTAGCTATTTAATATTTCGGAAATATATTCCTTAAAGTGGTGGTTTTAGAGTTAATACTAATCCGTATTTATCTTCATTTCCTATTCTCCACTCCACCTATTCAATCACCATGGATTCACGAACTTATGTTCGGATAATCACAAATGAAAACGTGTCAAGATGTCCCTCTGCATGTAGTTAGTATATTATTGATAAGAAGCACCAGGTTGTCAATGTATCGTTTTGTGGCTTACCTTGTTCCAAAAACCATATTTCATGGCAATCTCCTCATCGGACACTCACCATTGCCATTGAAGTTTATGGTGGTTGTTTCTTAATGCAACATGCATCATGATGATCATTACCACAGAATGATCAATTTCATTCTGTTGTACTGACTCAATGTTTTTTTACTGGTCCTACTGGGAAAAAGATTTTTGTACAACTTTCCTGTTTCCTTTCAAAAGACAAAAAAAATTAAACGTATTCTTGAAATTCTGTCCTGGTAATTTGACGATGGTCGTTTTATGGTGTTAGAGTACGTTGTGAAGAAAGTGGAGAGGAAAGTTCAGAAACAGAATCAGTTTATTCACTTAAATGTCATATATCACAAGAAGTGAACCATTTGAGTGAAGGATTAAAGCATGTAAGTCCTATTAATTTGGAGATTGTTTCTTTGCTCATAGTTGAGTGCAAATATTTTTTTGACTACCGGTTAATAATCTTCTGGCACTCATTAATTGGTTGTTCTTTACTTGGCTGGTCTTTTCGTCCAACATTTTTGTTTAAACAAATGATGAAACAATGAGGGAAAATAGGGAGAACAGGAAAAATGTTTTGTTTTCTTGAACAAGATTCAAACTTGATACAAACTCGATACAAACTCAAGGACAGAGTGAAAAGAAATCAGGGAAAATATTAGTAATATACTGAACTGTTTCCATTAGTTCTGATGGATAAACGCGAGAAGTTTCTAAGTCAGGTAACAAGATGTATTTAGGGTATGATTTTTTCCCACTCAATGATTGTTAGTTTTATTTAGCTTAAATTACATGTCTATTCCTTGATCTTTCTCTTTTATGTCTAATAAGTTCTAACTTTAAAAATGAGTAATAAGTCCCTGAACTTTCATTCAATTTTGTGTCTAAAAGGTCCTCAAACATCCAATTTTGGAAAATATATCACGCACTTCAAATTTTCATTATACTTGATTTAACCAAAACCCCACTTACATGGTTGCGTGATCAGTTACTAAAGTGGAATTTTATTTTTTGGAAATACATTGAAGTTTTGTGTCTGAAGTCCATAATTTACTGGGTAGGTATGATTTTCATCCTCTTTGGAAGTCAAGCTGTTGGTTCTGAGTTAACCAGTCTGCGTTGTTCAATCTGATTTGCTGCCTTCAGTAATTTTTTTTTTTTTTTTTTCTAGAAGGTAGTGCTTTTCATTAGTATGTGAAATGATATTTTAGTAAATACAATAGCTTCTATCAAAAGCAAGACTCGCCAGTGGAATTTTCAAAAAAAATCACCCCAGTTAGTATTAATGAGAAAGTCAGTGTAGTTGCAAAAGTCATTATCTTAGAACCCATCATGGGATTTTGCCACCTGCTCTACTCGCCTCATTCTAAACTACTTTCTGTTGCACCTGATTGAATTTTCTTTGGAATCTGCACAACCACTTTCCTACCAAGGCTGCAAACTACGACCATCTTCTTTGGGATTGTCCGCTCGCTTTATCCCTTTGCAGTCCTTTTTTTCCAGAATCGTTGGGTGGATATGGCATGAAATAGATGGTGTCGTGCAATATTGGCGAGGTGCTCATGAACCTTCCATTTCTCGATGAAGGGAAAGTTGTTTGATAGCCTTATTTTTCCCCATTTTGTGTGATACATGGCTTGAGAGGAATAGTAGATCTTTAGTGGGTCTAAGAAGTCGAGTGAAGAGGAATAGTAGAATCTTAAGAAGATGTAGGTCAAGTTAGGACCTTCGAGGATTGGTTAGATTTGACTCATCTGTATGGTCAAAAAGAAGTCTTAGGGGAAAGGAACCAACTTCCAATGCACTCGATAGCTACACTGATAAGATAAGGAATCAATACAAGGGGAATAAGATACCTATCTCCCTCTCCAACAAAGCACTAGAATCACTTGACAAGGAATCAATCTACCAAATTTTTCTCCATTTATCAAGCTTGTAAAAGAATTTTTAGGTAGTCTGTGCTGTGCATTAATTGCTTGCTTCAAGATCTATAAATTGAGTAGACCCACACTCTCTTTGCTTGCTTCTGTTCTAATTGGTCACTCCTAGAAGGGAAGGAGGTCCTTTATAGCTCATCATTGTTAGAGCCTTCTTATGGTCCATTTGGAATGAGCGTAATCTTTGAGTCGTTCAGGGTTAGGGTTGTTCATCAATTAGTTGCCATCGGTTTTGAGGGAAAACCAATGCCATAAAATGGAAGTCAACTGTTTTCTGGTGGTGCAGTCAATCAACCGATGGGGCTTGAGAGGGGGTTTAGTGAGCCGCAACATCAGAGAGGAGATGGGGCTTGGAATGGAGAACAAGAGAGGGGAGAAAGGGAGGCGGCAGAATGATGTTGGAGAGGGCGAGGAGGCGTGAGTGGTGTTAGAGAGGGAGTGAGCGGCAGGGTTGTAGATGAGATGGAGAGGCATGAGATGAGAGTATGTGAAGAATAAAAATGAGGTCCTAGGGTTAACGGGTTAGTTCAATTGAAGGAGGGGAAGGACTTAAATGTGCTCACCTTTACCCTATTTACTGTTACAGCCAAAGGGCAGTGTTCTTTATTTATTTTACTTTTACAGCAAAGTACTTGGTTACTTTTAGGAATCTTCTTCGTGACAAATGTTCTTTTGTTTCGAAATTCTGTAGGGTTTAAAGTCGGAAATAGATAAAGTGTCTTCTTCACTGGGGCGAAGTGCAATTTTCTTAAAGGAATCTCGTATTAATAGCCTGCCAAGGTAATGATAATCTTTTTTACGTTTAAAGTTCTATTTAGTTCTGCATTGCCTCCTTAATGATCATTTCAGTGACCATGAGAAAAATATAACAATTATTTAGTTCTACCTGCTCAATTCTAAATTAGCATTGTACCATGAGAAAAATATAACAATTATTTGTGGTTTAATCTTAAGGTATTTGACAATTCAATTTGTTCGCTTTTTTTGGAAGAGAGAATCAAATCAGAAGGCCAAAATTTTGAGGGTAATAATGCCAATAAGTTTCTTATGCCCTTCTTTCCCATCTTGTTTTTATTTATGTAAAGCATTCCATAACCTTTTATCTTTCTTTTCATCTCAGAAAGTGGATTATCCTTTGGAGTTAGATGTGTTTGATTTGTGTTCAGATGATCTCCAGAAACAATTGGAAGCTCCTCGACTGGTATAGTTTCTCACCTATAGTCTCTGAAGAAGAAACTTATGGATAGTTGATCTTTTGACTTTTGTTCATTGAAATATAGCTTTTGAGGAACGAGGAAGACAAAAAACTCGGTCTGAAACCCCATGAGAAGACTTCGGATTCCACGGACAAGGATGCGAAGACATCTGATGGAGAAGTGAGTCAAAGCCTTCATTCGCAACCTTTGATTAGTTATATTTGGACCTTCTTTTGACTTCCAATTCATGAAATATGCAGGGCACGTCTACTGGGAATGAGGCACAGTCAAGTGTTGCACCTCAAGAAGGTACCACTTTCTAAAAGTTGAATATCGGTTCTTCCTTCTTACTATCTTAGACTCTCACCTTTTGATGATTATCTATCTTAGATGCCCCTTCTTCTGACAAGGAAACACAAATGACTGGCATCTATGATTTGGTAGCTGTGTTAACCCACAAGGGGAGGAGTGCAGATTCGGGGCATTATGTTGCCTGGGTCAAGCAAGAAAGCGGTTAGTCTTTTAGAACGAATACGCATTTTCATTAACTACTATTCTGTAGCTTACTCGAAATACAAACTCATCATCAATGGGTTTCAAACAGGGAAGTGGATTGAATATGATGATGATAACCCCATGGTACAGAGAGAAGAAGACATCTTAAAGCTGTCTGGTGGAGGTAAAGCTCACATGGGAACTAATTCCTGGACTGTTTTAGTAACCTGAATTTTCAATCTCCAAACATCAATCCATTTAGTAATGGTTACGTTTTGTTCTGATATTTCGTGTATTTTAGGTGATTGGCATATGGCATATATATGCATGTACAAGGCTCGTGTTGTCCCCAAGTGATCTCGATCACGTTCAAACTTAACGTGAGGGCTTCCACGGTTGGCTAGAAAGTTTCCTGTGTACACTAAGTATTTCTTAAATGGTTTGCTCTATAGCTGCTTGGCTGAAAGCAAGCCGGGGTCTGGTTAGATACTCTTCTTAGAACTAAATGTGTCATCTTGAAATGTGTGGTTCATTGAACACTGTTTGATTTGCTGCCTCAAACGTTATTGCTCGTTTTCTATTTCTGTTTGGGACAATGCAAACTTTACTATTAGCTTTACCCGCTTCGTTTGTCCACAGGGAAACCATTTCAAAGCTTGTGGTGCACATGAAACTAACCTAAACCATGACCAAACCAATATAACTCGTTCTCAAATGATATTTGGTTTGATACGATTTGCATAAATAACAAACCATCAGAGGATTTTGTATGTAAAAAAATGGTATCCCATGCATCTCGAAATCTTTGGCACAACTACTTAGTTGTCATATCCTCTACTCGAGTTATATGCTATCAAAGTCATTGTTGCCTTGTTGCCTTTTGCTTTTAGCTTATAACATTGTTTTCACCTCACTTACATTTTAAATTATTTCTAGCTTATAACATTGTTTTTACCTCACTTACATTTTTTAAATTATTTCTCTCAAACATGACTCATAACTCGAGCATATACCGATATTGTCTGTTAAGTAAAATTTCTCTTGACTGAGGTTAAATATTCCTAGATTTCGTTATTCGATTGTTACTATATCCATTGTACTTAAAATATGACCAAGGGAAACAAAAAGGAAGGCCACATGAATATTCTAAGGTCATCATCTAACCCGTGTTAATTTGTGCAAATCATTCACGCCACTTCAAAAAACTCTTAATTCAAATTATGAAAAACATAATCACACTAGATATCTAAAAACTGTTCTTAAAATGGTATTACGTTTTTCTGTTATTGATGTCTTCGATTCAAAACTCGATTTATAAATCAAATAGCATCAGAGAAGGCATATTAGTAATTGATGAACTATCATCTCACATGAAGTTGGCAAATAAGAAGGGTGAAATTAGCTCAAAAAGTAAGCAAAGCCAAACATTTCCAAGAAAATAAATCCAACCCGTTCAAGGGAACCCATAAACATTTTTGACTGCAGTTCAAAAAAAAAAAAGAGGCATACAATCTCACTTCACCTGGTTAAGCTATAGCTATCCACTTGGTCCCTAATGGTAACACAAGAACAGAAACAGCAGGCAAGAACACAACAGTAAAATCTGATAAATAAGGGTAAAATAAATTACCACTCAGTGATGACACAAAGAATCAATGAAAAAATGAAGCTGTGAAAGTTATATCAAAAGTTTCATCCCAACCAAGATTATGAATAGAAACTACACTTTTTCTTTTTCCTCGTAATCTTAAGCCTAATCGCGGTTGCAAATATTGAACATTCGTTTATAGTATTTTTGTTGTAGGAGAGCTACAATCACATTCTTTTTTTTTTTCATTTTGTTTTTTTCCTTCATGGCTCCAACCCAAAACAATCTGAAACATAACTGCACCTTCTCTTTTCAGAAGAAGCTACAGGGACATGAAAAGAGTGAAAAAAAGACGCATCTAAGTAGTATTGGAGGGGGGAGAGGGGGTCAGGACGAGGACGAGGGACGAGGACGAGGGACGAGGAAAATGAGATGCAGCCACTGCAGAGAAATCAACATAAACCTTGTGGAGGAGGGATTGTGTGGCAGCCAACTTTGTATCTGGGATACCAAAAGCACGTTCAATGGCTGGAAGGAAATGGGAAAATAGCTTTCTCCGAGAGAAACTCGAGAAAGTTGACCGAGCAATTACGTTTTCTTGCTAAACCATAACCATGTTTACGCATAGTACATGTACAAGCTGTTAGCAGCAGCGCAAGCAATCGAGTTCTCGGTTGGGTGCCAAGCTAAATGAAGTAACTTTGTTGTAAAATCAAAGGAATTTCCATTTGCATCATTCCCAGGACTCTCTGCTCCTGCTATGACATGCCCAATAGGGAGAATGTAAGATATACAGTATGCCACACAACTGGAACTAATAATTTGGTTTGTCAATATGTGGAATAGAGAGAAGGCGAACACAGACCTCGTCTTACGACTCGTGATATACTACTGCTCAGAGACCTGGCAGGCCTTGAAGGGGTCTGAACTTGACGCCTGCACGTACCATTCAAACTTGCATAAGCATTCCCCGAAATCAGATGAAGGCACACTCACAAAAATTACCTCATTGGATTTTTGCTGGCTTCTAAAGTTGTAGCCTCTGAACTTCCCGATATGCAGCCGAACACACGGAATAGGTTACTGAAAACACAAATGAACAAAATAAGGTTTACGTCACATAAAACGAAAAGCATATCGAGTTTTCTGGAGCAGAAGACCTTACCTGTAAGAGCCTGTAGCTACTCGCAATCCATCTCCACTCAAACAGCACTCGAACTTATCAAAGATTGAATCATTTTCATATAGGTCACAGAGCTGCATGAATATTCAAAGAAAGATGTCACCAGTAAAAATCAAAGATAGCAGCATATTTAGTATTCAAATCTGAGTTTAGGGGCAAATAGTTCAACCTTAGGTCTTAAATATTCATGAACCTGAAATGCTGCTACTGGACCAGAATCCATATTAATGTCCCACAACTGCAAACAAGTAAACAACTCGATTCATAAAACAATAACTGGTGCAAACGCAAACAATCTAAACTTTGTTGACCCTATTGAAACTTTAAAATATGCAAGAAAAACGCCATAAGAAACACTTCCTATGAGAAAATTTAAAATCGCTCAATAATGCATAGACAGTAAGGACGAAAATCAATAAACAAGAAGCAAACGGGACAAAATCTAAACCAAAAACAGGTGGAAGCTAGTGATCTCTATTTAAAGGACAACCCATTTACAAAGCTAAGTATAGCAGGCATTTACAAAGACGAAGCAGCCCAAGAGATTAATCAAGAAAAACTTCATCACAACCTTCTTGTGACATTACCCAGCATTAACTCTATATATATTCTAATCCAAATTCACAAGAAAATATCTTCTTTGAATTAATATCTCCAAAATTCCAATTATATGCTTTCTTCACACTCAATGGATTATTGTTGCAGATCTAGTCTATGGGCAATTTCTAAATGCACATGAATAAGAGAGTTATGCAATATGAACAAACCCGACCGTTATATTCATGAGCCAAAGGCTTCTTGTATCTGTGTGGGGGGTGGGGTTGCAATTATGAGAGTGACCCTGAAGATTATCAATCTAAAGGATAAAATTGTAACACAGTTGCCAAATATCAGATGCCAATAATGTACGTCAAGAAGAAAATTAAAACCTTAAGAGTCATGTAATCACGACTAAGAATGTATCTTCCATCCTTTCCGAACTTAATATCAGAGATCGAAGCAATAATCTCAGTAAAAAAGGATCTAGAACCAGGTGCTTCCTGCTCCTCAAATCTGCACCCAAGTGGAATTTCTCATGAGTTCTCAGGTCTACAGGGAATTTTAATTGTAATATGCAGGATACGAAGAAATTATCGTTTTTTAAAACCAGTAGAAGCACTTACAATTTAGCGTGAGAATCACATAACGCTGACTGCCGCAAATCAATTAGGCGGATGGATCCTTTTGAACTGCTATATGCTAACATATTGCAATGAGTAGGATGAAACTCTGCAGATGTTATCACCTCTATAGAAGCACAAGGAAAATTTAGAATCTGAAGTTTAAAAAGATAACAATAAGAAAAATAAAAAAGATGAAGATGACTGTAACGGCCCAGGCCCACCGCTAGCAGATATTGCCTTCTTTGAGCTTTCTCTTTCGAGCTTCCCCTCAAGGCTTTAAAACGCGTCTACTAGGGAAAGGTTTCCACACCCTTATAAAGGGTGTTTCGTTCTCCTCCCCAACCAATGTGGGATATCCCAATCCCCCCCCTTCAGGGCCCAGCGTTCTCACTAGCACTCGTTCCTTTCTCCAATTGATGTGGGACCCCACTAAATCCACCCCCTTTGGGGCCCAACGTCCTAACTGGCACATCGCCTCGTGTCTACTCCTCATCAGGGAACAGTCTCCTCACTGGCACATAGTCCAGCGTTTGGCTCTGATACCATTTGTAACGTCCTAGGCCCACTGCTAGCAGATATTGTCCTCTTTGGGTTTTCCCTCAAGGGTTTAAAACGCGTCTGCTAGGGAAAGGTTTCCACACCCTTATACAGGGTGTTTCGTTCTCCTCCCCAACCAATGTGGGATATCACAATGAAGAAGAAAGAAAGAAACGAGAAAAGAATCCTGAAAATGAAGGAGTGATTACACAAATTACATTCCTCAAATGCCCAAAGCCAGAAAATCTCTCTCTCACTCTCTCCCTATATATATATCAATAACAGCCACCAGAAGGAAAACCCAACCCTACTGACCAGAACTTCAACACCTTACCAGTCAGATCCTCCATGTTAGCAGGCTTGACATCAACAATATTGAAACTTTGATTGCTAATTTCCAAGTTCCAAAGATTTATCCGCAGATCATCAGCTGATATAAAAGTTTCTCCATCACTATAAACACAAGGCAAGATAACATAATTGGTTACTAAAACCATGCAAAAAACCAGCAAGACACTGTAAATGGAAATCACATTTCCACAAGTAAATCATAAAGTTGTCTAATATTCTTTCTCTCTCTTTTCTTCAACAAACCTAATTTACATGTCAACTGAGTGTGAGCACACAGATGTCTGATTTCATGGCTGCATACACGTAGAATACATACACACACATATACAAACTACAGATATGAAAATTTTGACAAAACCCGAGCAGACATGGAGAGGAGATGGAAAAAGTTAACCAAAATGAAACATTTCCATTATAACTTTCCCTTCACTATTCAAGGGTTACAATGTAAGGGAAACCATCAAGAATTATTTGAAATTGAATGAATTCATTAACTTTTATGAACAGTTTGAAGTAATGAGAGTTGGGAAAATTTAAGGTGTCATCAAAATAGGAAATTCCAACTTCATGTCTCTGTATTATCACTATTTTTTTTTTTCTCTCTTCCCTATTGTGATATAAGTAATCTATGTCCTGAGCCTCTTTAAACACAACAATATTCGAGCACAAACACAATTAATAGTTTAAAAGGATCCAGAAGCAAAAATGATCAATTTTGAAGGAATTTTAATGCCTCATTCGCTGGAAGCATTGACGGTCTTATCCTTCAGACACTGTGCGGCCATCTGTTTGTTTTACAAAGTTTTACGAACCAACATATCAAAGAAACTTCATGGAAAATGCCTCTACTAGATTTGGGGACTTAAAATTAGGGATTCTTGGGATCCACGGGATATCATTA
Source organism: Cucurbita moschata (assembly GCF_002738365.1). NCBI lineage: Eukaryota > Viridiplantae > Streptophyta > Magnoliopsida > Cucurbitales > Cucurbitaceae > Cucurbita > Cucurbita moschata. The sequence continues at coordinate 2,269,984 of NW_019268546.1, read as the reverse complement.
GATCTTTATCCTGTAACTGGTGGAGAGTTAAAATAACAGTTCATTGTAATTATGCCACTTTAATAAGATCAAATACTCATGAGCTTGATAAAAGGAACATTAAAATCAAATAGCAAGACGCTGACTAGTTTAGCACATATTATTTCAAGGGGCATAAGGTTATCAAGTAAGCAAGACGCCGAAACAAGTTTAGCGCATATTATCTCAAGGGGGGGG
>NW_019268546.1:2252310-2269168 GCF_002738365.1 Cucurbita moschata | reverse complement strand
GGGGGGGGGGGGGGGGGGGGGGGGGGGGGGGGGGGGGGGGGGGGGGGGGGGCATAAGGTTATCAAAGGAGAATGTTCTATCAAGTATTCAAAAAGTTTAACAGAATGTACTAATAAGAAAACTTAGGATTCCAGCGAAAGACACCAAACCTGTTATTGGAGATGGAGTTGATATGATAATCATGAGCATGGGCATACACTCTTCGACATCTAGCCATCAGGTTAGTCTCGTGGGTAGTTACCTGCAAAACTAGTAGCTTAAGAACTGAAGGCAAAAATAATTGAATAAGTCGGCCTCTTGTTTTTTATTTCTTTTCTAGCCAAATTTTAACTGAAAACAATAGTTACAGTAGATGTACTCTTTTTTAAGAAAAGAAAAAAATTGGCCGTGTCAAGAGTTTTCGAAAAGTGAAGTAAAAAATAAATAATTAGTGAACAAGCTTCACTTTTTAAGAGAGAACTAAAAATAAAAATAACATAAAACAAAACACTTATTAAAAATAACCACTAATCAAACAAAACCTTAGTTAAAAATAAGCAGTAATCAAACAAAAACTTAACTAAAAATAACCAATAATGAGCAAATGTCTACTCAAACTATTAGTATGAATAGCACCACCGTGAATGGCATGAAACTAACAGCAATATGTATGATCATTAATACAAGTGGGTGAGGGCCTACCACTGGTAAGCGTAGTGACTGTACGCCCCTTACTGGAAATGAGAGGTCGTTATTGAGACACCGATCTGGGGATCCTCCATTTGCAAGATATTTTCCAGAGCTACTTGAATTGCTCGAACTTGCATTGCTGCCATTTCCAGCAGATTTAGAAGGATCCACATTCATGGTAGAAACCTTTTTTACCTTCTTTTCTTGCACCTGATCCACACTCGAAACAAAAGAAAGAAGTAAATGGTGCAGAACAAACACCAGCAAAAACACTACAAAAGGACAAATATAAGTGAAAATCGTTGATTTTTCATGTTCATGTGGGGGAGAGAGAAAAGGGTCTTCTGACTCGTTTCAAAATACTCTACATTTTCATTGTAGATGAACTTTAAAAGAGAATCATCAAAGTTTAGAATAATTCTTCTGCATTATGCATTAGCAATTCATAAATTTTGAAATGCGATGGACATGATAATCTAAAAACGTCTGCCCCTGGTATCTACTGGACTACCATAAATAAAGCTTTAAGTTTCATCCCTTCAAAATTTATGAACCTTAAAGAACAAGTAATATGAGGATTAAACCAAGTAACCTCCAGAAATATGCAACCAAGATATTTGATATAATTGCTAAAACCTTTCTTATGAAAAAAAATGAACTTTCATTGAGAAAAAAAAAAAGAAAAAAGAAATCCAGTGTCCAAGATATTTGTGGGCTTTGTTGTGTAATTGCTAAAACATAAAACCAACTATCAAATCCAGTGTCCACCATATAGAATGATAACAAGAGATAAAAGCAGTAGCCTACCTTCCAGTACTTGATAGTTTTATCATTAGTAGATAACAGAAATAAGGCACCATTAGCTGGCTGGCACCATCTGATTTTGTTAATTTTTTCCTCAATTTCCAAACTCTTCAGATAGTCAAACTGATAAAAAGCAAGACAAATGAATAATAAATATAAATGCAATAGAAGTCGTTCATCGTTCATCGTTCATCCAACAAATAAAAGTAACAATCAACCACAAAATTAATGGTAGAGAGAATACCTCAGGTTCATGACTCTGAAATTCTGTTTTATAACGAAACTCTGGATGCCTGCTAATTGCATTATCTGTCCTCTCCAGATCCCTTCTAGATCCACCATGCTACAAGTTAAAATGGATAAAAAAAGAGTTAATACTAAAGAACACAAGAAGCAATAAAGATATTAGGGGCAAAATAACAAAGCAGTCATGATTCCAAGAAACGAACATCTTTTGTATCCGTCCTCTCAAAGAGCACCACCCGGCCACCACGGTCACCAGTAGCAAGATGATCCCCGCTTTTATCAAATTCAATTGCTGAAATAATATCAACTGCCAAAAGGGAGATGAATAGAAAATTTGAGAAGTTCATACAAAGACAAATCAAGATAACTGAACTATGGAAACGGCATGCATCAACTTGTTGCTTTTAAACTAACTAAGCAGAAACGGCTACGATAACATATTAAAACATTTTCATATCAGATCCAAGCAGCCAAACCCATTCCAAAGCTAAATAGACACAGATAGATTGAGAGAGACATCTTTTCATGCTGGCACAAGTGAGTTGATGTGGAACGCCCATTCCCATAATAACTTGACTGTTCAAAATAAAAGCCGAAATGTAGATGAAAACACAGAAGATGAACGATATCTTTAACAAGCTTGATAGTTCACCTCTACCTTCATACAGTGGAGTGAGGGCCTACAACAGAGATCATTATCTCAAGGAGTTCTGCAGTTAGGAAAAGGAAAGGAAGTGGTACAATGAGAGACGAAACAGCTGAGCCGTGAAAGGCAATAGAAGTTTGAAGACTCCACAAAGAAGCATCTGGAAGCCCAAGACGCATAATAATGAGTAAAAAGAGAGAAGCGTAGACAAAAGAGGTCTCGCAACTTCCGTTCTAATAACATAAAGCCACGAGAGGCACCAACGCAGATCATAAAGGGGAGTAGTAGTTACAACATGGCTCAGCTGTAGCACTCCAAGGAAAAAGAGGGAAATTTTTTTTTTCTTTTTTAATGAAGAAACCAAACTTTCCTTGGAAAGAAAACAAGTTCATTCCCAAAAATGTCATGATTTCTCTAAAATATTCTAATTTTTCTCAAAAACAATTTCTAAAAGAATGCCTCGACAGCATTTTAGCTTTTCATGCAATATGCATACAACACCACATTCCAAAAGTGGATTGCGAACGTAAATCTGTTAAAGGTTAGGTCATTGCAGGACGTTTCGCGGCTCATGATACGAAATTTGATACACTTTTTGTGATATTACTTGCATTCTGTTTTCACATCACGAAGTGAAGATCCAAACCAAGCTCCACCGGTAGCAAACCAAGAATCAAAACTCTACCATACGCGAACGTCCAGATAAACAGGAACCAAACATTTTTCAGGCTCGGTTTTGACCAGAAAGCTAGACACATTACATTAAAATTACCCAGCTTTCAAATAATATTGAATGGAGGATGGATGAGAGGGATATCATATCAGGGAGGAGTCATTCCACACAGTTGGGCAATGCTCTTTGCATTCACTTACAGTAAATTCAATCCAGAAACTCAAAGCTATTCCAGAACTCACTCACCAGGCTTAGGTTCGAAGCTTGTCACTAATCCTATCAACGAAAGGAACAATGCTGTGCACAATCTTAGAAGAACATCTGAATTAGCAAGCTCAACTCCCTCTCATTACAGAACCAAACCAAAAATTCCCAGCAAATTAACAGAACGAGATAGAGATCCACAACAGGATTCCAAATTAACAGAACGACATACAATCTGTAACAGATCGGAGACCCGAAAAACCCTAATTGCAATGGATGCCCCCAAATTTTAATTGGATCGAGAAACCCCAAATGGGGAAAAAAAAAACATTTGGATTATAGTAGAAAGTGAATAGTACCTTCTTGAACTTCTTCACCGGCTGTACGTTCGCCAAAGACCTGGGAGAATTTCCAGTCCAGCGGCTGCGGCGGGCCGGCCTGAGCTGCAACGACCTCGTTTCCACCATTCATTTCGCCAAAAAAAAAAACGCAAATCCAAGCAACTCCAGATAGGAAAAATCCAAATCCACCAAATCAAATCAATGCATCGAAGATCCCTTTCTGGGTTTACAAAAACCACAGCTTGGAAACAAACCCCGTCAACGATTTTCGAAAACCCAGAAGAACAAATTGGAGAAGAAGAAGAAGAAAAAAAAAAAAAAAAAACCAAAACAACAAAACCAAAAGGGGAAAATCCAATTGTTGTTGTTGCTGCTGCTGCTGCAGATTCCAATCAAAGCATCGCGAACTGGGAAAAAAGGCCCAATTCCCCTGCGCCTCCCAGAACTTTCTCTCTCTAAAAGCCTCTCCCCTGTGTATGTCTTGTCTCTCTAAAAGCCTTTTTCTCTCTCTAGAAGGAGAAAATCGGGATTAAAACAAGTCGAACTCATCAAACCGTCCAAACACAACGAAGAAAAAAATAAACAAAAATTGGAAAAAGCTCATATACATAGATCAGTTTCATAAAGTTACAAACCCCAAACATATACCCACGAACGAACACTTGCTCTTCCTTCTTCTCTCTCCCTCGATCGATCAATCAATCAATCGTGCGCGTTTTTTGTTCATAAAGATCTTAGACTATATAAATTCCTTCACAAATTTCACTTCTTGTCACAGATGGGTATCCGATTTCGCCGGATGATCCATTTGAGTATACGCTATGATTGGAGATGTGATATCAAAATGCGGCTCATGCTCATTGGTTCCTTACATTCCCCAACTTCCCTCTTCCTTCACCTCAACAATTACCTCATTTTCCATTTTCAAGCTCTCATTTTAATATATTATCAATTACATAATCACATAAATCTCCAAATTTCAATCTTTTTTTTTTCTTTTTGATCTTCTAATATTATAAACTATTTAGTAAGACAAAATGAATCCTATAAATGAAATTATTACCAGCTCCATCATGCCCTAATCTTATCATTAATTTATATTAATTCCCTGTTTCAAACTTCAAATGGGCCCGGGTAGATTTGTTAACCCATTAAGGCCCACATTCTTCATCGGGTTTTTTTTCTGTATGATTGACTCCACGATGGGCCGGCCCATAATACTATTGAAGCCCATGGGCCTGAACCAGCATTAAGGGATAATATTAAATTTAGTATTATTATTATTTCATTTCTGTAAATAATTAATATTTAAATTTTTTATTATAAATTTAATATAAAAATATTATATTAGAAATTTAAAAGTATTTTTATAATTTGATTTGTAAATTTTTATTAAATAATAAATTTAGAAAGAGGAAGGAAACGGTTATCTCCTACGGGCTCAACGAAATCAATTACCTTAAAATATTATCATATTCCAATTATTTATTATTCTATTATTTCCATTTATCTCAACCATTCGATTTCATCGAATCTAACGGCCCATACGCCTCGCCTTTGTTGCCTCCTTTTCCTGTCAGAGCTCACTATAAATACGGCCGGATGCCTTGATTTATTGTACGAGAGCCAACCAATAAATTCAGAGTTGCCGGAATCTTCAGAGCGATAATGGCTGGAGTCGATGTGGTTTTCGACTTCGACAAGACGATCATTAACTTGGATAGCGATAATTGGGTGGTGGATGAACTCGGTGCCACCGATTTGTTCAACCAGCTTCTTCCTACAATGCCGTGGAACTCTGTCATGGTATTATTATATTTTTCTCTTCGTTGTCGATTTATCGTTTGCGGAACAGAGATTTATGGTGTGATATTCAGGATCGGATGATGATGGAGCTCCATGCAGGAGGAAGAACTATTGACGATATTGTTGAGGTTCTTAAACGCGTTCCGATTCTTCCCGATGTCGTTCCAGCCATTAAAACCGCTCATGCTCTAGGGTATAGAATCGTTGGATCTCTCTCTGTTTTTGTGTTTACATCTCTAATTGAATTACATTGGCTGAGATTTCTGCGTTCTCTGTTTGTGCTTGTGTTTTTTCAGATGTAATTTGAGGATTGTGAGTGATGCGAATATGTTTTTCATCGAAACGATTTTGGATCATCTCGAAATAAGAGAATGCTTCTCCGAAATCAACTCGAATCCAGGCTTCGTCGATGAAGAAGGAAGATTAAGGATTCGTCCTATTCACGAGTTCCATGAATCTTCTCACGGATGCAATCTCTGCCCTCCGAACATGTGCAAGGTATTGTATATCCGTATTTGCAGCGCTGTATGTGTTCAGATCTGAATCAATCGATATCATAAATGCTGAGAAATTTTCGTTCGTAAATCTAGGGCATCATTATGGAGCGGATTCAAGCCTCGTTAATGTTAGATGGGAAGAAGAAGAAGGTCATCTATTTAGGCGATGGAAGTGGCGATTACTGCCCTAGTTTGAAGCTAGGAGAAGGGGATTTTCTGATGCCGAGGAAGAATTTTCCACTGTGGGGCTTGATTAGCCAAAATCCACTTATGATTAAGGCAGAAATCCACGAATGGAGCGACGGAGAAGAGTTGGCGAGGATCTTGTCGAGTTTAATCAACACCATTTCCATGGCGGAAAATGCACAGCTGTTGTCGCCCAAAAATATGGCCGTTCCCGCATACGAAGCCCTGGCTTGCCCCTCTCCCAAACCGGCAATGGTAGCCAATTCAATTCAATTCAAACAACCAATTTGTTAAACCAATCAACAGTCTACCTAGTGAAATTAGGAATTAAAGGTGTAATTTCGCAGACCCTAATTTTTAACGGCTTTAATATTCGATTCAATTCAACCTTTTATTTGGGTCGGATTTGATTTATCTGACTATTTGAAAGAGACACTTCACATAAATCATTTATGCACATCCATTTAAATTAATACAAATTTAAACATAAAATGATTCTTGATCATAATTACTATGAGAAGACCCACCCCTTCCATGGAGTTGTGCATTGATGCACGGTCCCAACTCATGTTATTCTCGATTTTATTATTAATTTCTAACCTTATTCTTAAAAGCAACGTGAAAACCTTAGGCTTTACCTCACATAAGTCTTATTTTGAGCCTACCCAAGTAATTTCTTCCTATACTATACAAATTATTTGGCTTTAAAAGATCTGACCCATCAATATACAAATCTTTTTATTTTACACGTCCTTTTTCTTTAAAACATAAATTTGTTAGCTATGATATTGAATGTCAATTATATTTGAATTTTGACCGGTCAAAATTAATTATTACGTTGTCGAGCAAAAAGCTAAAATAATAGACATTCATATTTGTTTGCCTAGTACTAAAAATCAGTATTATTAAAATTTTATTGAAAATTTGGTCAAATTTAAAAGCACGTGGATTAAATAAAAAATTAAATTTGGATTAAAAAATTAGTTTTTTAATAGTGTAAATTATTATTTTTATTCTCAAAAAAGTACTCCACCAAAAGCGTTACCCTTTAGAGTACTACTATTCTCAAAATACTTAACATACTGATAAATAATAAAAACTACTACTTTCTCAACACATAGTCCTTTTCACGGACCACCAACAAAGAAAGTCGGACTACTTAACTTACACATCACACACACTTACACAAACTTACATCTAACTCAGACCAAAGAATCCCTTACTCCTTACTCCTTAACACCTTCCTATATTTCCACGTCATATCATAGACTGGATCATGCTTTTGGAGTCAGCACCTTCCACGCCTACTCCGATGGGGGTATTGTGTAGTCCCATCAGAGAGAGCATCATGCTTGTGGAGTGGGCCAACTGCGGTATGACGTTTACTTTTTAGACATATAATAAGCTCCCACCTTATGAGTAGTCTAACGCACGGAATCAGGCAGCTGGACAATAATTGGGCTCCGTTTCTAGTATCATTCAATATAGAATACGGTCCTGTCTCGGGAAATGGCGCATTAGTCATATCAACCTAATGAAAGTATCCCACGATAGACGAAACACTGAAAGATAGACCAGTGAAACACTGAAAGATAGACCAGTGGTGACCTCTATTTACCCCTGACTTCAGATAAGGTAGTTGGAACCCATGTGGTTACTTACAACCAACGCCCGACTACTCTGATCAAATGCTGGAGGAGACACGATCACACATTACAGCCTAGAAACCACGATAATAATACGGGTGAGTTATCCTCTTTAACATTCATTGGATGCGAATTACAAGGCCACTAATCAGCTTTGTATTCAATCTTTACCTTCCATTGGATGATAATTTGAATAACACACTCCGGAAAGTTAGGGTAGACCCCGTAGAAAATGCAAAGATGGGGAAGACTTTGGTGTGGCTACCCATCGCTCTTTTTGGTGTGGCGGATTATCGGTGTTTCTGTGTAATATACATTGTTAATTACCCACAATTCCTATTACCGAGAGACAGGAAAATGAAATCGGAAAAAGAGGCTTTATTTGTAAGAACTGATAATAATTCATAATAAAATATGTGCTTTCATAATTGTTCTTTTTTTCTTTCGATATACTTTCAAACAATTTCAATCTTCAAAATTCAATAAATCTTTATAATCTTTTAAAATTATATATTTTTAATAAATATTTCAAACTATATATATATATACTACGGAAAGTATATATTATAATAATTAGTTATGAAATATATTTTAGATATACATAATTATTTTATCTCATTTTTAAAATTTAGTTTGTTTATAGATTAGTTGTTAGCTTGTATCCTATTTAAACATTACAAAACTCAAATAACCGCTTTAATAAAGAAAAAAAAATGTTTATCTTTATTTGAATCAATATTTTTTTTTAGAGATAATTTTTTTTAATAAATTTACAATACCTTATTCAATTATTTATTATTTATATAATAATATATAATATTAAATTTTTATAATATAATCTTTTTATTTAAATAATAAAAATTATAAACGAACTTTGTTTCTTCCAATCTTTCATTATTTATTTGATTTTTCTCAAAAACAAAATTTTGTGACTTTGAAATAGATTGTGATAACGATTGTAAACATTAATGAATATCGCATTTTTTGAACGATACTTTTTAATGAAATTATTTACATTAATTTTTTTAAAAAAAGATTTCTTTTTACGTAGAAACTAAGACTAATATTTTATAATAAAATACTCTTTTGTTATTTCAGCTAATCAAATTACAATCTTTAGATTTTCCGAAAATATGGCTGGAATTTCCACAGTTTGGTATTTCTTTGTGGGATATGAATTCGTTGTGACAAGAAAGAAAATTTTATAAAGACAAATATAAATTTGATAATTCTTACCTATTTCTTTTCAAAATAAGGCATAAATAAAAATGGAGAAAAAATAGAACTTTATTAAGTTCATTAAATTAAAACATTAAACTTCGATTATAATTTTATTTAAAAAATATTTGTATTTAATTTTTACATATTTTATTATTTTTCTATTTTTTTATTTAAAAATAAGTAAGTGATAATTCTTTTTAATTTTATTTAGATAATTTAAGTTAATTTTAATGGAATAAAGCTAAATATTAAGCAATTTTAATTGATATAATTCTTATTTTATAATTTTGATGACTAAATTTAAATCAGCAATAAAAAGTAAAAAAAAAAAACTAAATAACATAATTTTGAAAAAAAAAATATTATGGTTAAATTATGGACATTTTTAGTGCCTACCTACCTCTTATTTTTACATTAATTTTTCATGTGAATAATTATTTAATTCAACTAAATAAAGCTTTAAATGAGAAGTTTTTAAAGATTTCGTCTATTCCTTTTTTAATAATATAGTCATTCCATTTATATATATATTTTAATTTCTTCCTACGAATTTAATTTTCTATTGGAATCCGAATGCTTCTGACTACTATATAAATACACTTCCACTAATACAGCCGGTGGTGTGTGGCAGAGAAATAATCCCTTCTCTGTTACCAATTACCAAACCCTTTCGTGTTCTCAGAGTCACCGGAATTTGCAGAGCAAAATGGCCGGGATTGTAGTTGTTTCCGACTTCGATAAGACGATCATCGACTTGGACAGTGGTAATTGTGTGGTGGACGAACTCGGCGCTTCTGATTTGTTCAACATTCTCCTCCCTATGATGCCATGGAACTCTCTCATGATACTTTATTTCATTTTGTTCGTCCTCGTTTTACTCTTTTCTCTAGCAAAATAGAGATTCGATTAGTGTCGCCATTTTAGGATCGGATGATGATGGAGCTTTATGAATGAGGAAGAACTATTGACGACATTGCGACGTCCTCAAACGCGCTCCGATTCATCCCGATGCCGTTCCCGCCGTTAAAGCTACCCGTGCCCTAGGTATATTAATTGTATAATCTTAATCTCTCTGTTCTTCCACCTCTCGTTGAGTTCTGCGGTTGATAATCTGTGTGTACGTGTGTTTTTCAGATGTGATTTGGGGATTGTGAGTATGCGAATCTGATTTTCATCGAGACAATTTTGAATCATCTCGGAATTAGAGAAGGCTTCTCCAATATTGATACAAATCCAAGCTTCGTAGTCGAGAACAAAGTGTTAGGTTAAATGGCATAATGACCTATGTGGGTCACGACCTCAGACTCTCCTTAGATTCTTTGGATCCATGTAACAAACAAGTAAATCAGTAGATTCTCTGGTAACAAACCAGTACATTAGTAATCAGTTTCTCCCTGATCTAGGAAATTAGTAATTAGTAGGAATCAGTAAATTCTCCTGATCCATGGTAATAAATAGTACTTTTGATGGCAACGGACTTGCGATTGTGCAGCACTCATTTCCCAGCAACAAGTGAGATAAGTCAATTCGTTCTTGCGTCACCTATGGCCAAGCGACGTATGCTCGAGCCTCTAGCCCTAGTTTAAGAGGAAAGTGCCCTAGTTTAAGAGGAAAGTTTTAGAAAACAGGGCAGAGAGGTTTCGTAAGAGAGTTTTGAAAGCAAGATTTGAAAGATTGAAATTGGTGTTATATATGATGCAAACAAAAAGGCAACAACAACGGAAATCAGTAGATTCTTCTCGATCAATGGTAATAGACCATGAAATCAATAGATTCTTCTTGATCAATGGTAATAGACCATGAAATCAATAGATTCTCCTCGATCAATGGTAACAGACTATGAAATCAATAGATTCTCCTCGATCCAAGGTAACAGACCATGAAATCAGTAGAATCTCCTCGATCCAAGGTAACAGACCATGAAATCAGTAGATTCTCCCCCTAGTTTAAGAGGAAAGTTTTAGAAAACGGGGGCAGAGAGATTTCGTAAGAGAGTTTTGAAAGCAAGATTTGAAAGATTGAAATTGGTGTTATATATGATGCAAACAAAAAGGCAACAACGAAAATCAGTAGATTTTTCTCGATCCAAGGTAACAGACCATGAAATCAGTAGATTCTCCTCGATCCAAGGTAACAGACTATGAAATCAATAGATTCTCCTCGATCCAAAGTAACAGACCATGAAATCAGTGGATTCTCCTTGATCCATGGTAACAGACCATGAAATCAGTAGATTCTCTTTGATGCATGATAACAGACCATGAAATCAGTAGATAATTAGTAGATTCTCTTTGATCAATAGTAACCGACTATGAGATCAGTAGATTCTCCTTCATCCATGGTAACCGACAAGGAAATCAATAGATTCTGCCTGATCCATGGTAGCAGACTAGGAAATTAGTAGATTAAATTAGTAGATTCTCCCTAATTCATGGTAGCATACCAGGAAATCAGTAGACTCAATCTTCTTAATCCATGGTAGCAGACCACGAAATCAGTAGACTCTCCTTGATTCAAGGTAACAGACCATGAAATCAGTAGATTCTCCTGGATCCAAGGTAACAGACCATGAAATCAGTAGATTCTTCTTGATCAACCGACTATGAAATCAGTAGATTCTCCTTGATCTATGGTAATAGACCATGAAATCAGTAGATTCTCCTCCATCCATGGTAATCGACAAGGAAATCAGGAGATTCTCCCTGATCCATGGTAGCAGACTAGGAAATCAGTAGACTCTCCTTAATCCAAGGTAGCAGACTAGGAAATCAGTAGACTCTCCTTGATCCAAGGTAACAGGCCACGAAATCAGTAGATTCTCCTTGATCAATGGTAACAGACCATGAATTCAGTAGATTCTCCTTGATCCATGGTAACAGACCATGAAATCAATAGATTCTCCTTGATCCATGTTAACAGACTCAGAAATCAGTAGATTCTCCTTGATCCATGGTAGCAGATCAGAAAATCAGTAGATTAAATTAGTATATTCTCCCTGGTCCAAGGTAGCAGACCAGGAAATTAGTAGATTAAATTAGTAGATTCTCCCTGATCCATGGCAGTAGACTAGGAAATCAGTAGACTCTTCTTGATCCATGGTAGACTCTTCCCAGGAAAACAGTAGACTCTCCTTGATCCATGGTAGTAGACCAAGAAATCAGTAGACTCTCCTTAATCCATGTAACAAATAGATTCTCCTTGATCCATAGTAGCAGATCAGAAAATCAGTAGACTCTCCTTGATCCATGGTAGCAGATAGACTCTCCCCAGAAAATCATTAGATTCTCCTTGATCATGGTAGCAGACTAGAAAATTAGTAGATTCTTCTTGATCCATGGTAGCAGATAGATTTTCCTTGATCCATGGTAGTAGATCAGAAAATCAGTAGACTCTCCTTGATCCGTGGTAGCAGATAGACTCTCCTTCATCCATGGTAGCAGATAGATTCTCCTTGATCCATGGTAGCATATCAGGAAATCAGTAGACTCTCCTTGATCCATGGTAGCAGATCAGAAAATCAGTAGATTCTATCCATGGTAACAAACCAGGAAATCAATAGATTCTCCTTGATGCATGGTAATAGGAAATCAGTAGATTCTCCTTGATCTATGGTAGCAGACTAGGAAACTAGTAGATTCTTTTGGTAGCAGACCCGAAAATTAGTAGATTCTCCTTGATCCATGTAGCAGATCAGGAAACAGTAGACTCTCCTTGATCCATGGTAGTAGACCAGGAAAGCAGTAGACTCTCCTTGATCCATGGTAGCAGATCAAAGAATCTGTACTCTCCTTGATCCATGGTAGTAGGTCAGGAAATCAATAGACTCTCCTTGATTCATGGTAGCAGACCAGGAAATCAGTAGACTCTCCTTGATCCATGGTAGTAGATAGATTCTTCTTGATCCATGGTATCAGACCAGGAAATCAGTAGACTCTCTTTGATTCCATGTTAACAGATTAGGAGATCAGTAGATTCTCCTCGATTCCATGGTAACAGACTAGAAAATCAGTAGATTCTCCTCGACCGACTAGAAAATTAGTAGATTCTCCTCGACCAACCAGGAAATCAGTAGATCCTCCTCGATCCATGGTAACAAACTAAAAAATCATTTGAAATCAGTAGATTCTCTTTGATCATGGTAAAAAACTAGAAAATCAGTAGATTCTCTTGATAATAAACTAGGAAATCAGTAGATTTCTCTGGATCATGGCAACAAACCAGGAAATCAATAGATTCTCCTTGATCCTATGGTAACAAATCAGGAAATCATAGATTCTCCTTGATTCCATGGTAACAAATCAGGAAATCAGTAGATTCTCCTTGATCATGGTAACATACCAGTAAATCGGTAGATTATCTTACTATGCATAGATATGACCTATTCTACTTTTAACCTCCTCAATCTGGACGATGTAGTACTAAGTTTAAATTGCGCTTAAACCGAAAAGTCCTAAAAGAAGGAGCTGGTAGTGACTTTGTCATGATATCGGGGAGCTGATCCTTGGAAGATATGAGCCGCACATCAAGCTGACGAGTTGATACTCGTTCACGAACGAAGTGATAATCAACCTCAACATGCTTCGTCCCTCAATGAAAGATTGGATTGGTGGACAAATAGGTGTCCCCAATGTTGTCACACCACAGGCTAGGCGCTCGCGCTTGAGAGATCCCGAACTCACGCAAGAGAACTTGGATCCAGATTAACTCGATAGTGACATCAACAACCACCTTGTATTCGCCCTCCGTACTAGACCAAGAAACTGTCGATTGTTTCCTTGAACTCGAGGAGATAAGATTGCCACAAAAGAAGATCGCATAGCCTCCAGTGCTTCGAGGATCATAAGGATTCTCGGCCCAATTAGCATTCGAGAAGGCATTAAGCAAATCAGTGCTGGACTCTGTAATATGCAAGCCCATATCAATAGTGTCATGTAGATAACGGAGAATTCGTTTGACCGCCGTCCAATGTACAGAAGTCGAGGAGGACATGAATTGGCACACTTTGTTGACACAAAAAGATATATCAGAAAGTGTCAGAGATAAATTTTGGAAAGCTCCAATGACACTCCGATAGCGAGTAGTATCCTCAGGTGAGAGATTTTCACCACCATCCAATAACAACTTCTCACTAGGAAGCATAGGTGTGGGCACACTTTTGGAGGTGAGCATATTGGTTCTGGACAATAAATCTTGAATGTATTTATGTGTTAGAGTCGCATAACAACGCACACACTCGATCTAGATGAACGCAAAAAACAGGATAGAGAAAATTGCAAGGAACTCTGGCTAAAAGAATTTATATTGATGAGTATGTATAAGAGAGAATACAGAGAATAGAAAAAGTACATTTTCAAAGCTCTACGAGACGGGATATATATATAGTTCAGTTTACTATATATAGCTTTACCAGATTTAACCATCTACTATATATAGCTTTACTAGATTTAACCATCTACTATATATAGCTATTTACCGTATATAGCTTTACCTGATATAGCTTTACCGGATATAGCCGTTGACCAAGCTATAAATAAGAGAGCAGACTCCATAACCTAACAATTCTCCCACTTGGACTGATCCAGCAAACCAAGAATTTTATTATCAAACGATCACTCCACCATACCAATTAAGGCTTTGCATAACCTTAATTTTCCAACATCAACACATTTTGTCAACATGTCTGCTGGATTCTTTGCACCCTCTATCTTCTCCAAACACATATCGCCTTTTTCCACTAACCTGCGAGTGAAATAGTATCGCCTTCTAATGTGTTTTGTCCTTGAATGATAGACTGGGGTTTTCACCAACTGTATGGCACTCTGACTATCTGTATAAAGAATCTTCTTGCAATGCTTCCTGCCTAATTCTTCTAGATAGTCTGTCATCCATATCATCTCCTTTTCGGCTTCAGCTATTGCCACGTACTCAGCTTCAGTAGATGAAAAGGCAACGCATTTCTGAAGCTTGGACATCCAACTCATTACTGTTCCATCTATAGTGTAGATATATCCAGATGTGCTCTTGCTAGAGTCTACATCTCCACTCAGATCACCATCCACAAAACCTTGTAGAACTACTTTGCCATTGCCATAACAAAGTGAAGTATTGGATGTACCTCTCAGATATTTTAAATTCCATCATCATGCTCTTCTTAAAAAATTCAAACATTTCTTCATAATTGCTAGTAAATATTAAATCATCAACATATAAGCAAATAATGAGAATGTTACCTCGTTTTTCAGTTTTCACATACAACGTATGTTCATACGGGCATTTAGTGAATCTCATCTTTTCAAAATGAGAATCAATGCGACTGTACCATGCCCTTGGAGCTTGCTTCAAACCGTACAAAGATTTCTTCAACTTGTATACTTTTTCCTCTTTACCTTTTTGAACAAAACCTTCTGGTTGCTCTACATATACCTCTTCTTGAAGCTCTCCATGTAGGAAAGCCGATTTCACATCAAGTTGATAAATAGGCCAAGATTTTTGTGCTGCAATAGAAATTATAAGCCTGATAATATCTTGACGTGCCACTGGTGCAAATACCTCTTTATAATCAACTCCATACTTCTGCTTGTATCCTTTTGCAACGAGTCGCGCCTTGTACTCTCACCGTTTTCATTCTACTTGGTTTTGAAAACCCATTTTACTCAGAATGTTTTCTGCCCTCTAGTTTGATCAGTGAGCTCCCAAGTCTTGTTCTTCTTTATGGATTTGATTTCACTGTCCATAGCTTCCTTCCATTTCTTCTCCTTTACCGCTTCTTCATAGACAATTGGATCATTATCCATAAAGAATGCAAACTAAGTACAATCACTTGATTCATAGTCCATCTCATAATCAACCATCCAATTTGGTCTCTTTCTTGTTCTTGGAGTTCTTTGATTAGATCATGATCTTCTTCTACTAGTTCTTCTTGTTGAGCTTGTGATGAACTCTCTCCATGCTCATAGTGAGGCTGAATAGGGGCTTCAGTTTGTTCTTCTTCAAGATCTACAGGAATCTGCTGATTCACAGTGATCTTTTCTTCCCATGTCCAAGTCTTCTTGTTAAGGATAGTTGACCGTCACTATAAGGCAAATATCTAGATATTTGCCTTACATTACGGGTTACCATATTTGCCCTCTTATTAAAAGCAAATATATTGCATTCATTTATTATTCTTTCCTTTTATTACTATTTCCATAATATTTGTAATTTACCATATTTCTGTATTCTGAAAATAATTATAAATAAGAGAACTCTCACCCCCATTTAGGTGTGGTGATTCAGCAAACATTCACATGGTATCAGAGCCCTTTCGGTTTAACAACCCTGATCCTTTCTTCTCTATGGCTTCCGAATCTTCTTATCATCTTCTTCCTTTCAATACTCTAATCCATATGATCACCATCAAACTTTCTTCCTCCAATTATCTTCTTTGGAAAAGCCAACTTCTCCCTCTTCTTGAGAGTCAAGACATGCTGGGCTATGTCGATGGAACTATGGTTCCACCACCTCGCTTTGAACCAGAAACCTCTTCAACACTCAACCCCAAATATTTGGCATGGAGAGCAGCCGATCAACGACTTCTCTGTCTCCTGCTCTCCTCTCTCACTGAGGAAGCCATGGCTGTTGTCGTTGGTCTCCCTACTGCACGTGATGTTTGGCTTGCGTTGGAAACTACGTTCAGCCATCAGTCGAAAGCTCGTGAACTGAGACTCAAGGATGACTTGCAGTTGATGAAACGTGACACCTTGCTGAAGCCTTTAACACGTCATGTTCTATTGCTGGACCCGATACTGCTGATTGGTTTCTGGACACTGGAGCTTCGGCCCATATGACTGCCGACCCATCTATTTTGGATCAGTCTAAAAATTACACGGGTAAGGACTCTGTGATTGTAGGAAACGGTGCATCCCTACCCATTACCCACA
>NW_019268546.1:2134300-2251878 GCF_002738365.1 Cucurbita moschata | reverse complement strand
CCACATTATGACAATTTTCATCCCTTTGGTTGTCGTGTTTATCCTTATTTGCGTGATTATATGCCTAACAAGCTTTCTCCCCGCAGCATTCCTTGTATTTTTTTGGGTTATAGTCCTGCTCATAAAGGGTTTCGCTGTCTTGATCCGGCCACCACTAAGCTATATATCACCTGTCATGCTCAATTTGATAAAACCCACTTTCCTGCTATCCCTAGCTCCCAGACCCAACCTCTTTCCTCTATTCCTATTTCAAATTTAAACCCACTTTCCTGCTATCCCTAGCTCCCAGACCCAACCTCTTTCCTCTATTCCTATTTCAAATTTCTTAGAACCACATTTTCATCCCTAGCTCCCAGACCCAACCTCTTTCCTCTATTCCTATTTCAAATTTCTTAGAACCACATTTTCATCATATTGATTCATCCTCCCCTACCACTTCATCACCGCAAACTCCTCGATCCAGTTCATCTCCGTGTGATATTTGTTCTGACCTTGTAGATGAGTCTGTGCAGGTTGATACTTCTCTTGCAGGTTCCACTTTGCCACCCTCGACTTCTAATTCGACCTCTATTGAACCTCCTGTTGATTTCTCTTCTTTGGGCACTCATCCTATGATCACACGAGCCAAAGCTGGTATATTCAAGACTCGTCATCCAGCAAATCTTGGTATTTTGGGCTCATCTGGACTTCTTTCTGCTCTTCTTGCATCCACTGAGCCAAAAGGATTCAAATCTGCGGCTAAGAATCCTGCTTGGGTGGCTGCCATGGATGAAGAAATTCAAGCATTACAACAAAATGATACTTGGACTTTGGTTCCTCGCCCTGCTAACACCAACATCGTGGGCTCTAAATGGGTGTTTCGTATTAAATATTTGCCTGATGGATCTGTCGAGCGTTTCAAGGCTCGTCTTGTTGCCAAAGGTTATACTCAGGTTCCTGGTCTTGACTACACTGACACTTTCAGTCCGGTTGTCAAAGCTACCACTGTCCGTGTTGTGCTTTCTATTGCAGTCACAAATAAATGGCCTCTTCGACAACTTGATGTCAAGAATGCTTTTCTCAATGGAACTCTTATTGAACGTGTTCATATGGAACAACCTCCTGGGTATATTGATCCTCGATTTCCCACTCATGTTTGTCTATTAAAGAAAGCCCTCTATGGTTTAAAGCAAGCTCCTCGTGCTTGGTTTCAGCGTTTTAGCTCATTTCTTCTCACACTTGGGTTTTCTTGCAGTCGCGCTGACACGTCCCTTTTTGTCTTTCATCAGCAATCTAACATTATCTATTTGCTTCTTTATGTTGATGACATTATTGTTACCGGCAACAACTCATCTCTTATTGACAGCTTTACTCGCAAGCTTCATTCTGAGTTTTCTACCAAAGATTTGGGTTCTCTCAGTTACTTTCTTGGTCTTGAAGCTTCACCCACTCCTGATGGTCTCTTTATTAGTCAGTTAAAATATGCTCGAGATATTCTTACTCGTGCTCAGTTGCTCGATAGCAAACCAGTTCACACTCCCATGGTTGTTTCTCAACACTTGACTGCTGATGGTTCTCCTTTCTCTGATCCTACTCTCTACAGATCTCTTGTTGGCGCCCTTCAGTACTTGACTATTACGCGTCCAGATATTGCCTATGCTGTCAATTCTGTCAGTCAATTCTTGCATGCCCCTACTGCAGATCACTTTCTTGCTGTCAAACGTATTCTTCGCTATGTCAAAGGAACACTCCACTTTGGTCTTACCTTTCGTCCATCCAATGTTCCTAGTACGCTAGTCGCTTATTCGGATGCTGACTGGGCTGGTTGTCCCGATACTCGTCGTTCTACATCCGGCTATTCTATTTATCTTGGTAACAATCTGGTTTCTTGGAGTGCCAAAAAGCAACCTACTGTCTCACGCTCCAGCTGTGAATCTGAGTATCGTGCTCTTGCCACAACCGCTGCTGAACTTCTTTGGGTGACGCATCTTTTGCATGACCTCAAGGTCCCTATTTCAAAGCAGCCCTTACTCTTATGTGACAACAAAAGTGCTATTTTTTTTAGCTCTAATCCCGTTTCTCACAAGCGGGCCAAACATGTTGAACTAGATTATCATTTCCTTCGAGAACTTGTTATCGCTGGCAAACTTCGCACACAATATGTACCCTCTCATCTCCAAGTTGCTGACATCTTCACAAAGAGTATTTCTCGACCTCTCTTTGAATTTTTCAGATCCAAGCTTTACGTTCGTTCAAATCCGACGCTCAGCTTGCGGGGGGGTGTTAAGGATAGTTGACCGTCACTATAAGGCAAATATCTAGATATTTTCCTTACATTACGGGTTACCATATTTGCCCTCTTATTAAAGACAAATATATTGCATTCATTTATTATTCTTTCCTTTTATTACTATTTCCATAATATTTGTAATTTACCATATTTCTGTATTCTGAAAATAATTATAAATAAGAGAACTCTCACCCCCATATTTCTTGTTCTTGGAGTTCTTTGATTAGATCATGATCTTCTTCTACTAGTTCTTCTTGTTGAGCTTGTGATGAACTCTCTCCATGCTCATAGTGAGGCTGAATAGGGGCTTCAGTTTGTTCTTCTTCAAGATCTACAGGAATCTGCTGATTCACAGTGATCTTTTCTTCCCATGTCCAAGTCTTCTTTTCGTCAAAGATTACATCACAACTTACCACCATCTTCCTTGTCAAAGGATCATAGAGCTTGTACGCCTTAGAAGTCTCGCTTACTCCAAGGAACACACACTTCAAACTCTTGTCCTCAAGTTTCTTCCTTTTCTCATCAGGAATGTGTGCATATGCTATGCACCCAAAGATTCTAAAGTGGTCTACTGCAGGTTTTCTTCCGTCCATGCTTCTTGTAGAGTCATATCTCTAACAGAAAAAGTAGGGCTCCAGTTGAGAATGTGAATGGACCACACGACAGCTTCTGGCCAGGATTCCTTCGGGACTTTTCCTTTATTTAGTAAACTTCGAACCATGTTGAGAATGATCCTGTTTTTCCTTTCGGCCACACCATTTTGTTGTGATGTATATGCTGTTGTTAACCGTCTCCTTTATGCATTTCTCTTCACAAAATTTAATAAACTCGTTCGAGCAGAACTCTCCACCTCTATCAGTTAAAGCCTTGACTCTTCTTCCAGTTTCCGTCTTCATAGTAGCACAAATTTTTTTGAAACAATCAAAGGCTTCTGATTTGGCGTGCAAGAAATAAGTCCATGTTTTTCGACTAAAATCATCAATGAGGGTCATGAAATATTTCTTGTCACCATTTGATGATGGAGAGATGGGACCACATATGTCTGAATGAATCAACTCCAAAATTGCTCAAGCTCTTCTTGATTTTCCGGATGGAAAAGAATTTCTTTCATGTTTTGCTACTACACAACTCTTGCAAATTTCTGTTGGAGGAGTAATATCTGGCAACCCAGTTACCATCTTCTTTGAAGACAAAGTCTTTAATCCTTTGAAGCGTAGATTGTTGGCTTTTTCGCCTTAATCTCAAATTAATTAATTTTAATTAATTAATTAATTGAAGTTTTGATGATAACAAACTTACCTTCAATTATTAACAATTCTCAGTATTTTTGTCCACGATGTAAGGTTGGGAATAACGATTTCAACGTCTTTTTTGGTTCACTCAAATTAGAGATAAAACGAAGAAGTTTCAGTCAAAACATATACCCGACGTGATGATTTGGTGGCAAAATTGACATCATGGACCAATCAAATTCAAAACAAGATAGCTGACGTGATGATATGGTGACAAAATTGATGTGGTGACAAAATTGACATCATGGACCAGAGGCAAAATTGACATTATAGACCAATCAAAGTATGACATTTATAAATTTGGTAGAGTAATAAACGGTGGAGTTTTCAATTACATTTATAAAAATTTTCCATTACTTTTAAATTATAAAATCATTTCAATTACATTTATAAAAGTTTTCGGTTACTTTTAAATGGAAAGAAATTATAAAGATTTCATTTACATTTATGAAAACTAGTTGTTACTTTTAAATGAAAAAAAATTATAATGATTTCATTTATGAAAACCAGTTATTACTTTTAAATGGAAAGAAATTATAATGATTTCATTTAGTTTTCACAAAGATAATTATTTGATTTACAAAATCATTTCAATTACAAGGATTTCATTTAGATTTCATATCTATCAATATATATATATAATTAAAATGAATTTAAAATGTTTTTAATATTTATTTAAAATAATATATATATATATATATATATATTTATTTAAATGAAACATGTGGTCTATGATTTTTTATGATAAATTTAAAAATAAATAAATATTATTTTTCGTGGTCCACGTTTCAGTTCACGTTTTAGTGGTCCGTATCAATTCCTATTTTTACAATTTGATCGCTATTTAAACTCATCACCTCTTCGTATTTTTCACAACACAACACACGAACATTTGTTTCCTCGATCGAATTATTTTAAAAAAGCCTCCATTGTTGCTCTCTCCCAAGCTTCCAATTCTATTTTTTTTATCTTATTCCTAGGAGAGATGTCTATTACTTCAGAGTGTTGTGGTGTGTTTCTATAAGATTTCAGACAATTGTACTGGTTTGATCCTGAGCCGTGGAAAAGATTGAGTTTTGCTCTTGAACTCGTAAAAAGAGCGGTGTACCGGTTTGATCCTGAGCCGTGAAAAGGATTGAGTTTGCTCTTGAACTCGTAAAAAGAGCGGTGTACCGGTTTTATCCTGAGCCGTGGAAAGGATTGAGTTTGCTCTTGCACTCGTAAAAGGAGCGGTGTAGCGGTTGGGCTTTGATCCAAGGAAAGAGTCAGAAAGTTTTATTCAAATTCCCAAGAGGCGCTTGGGGAGTGGAGTAGGTCGAGTTTGACCGAACCACTATAAAACTACGGTGTTATATTTTCTAACCATTTTCCTATTTAATTTCTAAATTATTTTTAAGTTTTATTGCATGTTATAAGCTTTATTGTTATTAAAAAAAATTAATAATTACATTGTTGAAACCCTATTCACCCTCTAGGGTTGTCATATCGATCCAACATAGATGACCATACCTAAAATGCCAAAGCCAGGTGGTATCTTCTTTCTTCACCATCAAACTTTTGGCAACGATATTTAACGTCAACGGATATAGACGGTTGGTGATCATATTCATCTTAGCAATCGATCCTCGTTTGGAGTTGTAAATCCACATTCATCATTTTGGAATGTGATCACATACCCCTTTTCTTGTAACTGATTGATACTAAGTAAGTTGGCCTTCAGATAGGAATGTAGAATACATTAGAAATAGACTCTACAAAGCCATTTCTAGTCTTGATATCTACGTTCCCTTTCCCCATCACTTGGATAGTTGAATTATTGCCAAGAGAAACCGTAGTATGAAAATTTTCATCTAGAGTTGAGAAGAATTCCTTACAACCTGTCATATGGTTGCTGCATCCAGAGTCTACGACCCATACACCTTGATTTGCAACCTTCATAGTATGGAATGACATTAACAATGTTTCTTCTTCTCTTCTCTCCACAAAATTGGATTGATCTCTTTTCTCCTTTTGGAGCCTGGTATAGCATTCATTTTTGTAATGTCCAAGGCGTCCACATCTGTAGCATTCCACCTTAGACTTGTCAAAGTGTCTCTTGTCTTTGTTGTCATAATCGTTTCTGACTAGATCTGCTGACCTGTCAACATCTCCACTTCTTTCTTGACTACCTCTCCCACGACCTTTGCCTCTTCTTTGCCCTCTACCTCTAGGGCTTGAAGTTTCACCTGGTGTGGATATCTTTAAGGCTTTCATCTCCTCTATTGCACTTGTACGATTGAGTCTCTGTTCATGTACTAATAGGGAGCTTTGGAGTTCATCTATTTGCATCTCTTCGACATTGTTTGCTTCTTCGATAGAACATACAATGTAATCGAACTTTAGAGTTAGTGATCGCAAAATCTTTTCTACGACCGCAACATCCGTGATTGAATCACCATGCATCCTCATTTTACTTGCAAGACTCATAACCTTGTCAATATAATCGTTCACCGTTTCTCCCTTTTGCATTTGGAGAATTTCAAAGTCTCTTCTAACAGCTTGAAGTTGAGCACGCTTTACTCTCGTTGAGCCTTGATACTTCCTCCTCATAGAATCCCAAATTTCCTTGGATGTCTTCTTCTGAAGCAATGTTTCCAAGATAGTCCTATCAATGGACTCAAATAAATAGTTCTTCACCTTCAGGTCGTTCAACTTCGATGCTGCCAACAGTTGCTGTTGACCAGCTGAGAGTACCTCGCCTTCATTTGGCTCTTCATAACCCATCTCCACCATATCAAAAAATTCCTTTGATCTGAGAAAATTTTCCATCAACATCGCCTAATGATCATAGTGACCATTAAACCTCGAGATGGCAGGTTGAACGTAGCTCTCAACTTGTTTTTCTGCTACCATTCTTGCTACTGCAAGATTGCTCTGATACCAGTTGTTGGTGACAACAAAAATTGAAGTGAAATTGAGAGGTGGAGTGATTTGAATGATTGGAAAGGGAGGTGGTTTTATAGGACGGGATTTCATTGCTTCCCGGAGTTGCTTGGGATTTCTGTGGATGAAATTGCTTTCATCTCCTCCTTCTCCGTTGTAACTAAATTTATTAAACAAATTACTACTTTTTCTATCTTTAGAAATGTATCTACTAGTGTCCCTTCAACAGGAACTGCAAAAGTATACGAGGAGCTTCTGTATGATTATGCATTAAATAGATCCACGAAAATTTACTATGAAGCTAATATAATATTTAAACCCCCCAGCAGATGGAGGTGTAGGACCTAAAAATACAAAAAAAATCAGTTCCAAAGGTGAGGAAGACCTATGAAAAGAACTAGTATATGTTAACTCATTACTTTTTGCTAACTGACACGCATTACAAACTGGCAAAGGTGACTCATTAGCACACGAAATATTATTGAAATGCAAAATTGACTTTACTAGTTGAGATGAAGGATGTCCAAGACATGCATGCCATTGGGCATGAGTAGTAGACCTGCTCAATAAGGCGTGCTTGAGATCATCGGCATCATATGACTTAATAGAATAGAGACCAGACTCACACCTCCCATCTAGAAGACTTTTCCTCAACCATCGATCCTTAATAGAAAAACTCTAAGGACGATATTCAAAGAATACATCATTATCACGAGAAAATTTATGAACGACAGGCACATGCAACATATTACGTAATGCAAGAGGATGAGCAACAGTATTAATTGAAGAATGACCAGTATGCAAAATACGCAAACTTGCTCCATTGCCAACTTGAACTTTTTCACCTCCATGATAGCGTTCATGCACAACGAGATGATCTAGGTCACTGGTGATATGATCAATGGCGCCTGTGTCACTGTACCAATTTAGATCAATCTTGTAAAAGGAAGTAGCCGCCAGTGGCGTAGAAGGAGGTTCATCTTGATAGGATACATCCATCCTATGCTAGCAGCGAACGATAGTATACCCCACTTTGCCACAGATCTGGCAGGAAGGACAAACATAAGGGTCACGTCGATCACCAGCAGGATGAGAGGGTGCGCCACCTCGAGAATGGCCACAACCACGATCCCTATGCCCACGGTTCTTCTGCTGACCACCACGAACAACATAATTGGTTGAAGATCCAGAATTTAACTGAAGTTCAGCCTGGTGTTGTAGTAGAAGAGTTTCAAACGCCATTAGATGTGCAAACACATCAACAAGCATGAGGGCTTCACTCTTAGTAGTCATCGAGGTGATGAAGGGATCGTAGTTAGGGCCAAGACTAGTGAGGAGATACGCGATCGCGTCATCATCTCGCAAGGCAAAGCCGGCGGTGGCCAACCCTTAGATCTTGCAAAAATAATATGCAGCAGACAGATCGTATTTCGTGGACGTGGCGAGATCAATATAGATCTGAACAGTGCGAGCACGAGTTGACGAAGAAAATATCCGCTATAGGGTATCCCACGCCTCCTTGGACGTAGTAGCAACAACCACCTCGCGAAGAATCTCCTCAGACATGGAGGAGAGAAGGCCGCTAAGGACCTGTTGATCCTGATCATACCACCAATCATAGGCCTGATTGGAGACCAGGTCAGCCCCAACAGTGGTTGAGGAAGGGACCAACTTGGCAGGTGCGGCAATGGTACCATCAAAGTAGCCCATAAGCATCGTACTCCGTAGGTAGGGAGGAGCTGGGTGTCACAATCGCACTTCTAATGGCAGCGGACTTGCGATTGTGCGGCCCTCACTTTCCAACGACAAGTGAGCTAAGCCAATTCGTTCTTGCGTCACCTACGGTCAAGCGACGTATGCTCGAGCCTCTGGCCTTGATTTTAAGAGAAGGTTTTAGAAAGCGAGGGCAGAGAGAGATTTTCGAAAGAGAGATTTTGAAAAGAGACGTGATATAACCAAGCAAGAGAGAAATAACAACGGCTTACAGTATATAACCTTGGGTAGGGAGAAGTTGGCAACTAGTCGTATCCCCCTATAGTACATTCTGAGGCATTTCATGTCTGACAGGCCTAGACATGATATTTCTGAAACGTCATACTTCTTAGAAATATAAAAGTAAAACACTAGAATATGAAAAGACATAAAGGGTTGGGCTTGTCATGGGCATGCGGCCATGGGCAACACGCCTCGGACGAGCAACCGTGACATCCTCCCCCACCTAATTGGTTGACGTCCCTGTCCAGATCTTCGGCGCGTTTCCAGCTGGTTTCCTCCGTAGGGAGATTCTTCCATTTGACAAGAAATTCACGAATCGTCCGTACGGGTCTTCCTATTTTCCTAACTCTGTCGACTAGGATCTCCTCTATTTCTTTGTTGTCTCTTTGTTTCAGATCAATGCTCGGTCTTATGATTACATTTCGCTGGTCGTCGTCCGGGTTAGGGTGATAAGGCATTAAGTTGCTCACATGAATTACTGGGTGGATTTTCATCCATGTGGGTAGTGCAACTCTGTTGGAGGTAGCCCCGATCTTTTTGAGGACTTCAACCGGGTCTTCATATTTTTGAACTAGTCGTTGGTCCTTTCGGCTGCGAAATCTGATTTGTTCTGGTCTCAACTTGATGAAGACTTGATCTCCTGCTCGGAATTGAAGGGGTGACGTTTCTTGTCCGCCCACTTCTTCATATGCTTGGAAGTTTTCTCTAAATATGCTCGGGTTATATCTGTTGTCTGCTTCCATTTGCTTCTGAAGTTTTAAGTTTGAGGATTTTTCCCTACATAAGGATGATCAATAATATGTGGTAAGGTCGGTTGTCGTCCACTTACAATATCGAAGGGGCTCTTCTCCGTAGACAAGCTCGTTTGACAATTGAAACAGAATTGGGCCACCATCTAGCAGTTGTATCCAGTTCTTCTGGTGAGCGTCGACAAAGTGACGTAAGTATTCTTCGAGCACGCAGTTGAACCGTTCCGTCTGTCCATCGATTTGGGGATGGTAGCTCGAAGAGATGTTTAAAGTCGTTCCCAAGAAGGCGAATAGTTCGGTCCAAAATGTACCAATGAACCTACCATCCCTATCATTAATGATGCTCGACGGAATGCCTCATAACTTGACGTGTTTGAAAAATAGTTGGGCTGTTAGTTCAGTCGAGCATAATTTGGGAGTGGGAAAAAATGTTGCATATTTCGAGAACCGATCTACGATAACCAAGATGGCGTCATATTCTCCGACTTTTGGGAGGTGTGTTATGAAGTCCAGAGACACACTTTCCCAGGGTCTTGTTGGCACAGGTAGAGGTTCCAAGAGTTCCGAGACTTTGGCTTTCTCGACTTTATCCTGTTGGCAGATGAGGCACGTCTTGGTGTACTGCATGATATCGTCCCGCATATTTGGCAGAAGTACCCCTTTTTTATTAAGGCATACGTTCTTTGCCACCCAGGGTGTCCTGCCCATAAGGTATCACATTCCTGAATGAGTTTCTTTCTCAATTCTCCTGTTCTTGGGACGTATAACCTGTTTCCTTCAGTCATTAGAAAGTCTCCCTCAACCCAAAACTGTCGTGTCTTCCCAGCTTTAGCTAGTTCGACGACGGCTTTGGCCGATGGGTCTTTGTGTAAATTTTCTTTGATGATATCGCGCATCGATCCATCGATCTTACTTGAATGAATATGGGCTAACATGCACAGGGCCGCATGTTCGCCCTTCCAACTCAGTGCATCGGCTGCTTGATTACTCTTCCCTGCCTTGTGTTCGAATTTGAGGTCGAATTCTACCAACGACTCTTGCCACCAGGCTTATTTTGCCGTCAATTTTGATTGATCGAAGAAGTGGCAGATGACGCTGTTATCCGTCTTCACTATGAACTGTTTTCCCAAGAGATACTGTCTCCAGACTCGTAGGCAATGAACTACAGCCATCATTTCTTTTTCGGAGACAGTGTATCTCTGTTCAGCATCATTGAGCTTTCGACTTTCATAAGCGATGGGATGCCCTTCTTGAATAAGGACACTGCCTAGGGCAAAGTCGGAAGCATCTGTTTCTATTTCAAATGGCTTTGTAACATCTACTAACCCGAGGATAGGACCCCTCGTCATGGTTGTCTTCAGATCTTCAAAGGCCATTTGACATTTATTTGACCACGACCAAGGGTGGTCTTTCTTCAGGAGCTCCGTTAAGGGGGAGGCTCGTCGTAAAAACCCTTCGACGAACCGCCTATAGTAGTTTGCTAATCTTAAGAAGGATTGCACATTGGATACGGAAGTAGGGACTTTCCATTCTTGGATAGCTTTTAACTTATCGCTATCTATCCCGATTTGTCCACAACTAATGACATGTCTGAGGAATTTGATGCATGTCTGTGCGAAGGCACATTTTTCTTTCTTAACGTACAACTGATTCTACCGCAGCTTGTCAAATACCAGCTTCAAGTGTACCATGTGTTCCTCTAGGGTTGTGCTGTATACAACTATGTCATCGAGGTATACTATGACGAACTGATCCAAGTATTCGTAGAAAACCTTGTTCATTAACGCGCAAAACGTAGCTGGGGCGTTTGTCAAGCCAAAGGGCATCACCAGGAACTCGAAGGCCCCATATCTTGTCACGCACGTTTTCTTGGACTCTTCCCCTTCGACGATATGTACTTGGTAGTACCCTGATCGTAAGTCCAACTTCGTGAAGTATTTGGCCCCGTGAAGTTGGTCGAACAAGTCGAATATTATCGGCAGTGGGTACT
Organism: Cucurbita moschata; assembly: GCF_002738365.1. NCBI lineage: Eukaryota > Viridiplantae > Streptophyta > Magnoliopsida > Cucurbitales > Cucurbitaceae > Cucurbita > Cucurbita moschata. The sequence continues at coordinate 2,240,661 of NW_019268546.1, read as the reverse complement.
TGTTGCGTACCGTCACCTTGTTTAAGGCTCTATAATCTATGCACAGACGCAACGTCCCATCCTTCTTTTTTTGAAATAGTATGGGGGCTCCGTAAGGTGCTTTTGCTGGGCGAATGAATCCTGCCGTCAACAACTCATCTAGTTGTTTCCTCAATTCAGCTAGCTGAGGGGGAGCCATCCGGTATGCATTCTTCGCTGGGGGTTTAACCCCGGGAAGGAGTTCAATTTCGTCATCAATGTCTCGACGGGGTGGTAATGTTTGTAGTAGGCTCTCTGACATTATGTCAATGTAACTGTTTAGTACCTCCTTGATTTCGTCTGGGATAGTTTCCTCAGTAGTCACTTCTTCCATCAGTGGTATAGCCATAAATGTAGGTTTCTCTCATGCGAGTCCTCTTTTCAATTGTATGGCCGAGATTATTCTAAGATTACCTGGCTGCTTGATGGTTGCAGGTATTACCGTGGGATTGCGGTCGGTGATCACCAAGCATTTCGCCAGTGGCATTGGGATAACTTTGTGTTCTAGGAGGAACTCCATCCCAAGTACCCCATCAAAGTCGTCCATGCAAACTACGACAAGGTCCAGCTCTCCTGTCCAAGTCCCTAATTTGTAGGGGACTCTTTTGGAAACTCCCACAATAGGCAAGGCCTCGGAGTTGACAGCTTTCATTTTTCCAAGGTTCTTTCCTATGGTGAGTCCCAATCTTTGGGCTTCTTGATCGGCGATGAAGTTGTGAGTCGCTCCTGAGTCTATCAAAGTGCTCTTGCTCGGTCGAGAGTTTATTGTCGCATCTACAAACATGAGCTCTTTCTCTATTATCTCCTTCGGTTCGACCTTCCGTTGAAGGGCTGACAGGAATTTGAGCGCGTCTATTTGGGGGTTGTCTTGATCTTCCTTCTTGTCTAGCATAGTCTCGACTCTTGTGTTGTTGCTCTCTTGGATGGACACTTGGAGTGCAGTGAGAGAGGCCTGATGAGGACAGTAGGACACTTTGTGGGGGCCTTTACACAATATACATTGTAAAGGTGTTGTCGGGTGGTTCCTTTGAGGGTAAGGTCCACGAGATGTCCCCACTTTGGTTGTTCTGAGGAGGTCTATCTGTCCACCTGCTTGGTCTGTCGTTACCTCCGTTTGACCTGTTGGGGCTTCCATTTCGGTGACCTGGCGGCTTGTATGTTTTGCCCTCAGTGTTTGGGGCCTGTGTTGTTTTTCCTTGGTAACTCGCCTTGTTTCCATAGTCTAGGAGTCTCTCGGCGCTGGCAATTGCGGTAGCTAGGTCTTGGACCTTTTTCTCGTGTATTTTTGTTTTGGCCCACGGTTGTAACCCATTTATAAAGAAGAACACCTTGTCCTTCTCTGATGTGCCCCTAATATCTAGCATCAGGGTCGAAAATTGTCTGACATAGTCCCTTATGCTTCCAGTTTGCTTTAGGGCTATTAGTTTTTCCATTGCTAGATGGTCTACGTTTTCGGGGAGGAATTGGTCCCTCAACTCTCTCTCGAGGTCTTCCCACAAGTCTATGGTGTACAATCCATTCTCGATGTCTTGTACCTTCAAACGCCACCAAAGTTTGGCGTCGTCAATGAGATACATTGAGGCTACTGTCACCTTCATGTTGTCGGTACAAGCCGGTGTAGCTTTGAAGTACTGTTCGACATCAAAGATGAAGTTCTCCAACTCTTTGGCATCCCGGTTCCCTTTGAAAGGTCTAGGTTTGGAAAACTTCAGTTTATTGGATCCTATATTAGTTTGCCCAACCGAGACGTTCTCCACGGCTTTCATGGTCACCTCGATTCGGGTGCTCATGGCGGACATCTTTTCTTGCATGTCATCGATCGTTGTTCTGAATTCGTCAGCTAATCCATTGAACAAACTCATCATTGTATTTTGTAGAACGTTGAACTCTTCACCATGTCCCTCCTTGTGTGCGACAGAGCTATCGGGGCTACCAGACGGTCTTGGGCTGCTCGTAGGAGCAACCTTTTCTTCGAGTGAGGTCACTCGAAACATCAGTTCTGCGATTGGCAACCCATCCAAGCGGTTTCCCATTGTGTCGATCTCTACGACTTTTCCACTCAATTCTTTCACCCGTGCTTCTAGGAAGCGGATGATGTCAGGGACTTCTTTGAGCAACAACATTTTCTCCTCTATTAAGGTAAGTCAGCCAGCTTGTGCTTTGGGTTTTGACTTTGTCGTCGACATGTTCTCAGTCTTTGCTATTTCACGGAGCTTACAAAGCTCTGATACCACTTGTCACAATCGCACTTTTAATGGTAGCAAACTTGCGATTGTGCAACACTCACTTTCCAACGACAAGTGAGCTAAGCCAATTCGTTCTTGTGTTGCCTACGGCCAAGCGACGTATGCTCGAGCCTCTGGCCTCGGTTTTAAGAGAAGGTTTTAGAAAGCGAGGCCAGAGAGAGATTTTCGAAAGAGAGATTTTTGAAAGAGACGTTATATAAGCAAACAAGAGAGAAATAACAACGGCTTACAATTCATAACCTTGGGTAGGGAGAAGTTGGCAACTAGTCGTATCCCCCTATAGTACATTCTGAGGATCTTGCCAAAATTCACTTGCAATCAAACCAGAAATCCATGAATGGAGCGATGGATAAGAGATGGGGAGGATCTTGCTGAGCTTGGTCAATACCATTTCCATGCCTCAAAATTCTCGGTTCGTGTGGTTAGGAATCACGTCTCTCCACAATGTATCCCTTGCCAGTAAACTCATGATTATTCCCTAAGTTAGCTCACATGTGATTGCAATTTAAAATTACTTAATTAGTTAAAATATATTAAAATTTGTATTGTAAAATTATACCAACTATAAACATGGAAATTTGTATAAACTCAACTAAGATTAGTTTGGGTTGTTCCGGTCATTTATTCAATTTTTTATATGGAGTAAAAATAAAAGTTATTGGTAACACATTTATTTATTTATTTTCAAACCTTTAATTAAAATTTTTTAACTCAATTTTAATATATAATTTTAAAATTTACGATCCAAATAATTTTAAATTATTGGTAAGAATGGTGGACAAATATATAAGTAAAAATAATAATTTTAAATTTAAATAAACTTTTGATTATCTCCAAAATTATTTATTATTAAAAAACCAAAAAATATTTAAGTTTTATTTTTATACTCTATATATATCTATATTAGACAAATAAGATGTGATCCAAGATGATTAAGATCGAAAAACACTCCCAATCAACAAATATTCACCCATTGATATTAATTTTAAAATTTAAATAAACTAAAAATAGAATTAAAATTAAGTATAAGGCAAAGATCAATTAAGAAATAGAAGGGAGAGTGCTAAGAGTGTTACTGGGAGAGCAGTAGCTGTGTCTGTGCAAATAGACTCACGAAAAGTTAGACGAGAAAAAGTAGCTTTTAATTCATTTATACTTTTCTTGTGTGTCAAAATGGTTTTGTTGAAACTATCAATCTTGTTGTGTATGATATTATTTGGCCCTTCCCTTTCCTGGGCTACTTCTCCCACAAACATATTCATCCTTGCTAGAGAGAGCAACATGGCTGGTCGAGGTGGGGTAGAGAAAAATCAAAAGGGGTATCTTGAGTGGGATGGGAAGATCCCATTAGAGTGTCAATCTGATCCATCCATCCTACGGTTGAGCCCTAAGCGCCAATGGGAGATAGCACATGAACCTCTCCATTTGGGGATTGACATTGGCAAAACTACAGGGATTGGTCCGGGAATACCATTTGCTCACCAGTTGAAAGCAAAAGCCGGGCAGAAGGCAGGTGTCGTGGGTTTAGTTCCTTGTGCTAGAGGTGGCACTTTAATTGAACAATGGATTAAAAACCCTAGCAATCCTAGTGCAACTTTTTACCAAAATTTCATTGAACGAATTAAAGCATCAGAAAAAGAAGGTGGGGTTGTGCGTGCTTTGTTTTGGTATCAAGGAGAAAGCAATGCGGCTATGAGTGATACTGCTCATAGATACAAAGATAACTTAAAAAAGTTCATCACCGACATTCGCAATGATATAAAACCTAGATTTTTACCCGTCATTATTGTTAAGATAGCCCTTGACTTTTGTATGAAGCATGATACTCATGATTTGCCAGCAGTCAGAGCAGCTGAAGATGCCGTCCAAAAAGAGCTTCCAGATATCATTACTATGACTCTTGGGAATTGCCTATAAACTTTACCACATTTGAAGGCTTTTGCTTAGATCACGGTCATTTTAATACAGCAACTGAGATTGCTTTGGGTAAATGGTTTGCTGATACCTACCTCGCCCACTATGGTCATTTACTCTATCCTATTATGTCATTTTTTTCATCTCAATTGATTGATCTATTATTTTATCTCAATAAAATCCTTTTGAGTAAATGATTGCTTTGGGCATGCTTCGTTCTTCTGGAAACAGATCCCAACTAGACAAGTATGGTTCATGTTGATTCCAATGAATTTGAAATGAAATAATCGAAAGGCCACTAATCCTTTTTTTAGCATTCAAAAGAAGTAATTGATTAAGCAATTGACAGTTGATCCGATGATCCAGGGGATTGGTTCCGTAGGAACTTTTTACCTTGGGATTTCAAAAAGAATTAGTAAACCCCATCTTTAACGTTTGAACCATAAATTGAAATGAGTTCGGTAAAATAAGCAGAAATCCTGAGTTCGGTAAAACAAGCAGAAATCCTGAGTTCGGTAAAACAAGCAGAAATCCTGAGTTCGGTAAAACAAGCAGAAATCCTGAGTTCGGTAAAACAAGCAGAAATCCTGAGTTCGGTAAAACAAGAAGAAATCCTGAGTTCGGTAAAACAAGCAGAAATCCTGAGTTCGGTAAAACAAGCAGAAATCCTGAGTTCGGTAAAACAAGCAGAAATCCTGTCCTATTTTGAAAATAACTAAAATATTAAGAATAATAAATAAAACGAGTGGCGACAAGATTTTAGGGTTTAGGGTTTAGGGTTTGTATCAAGTAGCCCAATTCTAAAGAAAAAGCCCTATTGAAGTCCAAGACCATACATATTGATAGATATAACTACTGATTGGGTCGATATGATAACCCTTCGACTACGAATGTGGTGTCTACTGATTGGGTCTTGAATTAGGAAATCGAACCTCACGTGAAATAGATAGAGCCATTTCAAAGTATTATACGTTCAACAATAAGGACTAAATTGAAAAATGTTGATATACGAACGATCAAATCGAAACATTTTATATAAGAGGGACTAAATTGAAAATTGATTGGGTAAATGGGAAGAGTCTCTCCTGGAGCTGGCCCAGTACTCAGCTACAAGTCTGGAGAAATAGGAGTTGGTTTCCATAAGCTTAGACGGCTCTTCATACTCAACCAAATGTCCTACACAAGAGCTTCAGTCAATGGCTGTGGCTCAGCACAAGACAAGGAATATGAGAGAAAGTTCGTGGTTAGCTTACCAAAGGACAGGACCATGACTTTGTCACTGTCAATCACTGTGGGAACTCTGTGAGCTACTGTTATAACACTGCATTCTGAGAACTCCTGCCTTATAATTCCTTGCACAATGGTGTCGGTTGCAGAGTCGATGGAGGCCGTAGCCTCGTCGAGGATAAGGATTCTGTTTCGTTTGAGTAAAACTCGTCCAAGACAGAAAAGTTGGCGTTGTCCCACGCTCCAGTTCTCTCCTTCATCGCTCACTGTTGCAACGACAAAAGTAAGGACATGATTAGGAAATAACATGTATTCGTGCTTGAAAAGAGCATACCGGAGGAGTCGAGCCGGTTCAGTAGGCGGCTGACAACGTCCCTTAGTTGACACTTCTCCAATGCCTGCAAATACCCAATTGGCTTTTAGTACTTTAGAACAACATTTGAAGATTCAAAAGCAAGTTCAGTGATGGAATTCACCTTCCATATCTCATCATCAGAGTAAAGGCCTAGAGGGTCTAAGTTTGTGCGAATGCTGCCCCTGAAAAGTGTTGGCTCTTGTGGGATGATGCTGAGCTTCATTCTTAGATCCTTTAAACCGATGGAACATATATCGACCCCGTCGATGATGATTCTACCGTGCTCGGGCTCCACCAAACGAAACAAAGCACTTATTAGAGTTGTTTTTCCACTTCCTGTTCTTCCTACAACTCCTACTCTTGTTCCTTCTTGGAAGGTGCATGTAATTCCCTTGAGAACAAGAGGAGCATTTGGACGATATTTTATCTAAAACGAACAAAAACTTGAGAAGTGACATTGGAAATGCCATTCCAGTATCATTAAAACGTTTGTAGCTCTCTTACCTTTAGACATTTCAGCTCTATCCTTCCCTTGGTAGGCCATGACAATGGTGGCCTGCTTTTCTCCATGATTGCTGGAGGCTCTACTGGCAAATGCATATATTGCTTGATCCGTTCAACGGAAATGATGTAGTTTGAAAGATAACAATAGAATCTCGCCATGAAAATGTAGATAATTGACAAGAATAAAGCATAAGAAAAAGAGAGCCCCACAAGTCCTACACAATGAATTAAACGATCAAAAGGTCAGCTCTATTCTGGTCTAGCCGTGTATGGAATGAACTTATAATTATGGAATCGACTTTATTAGATTATAGATTATAAGTTCATAACTCTATAGCCCATTCCCATTCTGGGCGGGCGGAATAGATCTGAAATAGATTCTAGAAGCTAAACTAAGAAAGGGGTATCCTTAGCAATTTCAATAATCGGGTTCATTGATTTTCGTGATATAGTAGATGTTATCACGCATACAATCATACTCAATTCGATGAAATTGTTGGAAAGATTAGAAATCTTACGTTCTTGTTGAATTTGTCTTACCTGGATCAGTGGTTTGAGCCCGGGGAAGCAAAACAAGGAGAGATGCAACAGCAACGAGAGTGAGATTTTGCAGTGTTTCTATCCTCAACACAAGCCACTCTGTGGTTGCATTCGAGTGGAAAAGAAGACTTGCATCCGTGTCGATGAGCTTGACAAACTTCTGAAAGAATCTTTCTGTCATGTCGAAAGCTCGGATAGTGACAGCTCCAAGTGATGTCTCTGCTGCACAATTCATTACAGGTGCTTTCGTTGTCCCATTGATTCTCATAAGCTCCCTGGCAGAGGGTAGATAATAACTCTTCCCAAACATAAGGCAACAAGCAGAGCTCCACCATTAAATGAAGAACAATACATCTAATTTGGATATGAGAAACATTGTACAAAACTTTGTATATACCTGAACGTAAGTCGAAGCTACAATAGCAGGAATGGCGATGAGGAGAACTTCCCACGTTACGAAAGCCACAATTGCAATGACTGCAAGAAGATCCATAGCACCAGTGACTACAAAGATGACGGAAAACGGTATGTCGAAATCCAAAACACTCAAATCTGTGGAAGCCTGCATATATTGTGATCTCAACAACATCAGTTTTGGTGCAGTATGTTGCTACCTTAAATATAACATAAGCAGAAGCTTCATGATGCATAATAAATACAGACGGAGGTGAAGATACAGACGGAGGTGAAGTGAAAATGATCTTACACGAGTCAAGATCCGTCCTACTGTGGTTGCATCAAAGAATGACATTGGAGCATTGAAGATAGAATTTGTGAAACCACTGAAGAAGGCTTTAGATGCTCTTAAACCAAAAAGAGCTGCCAAAAGGGACCTACAATATATAAACAATGCACTAAAAACTGAAATAGCCGCATAGATTCCTATCATCGTTGTACTACTGATGTGAGGGAAGTTAATGGCAATGGCTAGCCAATACGTTGCAGCTGCCTGAAAGACAACAAAACCACATTGACTAATTACACTTAAATACAAAAGAGGAGATGCCTTGGAGACAGTGATATAATCCCAGAATGGTTTCCACCCAACATCACCCATTTCCTTCTCTTCTTCTTCTGTTAATTGCACTCCACATATGTTTTTGCTTCTTATATTCTCTTTATCACTTTTTTCACATCTCATGGTGTCGACTCTTTCAAAACCTCTCGGGTTTTCGCTCTTGGAAGTGTCAGATGCTATTAAGCTATCTTTGTGAGCATTCACAAGCTTTTCGAAAGTCGTCCCAGTGGTCAACAGATCCTCATAACTTCCTGATTGAGTTATTTTCTCTCCCTCAATCACCTGAAAAATGGCAAGACATAATATTACAACTACTTTGACATGAACATGAAGTTTAATCCGAAGTGTCGAACTGACCAGAATTTTATCGACTTCAGAAAGAAATTCCACTTGATGAGTCACAAGAACGACGGTTTTCTTATCTAGAGCAGTCATGACACATTCCTGCAAAATTTCCATCGTTCTACTTGAATAATCTCTACTAAAAACGTTCTTTCTTTCTTTCTTTTTCAAGGAAACTAGATTTTCCATGTCCTTACATCAAAAAGTGTTGCAGCCGTATGAGCATCGACTGCGCTAAAGGGATCATCAAGCAGATAAATATCAGCATCATTATAGACAGCTCTGGCAAGTTGAATCCTCTGTTTCTGTCCTCCACTCATGTTAAGGCCTCTCTGCCCAATTTCTGAAAGATCTCCATGGTCAAAGCTATCGATGTCCTCATCCAAAGCACAGGCTTTTATGGCATTCTTATACCTGCCCGTGTCCATCGGCTTCCCGTTCAGTATGTTTTCACGGATTGTCCCACTCTGGATCCAAGCGGTCTGTGAAACATAGGCTATTGATCTCTTTACCTGAACCTGTAGTATAAAAAAAATAGGAACTACTTCAGTTTTCAAAACAAATATGGTGCATTTTCTTGCCATGCCAAATATGATCCAAACGCACACTTCCAGTAAGTTTAGGTATCTCTCCAAGTATGGCAAGCAGAAGAGAGGATTTTCCAGCTCCAACTGATCCACATACAGCAACTTTCTGTCCTCTTTCTATATCCAAATCAACTTCTTTCAGCGTTAAAGTCCCCGACTCCGGATCCCACGCAAAGTTACCATTTCGAATTTTGATCATCTTATCAAGATCATTTGATGAGTTTTCAATGACTTCATTTTTGTTCAGCTCATCATCAAGTAAAAATGTGTTAAGCCTATCAAAGGAGACCTTGACTTGGATCAAGATTGAAAGAGCTTCTGGTAGCATTCTCATAGGTTCTGACACTGTTCTCAGAGTAGCAAGCACAGTAAAAATGGTGCTTGCATTCAAAGGAGAGCTCTGGAAGAGAACACATCCATAGAAAACAACAGCAGACACAATAGTGGGATATATCCAATACAATATGGAGTTATAAGTCTTCTGCATCTGCATTTCTTTTAACCATTTGAACTCCTTTTCACGAAGCGAATCGATCAAGCTCTGGAACTTTTCTTCCCATGATTGCAACTTAATGATCTTCATGTTGTTAAGCACTTCAGAAGTGGACCTCAACCTCTCATCCTGAGCAACCATGAAATGGAACTGACACTTCTGCAATGACTTAGCAAAAGGCACACTCAGGAATCCACAGATTATAAGAGGAACCAAACCAAGGAAAGCTCCAGCACCCACCACCCAAAACAGCACAGCAATGGACAGAGCAAGTTGCAGCCCTGAAGCCCAAGCTGTATGAAACCACCATGGAAACTCCCCCATTCTATAAGCATCAACAGCAATATAGTTCACAATCTCTCCAGCAGAGTGATTCATCCTCCCTAGACTAGAAAGCTTCAACAATTTCCTATACACTGCCGCCATCAAAGCCGACCTCATTTTCATCCCTGACCTTCTAGACTCAAAGAACCAATGCCTCTGCCCTAAAGACTCAAACACCTTACACACAATCAAAAGCCCTACAATCGTAACACCGTCTCTCAAATTCCTTTCATTACCAGTCGAATATTCAACAAAAGCAAACAAAATAAGCGGAGAAACTACAACAGAAAGTGTTCTTAGAAGAGTGTAAAACGCTATCAAAACATTTTCGTTCATGTGCACCTTCTTAATGGCCTGAAAAGCGAAGTTCCCAGAGCCGGAAGAACCTTTTTCTCTCAAGAGTGAATCCCAAACATCGGAAAATCTTTGGTAAGCAAACTCTGCTTCATCCTCCGAATCAAGAGGAGGAACATCCGCAAGAGTTAACGCCCTCGAATAACCCAATGAAAGTAAAGGATTAATCCAAGAAAAAATCAATTTGCTGAAGAGACCGGCCTGTCCAATGCTGGATGAAGATGATTCAGGTTCTTCCTTCTGTTTGTCTAGAAGAGGTTCCGCCATGATGAACCTTTAAAATTTGCAGAGGAATGGAAGCTCTGAAAATGGAGAAACGAACCAGTTGGGATTTTCATGCACTGAAAAAGGATTCACGCAGATGAAGATGGTATCCAAATAATACTTCCAAAACTTATTTAAATGTTTTTTTTTTAAGCATATTATTAAAAAATTTAAAATTTTAAGAATATTTTTTAAATTAATTTAGTATAAAATATAATAAAAAATTGATTATTATTATTATTATTATTTTGTTTTGTTTAAGCATATTATTAAAAAAATTTAAAATTTTAAGAATATTTTTTAAAATTAATTTAGTATAAAATATAATCAAAAATTGATTTTTTTTTTTTTTGTTTAAGCATATTATTAAAAAAATTCTTGGTATATATTTCAAATGTTAGCATAAATTCAAAAATTAATTACAAAATATATATATATATATATATATATATGAAAATTAAAGTTACTTTAAAAAAAAGGTAACATTATTAAAGGATGTTGGTCAAAGTGAGTGTTCAGGAAGTCGGACATGTATCTAACATACTTTCATATATCATAATAGAGTATCATAATTTTTATTGTCCGTTAGCATGATTTTAAAAAATAATATCTTAATTTAACGTGTTAGAATTTACAAAATTGAGAAAACAATAATGAAAAGATTGGAATCCAAGAAAAACATGTCGACCTCATAATAGAATTGCTAAAAAAAAAATTTAAAAAAATTGAAAGTTATTATTTATACTGACTTCGAACCAAATATATTGAAATAACCCACATTCATCTATCGAAATAATTTGAAATAGTCTGAATTTAGAACATATTAATAAAAACTAATTATAATAGGTAATCAATAAAATTATTGCACTGCCACGTCAGCCAAATCGTGGCCTTGGCTACACTAGATTAGAACTCCTAGTCAATGCCTTCACATTGACATTGTAAATATTATATATTTTTTAAAAATAATAATAATAATTTAATATTCCATTTATCTTTTACATTTATAAATATTTTTAACATTATTGGATCGAGTGTCAATGAATGGATAATAAGTAAAAAAGAGCATCATATATATTTATATATACATATATATATATATCAAACCGTTATTTTTTTGAAAAAGTAAAGTTACTTTTTATTAAAGTGGTGATGATTGAAGTGAGTGTTAGGATTGGCAGAGTACCTTTTTCGTGTCCGATATGCATTTAACATATTTTTTTCTATTATAATAGGCTATCATGATTTTCACTGTGGATCAATATAATTTTAAAATTAATATCTTTAAACCTTTTTTAACGGATTAGAATTCCCACCATGGATGAAAAACAATAATGAAAAAAAAGATCCAAGAAAATTTTATAATAAACATCATCTAAATTGAATTTAATTATGGTAAATAGAAATTAATTTATAATAGGTAATGAATAAAATTATTGCACTGCCACGTCAGCCAGAACGTGGCCTTGGATACACACTTGATTAGAACTCCTAGTCAATGCCTTCATGAGATTGTAAATATTATGTTATTTTAAATAATAATAATAATTTAACATTCATCTATTCTTCACGATGAATACATAATAAATAGAAAGAACTACTATAAAATTTTAAAATATTTCTTTAATGCTAATAAACCCCACGTCATTTTTAAAATAATATTAACGTTGCAACTTAAAATGATATTAATGTTTCAACTTGAAATGATATTAACGTTGCAAGATATGAGTTTTGAATAATTTTTAACTAATAAAATTAGTTGTTTATTTCATATAAATTATTTTACAATTTAATATTTATGAAAAGAATTTATTAGACGGAAAATTGAATTTAAAAATTTATTAAAAAATACAAATATTAAAAAAGAATTGAATATTTAAAGTTTAATACTTTTACGTAACATTTTTAAAACGTGTAATATTTTGATCTCTATCGTGAAAATTCAACCAAAATAATTATTTGGATTTAATGGAAGTTTTCTTAATAGCATATGGGTCGATTACAGAAGAGTTTATATTGAAATCGTTTTTGTTCGTTTAGTCAACTAATGAAGAGTAGGTAGCATGTTTAGGCAGGGTTAAGAACGTGTCAAAATACTCGTCTAAAGCACGAATGAGCATAGAATCAATAAAATTGTCTTAGGATAATTCAACCACTTGTAAGCAACAAGAGTGTTCCTGTCGAATCAAAGAGAGCATAGGATAGAAAGCTTTAAACTTGTATATCTTTGACAATGACTCATCATACCCGTGCTCCAAGAGTATTGCTTGCATTCAAGAGTAAAGATTGCTAAGTTTGCTAGATACTATTGTTTCGTATTCAATAAGAATAATATAGTATACAATTTTTATTTTTATATAAGTTTAAATTTCCTACTATTAATATTAGGTCTACTTTGATATTGTTTTTGTTAGACCTCCGTGACATAATGAAAATTTTCATTCATCTCATATGACGTTATCAATCCCATAGAACGAATATATCTACGAACGGACGAAATTTTAATACCCTACTTATACATTTTATTCGTGTAGAATCAGACAAAAAAGTTCATTAAAAACGTGTATCATACCTTATCATTCCTATAAAGCCTATAAAGCCCATGTCCATCCATTCTTACTGCAGAGTGTCCCATACTAGAGATGTTATCTTTAGTAGACAAAGAATTTATGGATGATAAAATGATGATTTACCAGAAATTGTGATTTGGGCCATAAGCAAAGATGAAAAACACAAAAATGTTCATTGTCAAAGGCGATGCTTTATGTTAAAAGTCGACTCCAAACGAACGTATCGATCTAAGTTAGTTTTTGATAGACATCTATGAGAAATGGGTATAAGAGAAGGCGCATGAAGAAGGAGAGTGACAATGGATTGTACGGATTAAATCTAGTTCGATACGGGAGGCCATGGGTCGTCGTAATTAGAACATGGGTAGACATATTAGAAAGGAAGGGAGATGAGGGCTTTGGACGGTAGGATTTTGCTTAATGTATAAGTTAGATGGAGAGGAAGATCTTAAAGTCTTCCCTTGACTTCTTGGTTCAAGAACTATCTCGTGTCAATGTCCTCTGCGCCAAAAACTGCCCCTAATAGATGATGCAGGAACACCTATGAATTTGGTGACCAATCCCCTCATGAGGAAATAAGGCAATTTGTTCAAGCAGATGATGAGAACGGGATTCCAAACCCTAAATAGAATCAAATTTTGAGAACAGGATTTTGCATCAGCAAGAAAGTTGGTGACATACATGTCCTGTTAGGAGTGATGATGAGAGCCGAGTAAAGTGTGATTTTCCTTTAATCGACTATCGGTTCCTTTTTTTAGGGTACTCAAGAACAGATCCAGTAAAGACGGGATGATGACAAATATCTTTTAAGAGGTAAGGATTTGAACCAGGGAAAAAGGGATTTGCAGTCCCCGGCCTTACCGCGCCGAACACCGAAAGTGAAGTTGCTCCTACAACTCTTATTTCACACGATCCAGGAACTTCCATAACGTTGGCGTGATTCCTCATTCTCCGTCACTCCTCTCCCTATTTATTCCTTCATTGTAAACTCAGTTAAGATAGGTAAAGTGAAAGACTCTTTCGGGTGTCAGACCTAGCCTTGTGAGTACCTATTTATTTACCGAGTGAAAGAAGTAATAGTCTATGAATTAGCAGATGCAAAAGCGGTGTAGCGTTGACCCGCTGCTTGCTTGGCCACGAGAGAGGTTTTCCTATTATCCGCCGCTAAAAAGAGGAAGTGATTGACACTTTCGCTCCTGAACCTATCAGGGAGTTACTTTAAGTTCCATAACAGGTGAACACAAAGCTGAGTTTTAAGTCCCAATCCATGACCATGGTTGTTTCCTCTCTTCTATCTTTTTTAACTAAGAAATTACAACCTAACTAGCACGAGATTCTACGACCAAAACTATTGGTAGTCTTGAGGGGACTCCTCCGAGCTAAAGACAGCTCCTGGTTTAGCTTAGAAAGCTTCTCCTAACACTTACACTATGAGATAACAACAGCCTTCATCGAACTAAAAATCCAAAAACGAAACGACTTCCAATATGTAACGATACTTAACTATGTGCTTCTACTTAAACTGTCCATGAACTTATCTGTTTACATAATTTATAATCATTATTTAGGGAGAGATACCAGACTGATGAATGCCATAAAACTTCAGAGCAGCAGCAAATGAGTGGGCCATAACCACAACCAAGCATTCCTCGCAGCAAATCAATCAGACTTTTTGAATCATATTAGACTGATCAGTGCTTTTCAACTAAGACTTCCTCATTTTAGACCGAGCGTACCTAATAAAAGAAATGAATCAGTCATAACATACTTGGGCTATTAATAAAGATTCAGATGTAATTTAATAGAATTACTCTATATGCATGCCCCCGCGGTCTGATGATGGTAGCATGCTGCCCTGAAGCTCCTCCAAAACCTTGCTAGCTTGTTCAATTTCCTGGAATAAGAAAATCGAGTAAAAAGAAGTCATATTCGAGACGTACTTCATCACTCTTTAAGCATAGCAGAAGGCCTATTACTTCCGTGTTCATTTTAAATTGAAAATCTGAGAATGCTCAAAGTTTCTCATTTGAATATTTAGAACAGCAGAGATTTCTGCTCCTCCATCAAAGATCATGCTCTGAAAGTGCAGTAGATTGGATAGTAGTAAAACAACAAAAACTAAAAATCTTAAACCATTTCAACTTCAAATTCTTAAAGATTATAAAAAAATACTATGTTCATTGAAGAATTAAAGCAAGGAACGAGTAGAGCATGATATAATTTCAACAATTCCCTGAAGCAATTTTCCATACCTCAAAATCAGCAAATGCAACCGGCATTCCACTTTTAGCACGCAATTTGAGCACGTTGAATCCAGGATATCTAGCATCATAAGAATGTCACCATACAGCTCTCATAAAGAATAATAATTAAATTCCAATGGCGCAACAAAACTCTTACCAACATAGCATTTATCGTTGTATCTTTGATAAATTTGGCAATCAACCTAATGAACTCATAAAATATCTACAGTCTGAGACATCATAATGATGTAGAGCACTAGGGTATCTTAGATGCAGTTGGCAGCATACATTATATAAGGTATGACGAATAAACGATCTCAAGAAATTAAGGTTCATACAATTTTAAATACGATTTTAACGGGATTAACTAATGTGATATGTCAACACCTCATTGAAACAAGAAATTTTTAGGTATCTGGGAAGCTTTATGTCACCATACAAGAAGGTTGTTTCTCTCACAAATATGCTCTAAGTTCTCGAGATAACAGGATGCCTCACTCTCTAAGAGCACGTTCCTCCTCCTAACAACTTTCTCACAATTTTTTTAACCCTTTCTAGTATGAACATGTACAATAGGTGGACTAACATCATTCTTCCTAGCATTAACGTTCACAAAAGGAGGCCTACCAGAAACAAAGCAGTAAAGGAGACAATATGATGGCATTTAATTTCATCACAATTCTCACTAAAGATAAGCGAGTATAACTCACTTGGACAAGACTTCCTTCAGTTCATCTTCATTGCAGTTTGGACCAAGATTTGCGATGAACAAAGTGGAGCATGGCCCACCATCATTCTTTTCATGATGCTCCTGCAGCAATCAAAAATCAAATAAAGCAAACCATATTGAATCGCATGGTTAAACCCGAATAAAGCTATCCCTCATTGGAAAAGAATATGTTTATCTTTCACAACTTTCAAATTAGTATCCAGACGATTTTCTGCAGAATGTTCATCATCACCTTATTCAATCGTGGACAAACAATATAATTTTTCAAACCTGGTCTATTCAATACTTGAAATATACTAATCTGCATGCTGAATTGGCATAAAGTAAACAGATGCAGACCACATAAGACCAACAGCTACACCAGAAGTATTTACTTCTACGTTATAATACAAAGATGAGATTGCATTCTTTTACATTTGTTCTTAATCCTAATAATAAAGATAGACTGACGTACATATGGAGCAGATAGAGGATTACCAGGAGCCACCACAGCCTCGTTGCTGCATTGTTAAGACAGGGGAACAAAAAACTCAACCTCAAGGCAAAAAGTTTACAAGATTTAAATACAAAAGCTTTATATCCTAGTGATGCTATATTCTCTAGTATTATATTTGAGAGTAATTGAACTTTTGTTTAATGCTTTTTCAACCTTTGTTCGGTCTTCTTTGATGGTTCATCCGGTTCACTGCCTCCTGAATATACAACAGGACATCAAATATGCACGTAAGCCCCACAATTAAGATTGTGGGGCAGTGTATCAAATGAAATTAGACTACATAAAGAGCAAACAAATTGGAAGCAAAAAGATAACAAAAATCTGCATAATGAATCTTGGTAAAGTACATTTCAAACACGTAGGAGAAGAATATGATATAAGAAAAAAATGTTTAATGTTAGAGATAAAAGCATTTCACCATCCTCGCTTGATGTTTCCTGGGCATTGGAGTCACTTTTTTTCCTTTTATCTATCACAACATATGCTCCACCGCCTGTACAGAGCAACATCAAATCCGATCACAACAAAAGATTACCTTAGCATAGTAACTAGACTTAACAGGAAAACCATATTTTGAAGCTCTCACCTGGCTTATGTTTTCTCCTAGAGTTTGACCTAGCGAGTTCAATATGCAGAACTGATCCACTTTGTGGGTCAAATTTGACTCCCTGGTATAGCACCAACATTATGATTCAACATTAAAATTTCACAATACTGATCAAATTCCTAATAACATAACTTGCTGGAGAAATAGAATGCAACATGCAAAAGAAAAATAAACAAATTCTACTCAGCTCTACAACTGACGAGAAATCAAACGCATGCATGGAATTGTCCACAGAACACAATCTTACATTTAATGCATGAAGCGCTGTCACGGCTGATTGGTGATTGTAAAAGGTGGCGAACGCCACAACCTGTGAAAGTAAAAGGACCTATTAGAAACCGTAACCAATTTGGTATATAATATATCAAAGCTTGCAAGAATGGCAAAAGAACCGATCTCCTATTTAATAACAATGCTAACCATGAACCTCGATTGTTTTCACTTTGAGCATAAGCTCTCGTGGCCTTACTTTTGGTTTCCCCCAAAAAGCCTTATTCCTGTTCCTTGATTATAAACCTATGATCTTCCTCTTCATTAGCCAAGGTAGGATTGTTCCTCTCAATAATCCAACAATCTTCCTCTTCATTAGCCAAGGTAGGATTGTTCCTCTCAATAATCCAACAATCCTCCCCTCTAACAAAGTACACTATAGAGCCTCTCCTGAGATCTCCTTCTCTGGAGCCCTCGAACAAAGTACACCATTTGTTTGACACTTGAATCACCTTTGACTACACTTTCGAGGCTCACAATTTCTTTGTTCAACACTTGAGACTTTTATTAGCCTGACTAATTTAAGGGCATGACTTTGATACCATGTTAGGAATCATAAACCTTATTCCAATGGAGATAGTGTTCCTTAATTATAAACCTAGGATCTTCTTCTTAATTAACCAATGTAGGACTTCTCCACTCAATAATCCTCCCCGAAGTAGTAAACAATGGAGGAAAATTAGAATTCCTCGTCAGACAAGTAAACTCAGATGATGCTTAAAACCCCCCAATCATTCTGTATCCTTGCAGTATCCAAATTCAAGACGATAGAAAACTGCTAAAATCACAAATTAAAAGCTACCC
Organism: Cucurbita moschata; assembly: GCF_002738365.1. Classification (NCBI taxonomy): domain Eukaryota; kingdom Viridiplantae; phylum Streptophyta; class Magnoliopsida; order Cucurbitales; family Cucurbitaceae; genus Cucurbita; species Cucurbita moschata. The sequence goes on along the minus strand of NW_019268546.1, from coordinate 2,222,755 downwards.
TCAAAAGCATCCTCTCGCGCATTTTCAAACAACACAATAATTAAACCCAAACCTAAAAATTTCCCCCTCGTTTTCTTCAATCCTATATTTTCCGCTTCCTATTCCTCGCTAACAATAGCTTTCTTCGGCCACAATGGAAAAAAAGGGAAGAGAAAAGGACACGAAACGAAAACCTGGTTGCCGCGCCCAGTATACTTGAGCTGGCACGAGTCGAAGCCCGGCCGACGACGGAAAAGGTTATGAATCTCGCGAGCCTTGACGTCGTCAGGGAGGCCGGAGATGAAGAGCGTGTTGATGTTGTTCCGGTCACTGTAGTTCGAGTCTGGTTGATGATAGAGATAGTAAGGATCATAAGGCTGGTGAGCCATCGGCAAACAACCAGTGGAATTCACGGCAAAATCGATGTAAATTTGGCCGGAATTAACGCCGAGCACGGCGGAGTGTGGGAGTGAGTAAAAATCCCTCTTTAGTGTGTTTATGTTTCGGTCCAATTTTAAAATTTTTCATACTTAACCTTCCAAATCCTCTCTTTCATCATAACTCATTATCTATTCAATATATACTCTTTTCTTTTTTCTTTTTTCTTTTTTTGGTTAAATTTTAAATTTTTAGATTAAATTCATTTCTCAACTTTAATTTGTTAATAAGTTTAATGAAAGTGATCTATTAATTTTAAATTTTTTAATAAGTTTAAAATCAAATAAATAAAATTTAAAACTTCACAAGGTTAGATGAACACGACTCTCCACAATCGTACGATATTGTCCATTTTGAACATAAGCTCTCATGTCTTTGCTTAGGGTTTCCCGAAAAAACCTCACTAGAGATAATATTTTTTTGTTTATAAACCCATGATCATTCCTTAAATTAGCGGAGGTGGGACTTTTATCATCCAACACACATGAATCACCCATAGTTACAAACTCAAACTCAAAAATTTATATTTTTGTGTCAAATAAATTTCTAAATTTAATATTTTATATCTAATAAATGGCCGATATATTCTAACATTATTTTAAAATTCAAAATATAAATTAAAAGCTTAGAAAAATATTTTATATTTTATATTTTTAATGTTTTATTTCTCCGTCCACATAAAATTAAAATTTTAAAAATATTTTTTAAAATTAAAAAATAAAAACTAATTCTTTTAAAGTTAAGGTCAAAGAAAGTCGTATTAAAAAATTGAATCAATTATCTAATTTTTAAGTTAAATGAGATGAAATTAATAAAATAATAATTCGTGGGGTTGATGGGCAATAATTGAGTTATTTTTCTAAAATTATTTTAGTGCCCAAAAGCCCTAAATTGAGAAATTCGAGAGCATAAATTTGGTGGTTCCTTTCTAGGGAAATCCGAATCCCCAATTCTGCGTGAATAGTGAGAAGATTCAAGATCTTCGAATCCTCTGTTGGTTAATTGATGGCGCAATAAATGATCGAACGAAATCAAAACAAGAAAATCGAAGAATAAACACAGCATTAACTTGCATTCGAAATGATCAATGAAATCGAATTAAACATTACAATGATTTAGAAGGAAGTTGAAGAACCAGGAGCATTGGAACCGACGGTGAAGACTGCAGTAGCTTCTTCGTCCAAGAACAGATCATCCGTCTTCCTCACAGCGGAGTGAATCAGCACAAGCACAGCACCGATCAGAATCGAAAGCAGGATATTCAGCGTCGCGTTGGTCAGAAACAAGAACGCGAGCGTGAGCACCGCCAGCACAGCCAAAACCACTCGATCGTCAATCAGACGGCCAAAGAAGAAGAGAGGCTCATCGCGAAGAAAATAAAGGAACAACCAAACGGCAAGCATGGCGGCAAGGACGATGAGGGAGATCGGATGCCACAAGAGGCTCAAGAGCAGGATTATGAGAAGAATGATGGCGTAGTTCATACGGAAGTAAGCGAGGTTGTTCTTGATGCGAGAGAAGGCCTCGTGGAAGTTGAATGGAAGATTGAAGGAGTGGAAATCGAACATGAGCCTCCATGGAACGCGAGTGGCGAGGCCGGCTTTGAGGCGCTGTTTGGCGCGGGAGACGAATTCGAGATCGGAGGAAGTTCCAGAGGTGGCGGTGGTAGGGATGGTGCCGTAGGAGGCCATCGAGGCGGCGGAGATTTCCGACGATCTGGAGAGGAGATTTTGGAGAAGAAGGCCGTGGAACTTGTGAGCGCGACGGAGGAATGAAAGGCTTCGTCGGTGGTTTATTTGACTTTTATTTGGGTATAAATTGGAATTAGAATAAAATGTCGTGTCCGATTACGGCAATGAATAATAAAATAATAGAGCTTCTGCAAATAATAATAATAATGAAGGTTAAAAAGCAATAAATTAATAAAAATAGGTAATTTTTAATTTTTTCAATAATATCCACTTTTAAAAAATCCTTAATAATAATAATAATAATAAAAAAGGAGAATAGGTAAGATTTCTCAAATTAGTTAACCCTTAAGTTTTGAAACTTGGGGAGTAGAGGGTCCACAACCTAACAATTCTTATACATTCCGACTAGTTGCTAACTATTTTGCTAGAAATGGATACAAAAATTGCGCACTACTTATGAGTGATCTCAATGACTAGCTAATCTTTCCATAGTCTCTAAGACTCACTACATAAGCACGAAAAATTGTCTAATGAATGTGTTATCCTACTAGGGTCCTACATTGTCCTTCTCTCAGAATCGACATGAGACTCACTAGAAAAACCATGGCAAAACTAGGGTTTGCACAACCTCACGTGAGCTAGGGGGAGCATGCCTAAATGTGGTCATCTTGATATCAACACATATTCTCTCAGTCTCACAGGTTAACAACAATATTTCATCGTCATGGCCGCATCCCTATCGAAGTAAAGTCTAGAAGCTTTTAACAAAGTTCCTTCAACCAACTTTTTACCTAACTACCTTCATGTGGCAACTGCTGTATTGACTCTCCTCTTGGTCTTACTACAACTATATTATTCAATGATTTTTACATCTAGGTCGATGCTCCTTTATGAGTGAATGCTGGTTTTGAAATTTCTTATGAAATTTTCCACCTTAAGCACGAGGTGATGACTTAAGGAATACATGTGTGCTAACTTTTTGGAGCACTTCTATGGATTCACTTGCCTCTTTCGTGCTCCACTCTGCTTGAAGCACTTCCATGAGCATCGCTTGCCTCTCTCATGCTCAATCCTCTCAAAGCACTTCCAATCTAGCACTCGTGATGCACTTATGAAATTTTCAATTAACCTTCGTGTTCATTTTTCTGGCTGTCTTGTTTGACAGCTTTTCGTACATATTTGACATTGTCTTTAACAGATCCAATACTGCCTTTTCCCTGACAATGTTGAATGACACGTTTCTAGACAGCAACAATTAGATAACCTTAGAGCCTATCAATCCTTGAGCTTCCATTATGTTTCTAGACAACATCAATTGGAAGTGCTTTGAGACAACATCAATTGGATTAACCTTAGAGCCTCCTGATCCTTGAGCTTCCACAGTGTTTCTAGACAATATCAACTAGATCAACCCTAAAGCCTACCCATCTTTGAGCTTCTACTGCATTTCTAAACAATCAACTGGATCAACCCTACCCTACTAATTCTTGAGCTTTTACTGTTTTTCTTGATAGCATTAACTAGGTCAACCCAAAAGTCTACCGATCTTTGAATTTCCACTATGTTTCTAAATAGCGTCAACTAGATCAACCCTAGAATTTAGCAATCCTTGAGGAATTCCCACCATTACAACTCTACACAGGTGACCATCTCTTCCCCAACAGGGTCTTCCAGAAACTAGTTCAACCTACTGATCCATCAAACTTTTCGATCTCGATCTTTGAATTTTTCATCTTCATAGATCATGGTGAATCTTTTCTAGCTTTAATATCATTTTTTAGATTGCACAACTCACACCTTCGATCCCATTAAAGAACATGAAGAACATAAAGAACATAAGAGAAAAGATGTAAGGAGAAATATACATGGAAACATCGATGAAAAACTCCACGATAGCTAGGGTTTATTTATAGATGACTTCAATTAGTTACAAATAAGATAATCCATCTTAAGAAAAACTAGATAGGAGAATAGATAATATTCTATCTTAGAAAATAGATAAAATTCTATCTTAGAAACTATACACGAGAATGGATAAGATTCCTTAAATTACTTAACTATTAGGTTTTATTAATTCTTAATAAACATAACTCATAAGTAAACATCAAGCTACAAGTGTCCCTGACTTTTGATATTGAAAGCATTCTACAGCCTTGAGGGGTTGATCATAGATTTATAAGTAAGAAATACATCTCCATTGATATTAGGCATTCTGGGGAGACTAAAAAAAAAGCCATGAGAGCTTATATCATAAATTTTATTCTTAATCCTGAGTGAGTTCTGCCTGAGTGCTTTTCTTTTATTTACATAGGTGAGAATGACTATTTTAACCGATTCAATATGCCTACCATTTTATAGGGACTTGACCAAATAGGGAGTTGAGTTCTCACCTATTTTAACCGATTCAATATGCCTACCATTTTAGGGACTTGACCAAATAGGGAGTTGAGAACATAATATCATGAAAGTAGATGGGTTGTTCTCTTAAGTATATCATTGTAGAAGCCTTTATATCACAGTGGTAGAGCGTCATTCTAGGCCTTTATGCTCGAAGTAGTTAGGAATACATCTTCATTAGTAGGAGGCATTTTGGAGAGACCAAAAGCAAAGCCATGAGATCTTATGCTTAAAGCGGACAATATCTTATCATTGTAGAAGCCCTTATAGCTTAGTGGTAGAGCATTAATCTTGTAAACTAAAGGTTCGTAGTTCAATCCTCTGTGGGGGCAAAAACATTTTGTGAAATTTGTAGTTGTATCATAAATTTTATTAAGTGGTTGATCATGGGTTTTATAAGTCTTCATGGGTATGAGGCATTTTGGGGGACCAAAAGCAAAGCCATGAGAGCTTATGGTTAAAGTGGACAATATCATACCATTGTAGAGCCCTTATAGCTTAGTGGTAGAGAGTTAGTCTTGTAAACTAAAGGTTCGTAGTTCAATCCTGTGTGGGGGCAAAATTTTTAATTTTGTGATATAAATTATTAGGTGGTTGATCATGGGTTTATGAGTAAGGGATACATCTCCATTAGTGGGATAATATCATATAAGTGTAGAAGCCCTTGTAGTAGCTTAGTGGTAGAGCATCATCTCGTAAATTGAAGGTTTGTAGTGGGGGCAGGTATATCATTATTTTTATTAAGAGGACTACGTATTCACAAAAGCTGCTCAAAGTGGACAATATCATACTATGGGGTACAGAAAGTCGGTTGTCGACGCGTCCATGATGAAGGTTCTAGGGTGGTGTCTGATTAAGAACTGAAGATGAACTCAATAGTGTCACCAGGAAAGCCAAGAGAGCCTAATTGAAGGTGTGTTAGTTGGGTATCACCATTAATTCTATCAAAGATTTCAAGTAAGAAGTCAGCTGTCGACGCTTCTTGATAAGATAAGGAATCAATACAAGGGGAATAAGATTCGGATTACCTTGTTAATCGAATATCTCAAGGCAAGAACACTTGATTGAGATTCGAATCACTCCACAAGCAAGATTGATCATGTCGAGCTTGAATGATTCTACATGCAACCTAAATTACATAGAATTGCAAAGAAAATTAGTCATTGGCTAAAGAAAAGCACAAAGGCTTCTTTTACTCTATTTTCCAAGTCTTAAAATACAATAACTCTAAATTATAACCCACTCAAAATTTACAACAATCAAACTTTATTCTTCTTCAATGTAGCATGAATTGAAACATCTTTTGATAATTTTGACAACCTTTTCTTCACATCTTCATTGAAGCATATTGTATGATTGATGTCTCTGGGTTCATATCACGTGTCCATGATGAAGGTTCTGGGGTGGTGTCTGAATAAGAACTGGAGATGAGCTCAATAGTGTCACCCGTGAAGCCACTCTTGTGGCAACGTGACAACCATTATACGGCACTTGTTCTAATCAAGTGAATAAGTCAGCTGTGAGAATTTTGGTGTAACGGAACAAAAAAAAAATGATGGTCGTCGGCAGAGCCGAAAACTTCGGCGAACGCCGGAGTTTTCGCTCGCACACGACCCACAAAGGGCGGGCGAGGGCTGGGATGCCACAAACCGCGTCCCCGACCTTCAGCCACCCTGAAAGAACCTGCAAAGAAACGAAAATGGTGAGGAAAAAGGAGAGAAAACAGAAAACCGACGGAACTCCGGCAAAGCCAAACCGTACGAATCGACGTCGAAAACCCCCATTTCACACCACAAAAGTAATCCCAGAACTCTTTACACACATCAGGAGTAGGTTTTAGACGATTCTCGTACGTTGAACACCGTCGGCAAGGAAGACGGAACAGAGGACTTCCGAGCTTCTCCAGATCCGGGAGTGCGAAGCCCTTACCAACGAAATCTGTACCAAAAACGGGGTTAGGGTGAAGGATAAGCTCGGGAACGGGGGAAAAAAGGGGGAAAAAGGACGTCGGGACGACATTGTCGAGGAGAGAGAGAGATCACCAGAAAATCGCGCAGGCAGTCGGGCGAAGAGGACGAAGTCCGACTCGAGATCCAGATCCAGAAACCCGAACCAAACCCCGTCCCTTCGGTCAGCCCAGAACCCACGTTACCCGCAGCCCAAACACCTGGCCTTCACCCGCGAGCTGACCCATCACCCTGCGGCCCGTCACCCGCGAGCCGGCCCATCACCGCGCGGCCCGTCACCCGCGTTCGGCCCGAGACCCGCAAGCGACTCGTTAACCCGCGCCTCGACCCAAGACGCCTACACACGCGTCGCTCTCTGGTTGTGCCACTGTCACGTCTGCAGCGCGGCTCCTCTCGGCTCAGGTGGCTTCATCGGCTCGGCGGCGGCTCCTCGGCTCCGGCGGCTTATTCGGCTCGAGAAACTTGTTTCCAGCCCGTTTGACACCGTTCCGACCCTCCCGGATCTGGTTTCGGTCCTGTTTAAGGTAAAAGGGAACATTTTAAGGTCGTATTTCACAAATTCCAGTTGGGAATTTATTATTATTTGTGGAATACTAACGAAAGTGACTCATGAACTAATAGGAACCAACCACCAACGAAAGCGTAAAACGTCCACGAGGAGCTAAGAGCTTACGTTATATTCTAGGGAGTACTTCGGCTAAGGCCTACCAAGTAAGTGGCTCACCCGTTGTAGGTTACGCATTAATTGCTGTATGTTGGCACGTGCCGTGGTTATGCACGTGCCATTAAATTGTATGCTAGCTTAATGTGCTTAAGTACGAAATCATGTGAATGTGAATGTATGTTATTTATGCTGCTTAGTGGATGTGATATGAATGCATGTGACGATGTGTGACCCGTGTACGATTATGGCTTGTTGTATGAGTATGGGAATGTGATTGAATGAATTGCATGACATGAAATACGGTAAATTGCATGATACATAACCCCGCTAGGAACGTGTATGATATGTAACGAAATGAGAATGAGTATGACATGTAAGCATGAAAACGTAACACGGGGTTATGCTCATTAAATGATGATTGTAGGACTAGTGGGACCTCATGCATATTGTGTGTTCATGCATTTGGGGGGATACCCCTATCCCATCACGAGGGTACGGACGCGTACATCCAAATTGCAGGACAACGATCGTTATGCCCTGCATAGCGCTGCCGTGACGGTTTTAGTTTTAACGGGTCTCGGTGGGCCCCTAGAGCATGTCCACCAGCTAGGGACAGTGGCCCAGCGGTGTGCGAACTAGCTGGTGAGCCCATACTCGCACGTATGGGCTGCGTGTAGAGTATATGGTACACGTCCACGATTACCTGTTAGGATTACACCGTAGGGAAAACGAAACGAAACGAAACGAAATGGAACGATAGGTCCCATCATTTCATTGCTTGTGTTTGCCGCATAACCCCGATAGGGGGTCACTTACTGAGTATTCTAGAAATACTCAAGCCTCGTGCTACTTTACTTTTGCAGATAAGGGCAAGGCACCCATGTGACAACGACGACGACATCAGACACCTCAGGATCGTGGCATATGCATAGGGTAGTTGGTTGTTTTTTTTTTCCCATTTCTAGTATAGGTTAGAATAAGATGAAATGTTTTCGCACAATAAACCTCAGGGTAGAATAAACTATTCATTCTTTGTTTTGTTGCTTTTCCTTTCTTTCAATAATGTGTCCCTTTTTCCCTTGTAATCTTTTTTTAGGTAATAAAAAGGCGAGTGCGAACAGCATTTATGAATAGGGTCCATTAAATGTATATTCCGCATTTCAAAGTATAGTAATGACCTTAGATTAAGTAGGTAAAATATTAGGGTCGTTACATTTGGACTTTGGGACAACGTCGGCGTATGATATTTCGAGTAAGACAGTATAGAAGTCAGCTGTCGACACTTGTCCATGATGAAGGTTCTAGGGTGGTGTCTGAATAAGAACTGGAGATGAACTCAATAGTGTCACCCACTCCTGTGGCAACGTGACAACCATTATACGACACTTGTTCTAATCCAGCGAATAAGTCAGCCGTGAGAATTTTGGACTTTGGGACAACGTCGACGTATGATATTTCGAGTAAGACAGTACAGAACTCAGCTGTCGACGCTTGTCCATGATGAAGGTTCCGGGGTGGTGTCTGAATAGGAACTGGAGATGAACTCGATATTGTCACCCGTGAAACCAAGAGAACCTAATTGAAGGTGTTAGTTGGGTATCACAATCCACTCTTGTGGCAATGTGACAACCATTATGCAACACTTGTTCTAATCCAGCGAACAAGTCAGCCGGGAGAATTTTGGACTTTGGGACAATGTGAAGTATGATGGAGCCTCGAGTCACGTTTGCGAGAAATGTTTTAGATAATGTGAGTGAGGAAATACATTTGAAAATGATTTGAAAAATTGAAGAAAGTAACGTTATATGGCTTTAAGCAAAGAAAGAAACATCACAGCTTAAATAGCATAAAAGTATTGACAACTAGTCGTATCTCTTTAGAGTACTTTTTGGAGTCATCTTAACTATGACGGGTGTAGACATGACATAAAATGGTAAAGGTCTATCTAAGATGAAAGCATGTAAAGGGAGTTTGGAACAGGCATGCAGCCATAGACAACACGTCTTGGATAAGCATGGTCGGGACATCCAACAGCGGCTATAGACAACACGCCTTGAACAAGCATGACCGTGACATTGGGTAGCCTCATTGATAAGGCAACCCTAATCCTTAGCCCAACGATCCAAGCTTTTGTTGAAGCAAGAAACATTGGGTAGCCTCATTGATAAGGCAACACTAATCCTCAGCCCAACGATCCAAACTTTTGTTGAAGCAAGAACCCTTGAATCAAAGTAATTAACACCTCCTTATACGAAATTTGGATCAACCAAGAGATAAGGCTAGAAGTAGATTACCTCTTATGATCAAAGATCTAGAAGCAAGATTTGGAAACCATGTTCTAAATTGAGTCACTCCACAATCGAACTTGATCAAGGTTTGATTGAATGACTCGGGTCCACAAGAATTGCTTGAAACTTAGAAATGACAAATATGATGCTCGGATTTCTAAGGGAAACGTCTCAATTTGAGATCTGAATTACAATCATCCACGAATCTAAATTTTACATAACATATTGTGGGTATTTATAGTCTCCCGACAAAAGACGTTTGTGGACGGGATTTAACCATTTGACTTTTACATAATTTATGAAATTAAAAATAATTTTTTCTAACAAATGTTTGTGTTTGAGTGGCTAATGCGTCGACATTTTTTGAATCTTCTTGACAATAGGTCCATTTGGAACACCGATTCTTATCATTCATGCGAGAATCGATTAGGTTTAACCACTCCACATTCTCTCATCATCATACCCCTACTGTAATGACCCGACTTTTTTTTACACATAGTAGTCAGAGCCGTTACAAATAAAAATAATTTTATAGTTTTAGAACAAATGAAAAATATGCAAAAACGGTCATTTATTAAAATCATGTGTGGGGTACCCCTTTAAAAAGGTTAAAGACATGCAACCAAAAAAATGTTCAAACAATCTAAGAAATTAAAATCAAACGATAATCTAGTATGACTACCTAGTTCCCATAAACTAGATGTCCACAACTATAGTTTAAATCAACGAACAAAAGTGCGGAAACGTCTATCAATAAAAACATAAAGTACTTGAGTCACCTCATGACTGACTTCTCCACCCTACTTGTCACCTCCGTGACAGAGCGTCACCTGAAAATTGTTTTAAAAACAGAGGGAGTATTAAAATACTTAAGGAACTCCCTTATTGGGGTTAAAATCACATGACGATCAAACAAAATCGAGGGACCTTAGTGGTTAATTACATGTAACACACAACGTGTAATTATTACCACATGAAAATCGACATCTTCCTTTACTCCTTAAAATGATTATCAGTGGCTGGTTACCCAAAACACACAATGTGTAATCTTAGCATTGATAACCCTTTTCTGTAAAACTCAAAGAGTGACTATTAGTAGGTAGTTACCCGAAACACATAGCCTGTAACCATTACCACAAGAAAATCAACATCTCTCCTTACTACCTTAAAATGATTATCGAAGGTTGGTTACCCGAAACACACACAACGTTTAACCCTTACCATGATAATCATTTTCTACAATCACCCCAAAGGGTTACTATTAGTGGCTATGATTAGTTACCTGAAACACACATGGTGTAACTATTATCACAAACCCTTAACCATCACCATCAAACACAACATGCATGCATTAGGTCCGAAAACATTTGATTTCATGGACAAACATACATTATGTCATACAACTCACAATGTTTATCAATCATCAAATATTGTCATGCATACAATAGGTCTCACAATGTTTATTTGCATGGTCAACGTACATCGAAGCACACATCACACAACCCTACAATGACAAAAACCATACAATGACGACTATATTTCACCCTTTTTGAAAAAGCAAAACATTTAATTTCAATAGGAAAGTCTCTTATCTAGAGAGCTGCTTTCCTAGCCTTTCCTAATTGACAACGGTTCCACTCCCACTCAAACCAAGCCTTCTTCCTACATAGGGGTTGATTCCAATCCTAACTATCCCGAGAAGAAACCGCGTAGTACCTTAGTTGCGTTTACTCCTCTAAATGTAGGTTCCGGCGATGGTGGTGGCGTTCACTCGTGGCGGAAATGTGAGTGATGGGTGACAATTGTCTGATGTGCGAAGGGGGGTGATGTGGGCAATAGTCAGCGGCGGGACGGCATGAACTAGGGGTGTACATTCAACCCGACAACCCGGACCAACCCAACCCGAACTATAGGGGTTGGGTTGGGTTGGATTAGCATTTCGGGTAGGGTTGGGTTCATTTTTCTGAACCCGAACTGAATTGGTTCGATTTCGGGTTCATGAGTAAAACTCTCGGGTTGACCCGAGCCAAACTCAAAAATAGTAAAAAAAGTTATTTAAAATAGGTTTGCCAGAGTTGTACTTAGGCCTGTCTATGAAGACTCGCGCTCGAGTTCGAATTCAGGAAATTACGTGTTTTTTTTTCTTTTATGTATTTAATTTTTTATATATGTATAACAATTCTAAATTTTAGTTTAAATATATTTAAAGAATTCGCTAGTTCAATGTTCATAAATTATGTTCTATAGACAAGTAATTCTAAATTTTAGTTTAAATATATTTAATGATAAACTAATCATTTATACGACATTGGTAGTTGAATGTTCACTAATTATGTTCTAATATATTTATTTTCTATTTGTTGGAACGTTATTATATTTCTAAATTCTAGTTTAAATATATTTAAAAATAAACTTATAATTCTAAATTATAATGTATTTATTTTCTATATATATATATATATATATATATTATTTTTCTAATAATTTAATTTTATTGGAACGTTATTATATTTCTAAATTCTAGTTTAAATATATTTAAAAATAAACTTATAATTATAAATTATAATGTATTTATTTTCTATATATCTATATATATATATATTATTTTTCTAATAATTTAATTTTATACGGCATGGTCTAGTTGAATGTTCACAAATTATGTTCTAATATATTTATTTTCTATTTGTTAACGTTATTATATTTCTAAATTCTAGTTTTAATATATTTAAAAATAAACTTGTAATTCTAAATTGTAATGTATTTATTTTCTATATATATATATATATATATATATATATATATATTATTTTTCTAATAGTTTAGGGTTCTCTATCTTAATCAAAGTCGGTATAAGTTTACCCTAAAATATTTTTATATGTTTTTTTGTTATATATAATATTTTTAGATTAATCATTTTTATTGTTTATTTAATTTCATGATATATCTTTATATTTTTTTTATTTTAACCAATTTTTTAATTTTCAAGAAATGTCGGTACTTACCTTTGTTTAGTTTTATGACATGTTGAACTATGTTAACATGTCACAATTTTCACTCGAACTATGTTAATATGTTACAATTTTGGCTCGTTGTTTTTTATTGAATAATTATGGATTGATTTGTGTTTGTAAATTTTTAATATATTTTATATAAGATTGTATCCGAATAATTATAAATTGGGGATGAAAAGTTTCGAGTTGGGTTGGGTTGGGTTACCAATCCAACCAACCCGAACTTTTGGGTTGGGTCAAAAAAATCCCTCAACCCAACCCAACCCGGACCGTGTACACCCCTAGCATGAACGTTAGGTGGCGGTGGCTTGAGGAAGAAGATGATAAAGAGAAAAGGAAGGGCGGCGTCGGTTCGTGAGTGGCTAACTTGCCTCGGGCTTCTTGCAAAAAAAAAAAAAAAAAGCTCACCAAGGGTTCGGCTTAATAGCTTAACCCAAGGTTTATTTATTTTATTATTATTATTATTATTTTGAATTGGGCCTTGGGCCAAAACTTGGGTCTTACAATACTTTCCAAGAAGGAACTTTCGTCTGGAAAGCTTCACTTAAATGCACAAGGCCTGCACTACGTCCCTTCCGCTTAGAAGAGCTCAGGGTAATTGATCATCATTTCCTCCTCCCGTTCGCAAGTGGCTTCTTCTTCTAGTTGGTGATTCCGCCCTAATACCTTGAAAAATACGATCTCTCGACTACGCAAGATCTTCACTTCTCTAGCCACAATTTACACTGGTTCTTACTCATAGTTGAAACTCTTATCTAATCATAGGGGTTTTAAATCTATCACATGTGATGGATGTACTATGTATAGTCGCAACATCAATACATGGAACACATTGTGGACTCTTGAAAGCACAAGTGGTAGGACCAATCGGTAAGCTACTTGACCCACTCGCTCCAAGATCTCAAATGGTCCAATAAAGCGTGGGCTAAACTTTCCTTTGCTCCCAAACCTAAGAACGCCCTTCATGGGTGCCACCTTAAGGAATACTTTGTCTCCCACCTCAAACTCCAAATCCCTTCGTCTCACATTAGCATAACTCTTTTGCCTGCTTTGGGCCATACGCATTCTAGTCCTTATTTTCTGGATAGCCTCATTAGCTGCTTGCACTAAGTCAGGGCTCAAAAACTTGCAAAGGGAAGAGATCTCCCCAACACCTCCAACTGCAAAGGGATCTGCAAAAGAAAGAAACAGAAGAGAAAAAAAAAATGGCTACTGGGAAGGAATGGCTTCACTCAAAGAAGATCTGATAGGAAGGGAAGATATAGAAAATTTATGGGTAAGTTAGATCTCTTCTTTTATTTTTGCAGGAGATAGAAAAATTGTTTAGATCTCTCTTTTTTCAATTATTTAGATTTTTGGATCTCTTCTCGGAAATCAAAATTGATTGAAAATGGTTTTGTCAATTGCATGAATCATCATTTTTAGGAAAGAGAAGAAAATCATAATTGATTGATGCATAGTCAGTTTTATGAAGGAAATTAGAATGGATTGTAAATGAATTTGATAGTCGTTTGGGAAAGAGAAAGAAAAAAGAATAGATTGAAAATGGCTTTCTTTTAATTGGATAGTCATATTAGGAAAGGGAGGAGAACAGAATGGATTGAAATTGTTTTATAATTGCATAATCATTTGTAGGAAGAAAAAAAAAAACACAGAGAGAAGAGAACAAAGAGGTACAAGAAAGAACATGGAAAATGTGAAAAATTATTATTGTTTGTATCCCGATAATATAATATTATAACAAACCATAATTGGATTGATGATTCAAAGCAGCATGAAATAATATTGACATATTTTCAATTTGAGTTTTAGAAAATTTAGAAACAATGAAAACTTGGAATTCGATTTTTACTGAGACCGTTTTAGAGCCGTATTTCACATTGTTAGTTGGATTATTAATTAAAATGTGAAATACTAACAAAAGGTGACGAACGGTGGGATATGAAGCGAACTCCAGCAACCTTTAGAGCAACTCTCGAGGAACGGAAGCTTACGTTAATTAAATTAGGGAGTACTTCGGCTAAGGCCAACCAGGTAAGTGGCCTTACTATAGGATAGGCTAAAAATTGTATGAGTTACTATGTCGTATGATGCGGTATATGAGTTATGATGATGTATGACTTATGATGATGTGTGGGTTATGATACCTGATGATGTGCTCAGTATTTATATATTTTGATGAATGTCGTACTTGATATGTTTGATGCACTTTGTGGCAATATGATGAGTATGATGATTGTGTGACGTTTACCTTAATATGATGATGTTTTCCATATTGAGCATGCTATATGATGATGAGTGTCATATTGCATCATGTCGTTAGATCGACATAGGACACAACCCTAAGAGCGTGAAAATGATATTAATATAAATATTCACGAGTATGTGTTACCTAGAGTAACAAAGAGATGAGACTAGAGGGTTGTGTCAGAAGAGACATTATGATGGATTTAGAGGAACCTCATGCATATTGTATGTTCATAAGCATAGGGCTACTTCCCCTAGAGATGATGAGTGCGGACGCGCACCGTATGATGAGCGCGTATGCGCACAGGTGCGAAAGCACACAGATGAGGGTGTTCATGAGGTGCATGACACTATAGGGTTCCGCTGACCTCCGAACGTCGCTACAGATTAGCTTGACCAGAGGGTCCAGGGGGTGTGCGAGCGCCCTGGGGATTCACACTCGCACGTAGGTTGAGGAGATCTTCTCAGAATATGCCAGCGAATTCTCTCACTACTGGTAATGAGTCAATGCTCGCCACAATTCGCCATATTTCCACGACATGAGCCAATGCCCCCCAAGCACCATGGGCAAGCATCTTCCTTACCTTTAATGTCGAGACCATCTTCGGGACTATTTCTGCTCTGGTCCTCTTGAACTTGAAGCTTGGCTGGCCAGGGAGTCTGAACACAACTAAAAGCAAGGCCATGAGAGCCTATGCTCAAAGTGGATAATATGATACCATTGTAGAACCCTTGTAGCTCAGTGGTAGAGCGTCAATCTTGTAAACTGAAAGTCCGTAGTTCAATCGACCTTTATATTCAAAATGGATAATATGATACAATTGTAAAAGCCCTTATAGCTCAGTGGTAGAGTCTTGTAAATTGAAGGTTTGTAGTTCAATCCTGCGTGGGGGCATGGTATGAGACCTTTATATTCAAAGTGGATAATATGATATCATTGTAGAAGCCCTTCTAGTTTAGTGAAACATTTTTGTTGGTATGAGGTCTTTATATTTAATGTGGATAATATGATACCATTGTAGAAGCTCTTATAGCTTAGTGGTAGAGCGTCAGTCTTGTAAACTGAAAGTCTATAGTTTAATCCTGCGTGAGGGCAAAAATATTTTGTGAAATGTATAGTGTATTCGTAAGTATATCATATATTTTATTAATGTGTTGGTCAACATCTCTATTGATATAAGACTTTTATACTAAAAGTGGATAATATGATACCATTGTAGAAGCCCTTATAGCTCAGTGGTAGAGCGTCAGTCTTGTAAACTGAAGGTTCGTAGTTCAATCTTGCGTGAGGGCAAGAACATTTTGTGAAATGTATAGTGTATTCGTAAGTATATCATATATTTTATTAATGTGTTGGTCAACATCTCTATTGATATGAGACCTTTATACTAAAAGTGGATAATATGATACCATTGTAGAAGCCCTTATAGCTCAGTGGTAGAGCGTCAGTCTTGTAAACTGAAGGTCCGTAGTTCAATCCTGCGTGAGGGCAAGAACATTTTGTGAAATGTATAGTGTATTCGTAAGTATATCATATATTTTATTAATGTGTTGGTCAACATCTCTATTGATATGAGACCTTTATACTAAAAGTGGATAATATGATACCATTGTAGAAGCCCTTATAGCTCAGTGGTAGAGCGTCAGTCTTGTAAACTGAAGGTCCGTAGTTCAATCCTGCGTGAGGGCAAGAACATTTTGTGAAATGTATAGTGTATTCGTAAGTATATCATATATTTTATTAATGTGTTGGTCAACATCTCTATTGATATGAGACCTTTATACTAAAAGTGGATAATATGATACCATTGTAGAAGCCCTTATAGCTCAGTGGTAGAGCGTCAGTCTTGTAAACTGAAGGTCCGTAGTTCAATCCTGCGTGAGGGCAAGAACATTTTGTGAAATGTATAGTGTATTCGTAAGTATATCATATATTTTATTAATGTGTTGGTCAACATCTCTATTGATATGAGACCTTTATACTAAAAGTGGATAATATGATACCATTGTAGAAGCCCTTATAGCTTAGTGGTAGAGCATTGGAAGTTGCAATTAGTTCGATTTTTGGAGGCCTATGCATGCAGCAAATGGGAAATCTCGCCACACATTGGATTTGTCCACACCCATTTGGGACATGGTGCATCATTTACCTCATCAAGTTGCCGAAGATGTCCTATGATCTCACATCGGTTGGAGAAGTAAATGAAACATTCGTTATTAAGGGTGTGAAAATCTCTTTCTAGTAAATGCGTTTTAAAATCGTGAGGCTGATGGCGATATGTAACGGGACAAAGCAGACAATATCTACTAGCGGTGGATTTGAGCTATTACAAATGGTATCAGAGCTGAACACTAGGCGGTGAACTAGGAAGTTCACTGGCCCCTCATAGGGATGGATTGTGAGATCCTAGATCACTTGAAGAGGTGTTGTGTCAGCAAGTACGCTAGCCTCAATGAACTAGGAAGTTCGCTGTCCCTCAAGGGAGTGGACTGTGAGATCCTAGTTTAGTTGGAGAGTGTTGGAGAGAGGAACAAAGGAGCCAGCAAGTACGCTGGCCTCTAAATTGTGAAATCTCACGTTGGTTGAAGAAGGGAACACAGAGTGTGGAATCCTCTCCTTAGCAAACGCGTTTTAGAAATTGTGAGGTAGATGACGATACTTAACGGGCCAATAAAATGGATGTTTTCTCCTCGTACAAAAACCAGAGACACCAAAGACGAACATTTGGTATCTGAAATTCTGTACCAATGTCGGTAAGACGAACGTTCGGTATCGGAAATTCTGTTCCCATGTTGATAGAGGCCTACCAAATTTTATTACAGGTTATCAGGATGCAACCGTGTTCACCCTCGTCGACTAGCATGTGGGGATGGGGTGGTGAGAGGATTTGAAACGTACAAAATCATTTTAGGACCACAGAAATCAACAACATTCAATGTAAAACACAGCCAATGTGTTTGGTTGCAACAATTTGGAAAGTTCAAAGATTTGGAACAGATTTTGCTCTGATGAACTCTTTGAGAATTGCTTTCTCTTCATCCATGCGCTTCTTCTCATCACGATCTTTAGGGTTTATCTTGCGCTTCTCTTCCAAAATCCACTTGAAAAGCTCACGCTGCTGATCCACCGGAATTGGTTCCCTTACCTTCACTGGCTCAACAATGGCTGGTCTGGCCAATGATTCCTCAACAACAGGAGCAGCAATCCTGGCAGTTTTAGCTGAATCCGAGGCAGCCTCTTCTTCAGCTACATCATGTTCATCTTGCTTCTTTGTCCTCATAAACAGATAAGCTACACAATTTAAAGACTTGTCTCAGTTCATGCAAGAGCAAAAGGTGAAAAAACGTATTAGAATATTGCTGCTATCCTATAATTCCTTGAAAAGGAGCTGTGGAGCAGTATGAAAGTGTGGGGGAGTTCATCCCATCCCTGGTGGGAAACGAGAATAAATCGTTCTATTACGGATTAATACGTGCATGCCATATTCTCAACTTTAGACACTAATTTATATCCGAGAGCACTGTAACACCCAAGCCCACCGCTAGTACATGTTGTCCGTTTTGGCCCGTTACGTATCGTTGTCAGTCTTACGGTTTTAAAACGCGTACGCTAGGAAGAGGTTTCCACACCCTTATAAAGAATGCTTTGTTCCCCTCTCCAACCGATATGGGATCTCACAATCTACCTCCTTGGGGGCCAGCATCATTGCTGGCACACTGCCTGGTGTTTGGCTTTGATATCATTTGTAACAGTCTAGACCTACTGCTAGTAGATATTGTCCATTTTGGCCCATTATGTATCGCTGTCAGTCTCACAGTTCTAAAACGAATACGCTAGGAAGCGGTTTCCACACCCTTATAAAGAATACTCCGTTCTCCTCTCCAACCGATATGAGATCTCACAATCCACCCTCTTGGGGGCCAGCGTCCTTGCTGGCACACTGCCTAGTGTTTGGTTTTGATATCATTTGTAACAGTCCAAACCCACCGCTAGTAGATATTGTCCATTTTAGCTCATTATGTATCGCTGTCAGCCTCACAGTTTTAAAACGCGTATGTTTGGGAAAGGTTTCCACACCCTTATAAGGAATGTCTTATTCCCCTCTCCAACCGATATGGGATCTCACAACCGACTGACATTATTCAATTCACATGTCGTCAAACTTTTCAATCTCTCTCCATGTATAAGGAAAGTTCCCTCTTGAGGAACAAAAGAAACCAAGACGATGAAAGATACAATTATACAAAAATGTGATGGTTGAAGCTTAATGCCCCCTTTTCCTTCCAACCCCTAAGCCTTCACAACCCCCTGATGTGTTCAAGTAAGAGATTGACATCAAACAGGTCCCTGATTTTATGCTTTTATTATCAGAATGGCTATGGATATATTTATGTACGAGTTTGTTCAGTTTTGGCACAAAGTGATAGGAAGTAGATATCTACGGAATGAATGAGAAATATGAACAATAAGAAATAGAACACATTGTACTAAGTAATCCAAAGATCAAAGTGGGTAATGTAGATTGACCAGATTTTTGGGAGGATGTTGCGCAGGGCATGAATTTTCTCTGGCTGAACTGTATCAAAATTTGTACGAGGCTCCATTAACAATCGAATAACAAAACTCGATCTCCCGATTAGGTATTTCACGGATTCGATCAAACACGTTAACACAGCAACCAGAAACTGATACACATACCATGGAAGAAGAGAAGAAAATTACCTCCAACACCAAGGTTTACAGTCAAAAGCATGGGCCATATGAACTTATATCGCCTTGCAAATGGTTCCTTTGTAGGAGGAGGCAGCGGTGGGGAAGACGCAGATCCCATGTTCGTCGATACTTGTGGCGCCGGTGAAAAAGAAGCGCCTCTGACTTTGTGCTGATCTTGAAATTGCACAACCTAAGCTGTTTACAGATGGAAAAACAAAAACAAAAGCAAAAGGCGATCGATCATCAATCAGAATCAAAACCGCAATAATTGAAGTGAATGATTGAAGCGGATGAGTTGTTGGAGTAAACATTTTGAGACTAAACTAGAAAGAAACGAAGAATCGGGGAATGGTACCTTTCTTGGGTTAGTTGGCGTAGAGCTTAGGAGTTCCTTCGCCCATCTCCGATCACTGCGAGTTCCCTTTTTCTCAGTCTTCTGTATTTGACGGCTCATTTGGCTTCTTCCCTCAGTAGCCATGGAGTCGCTCTCCGGCAGGCCCTACCATTGGAAGGGTGTATTTTATGAAATAATATTTTTTTTAAATAAAAAGGTAAATGGTAAAAGTAAAAAATATATATATATATATATGTACCTTTTTTATTTACTTCCATGGTAAATAATTAAGTTTGAAAACGTTTTTGAAATAAATATCAATAATGATATTATAATTTTTTAAATAATAGAGAATATTTTTTAAAATTAGTAAAAAATAATCATTTTTTTAATTGGACAATATTTATGGTAGAAAATCTAAATGTTTATTCTGTATTATATATATATATATATATATATGTAAAGTTGTTAGTTATATTTAAATTGGCAATTATTTTATATACGTAATAAAAAAAATATTATTTAATTAAACTACGAGTTATTTTTAATAAAAAAATATTAAAATGATTTTTAAACAATGTTGCTAATAATAATTATGTTTAATGCAATTTGTTTTTCTTTTTAACTATTAGTTATAATTATTAAACACCATTTATTTTCCTAAACAATTATTAGTCAATTTTTTTTTAAATAATTTTTATTACTATTATTTTTGGTAGTTTTCAAACAAATTTTATTACTAATTTTTATTAGTCAAATTTTTTTGTAAAGAGTTTAATAAATTTCTAAATTTTATTGACAAAATTATATATAATTTAAAAATGATAAAATTGATTTTATATTTGTGAATATGAGTTTAAGGTTAGGTTGAAGTAAAAAGGAAGATATGGATGAAGGGAAGCAAACGACAATTTGCCCACACTCATCAAATTCACAAACCCAGTCTCGATTCCGCGTCCTCCTCCGCCGAATTAGAATTGGAATTGAAATTGAAATTGAAATTGGGGATTTTCATTTTGTTTCCAAGATTCTTAACACACACCCATTTCACTGAACCAACTGAATTTATTCTCTTTTAGTTTCCAATCCAAACGGAGCCCCGATTCAATCGTCTTTTTCTCCCTCTCTCCGTGCTGGGTTTTCGTTTTTTTGCTCATTTTGCTTTCTGTTCTTCGTTGATGCGCTTCAATGGCGGCTTCACAGTCGTATTTGTCCCGTTTCTTCACTAGTTTCTCATTTCAAATCACTGACTACTCTGAAGTAGGCTTACCCATGTTGTTCTTATGCTCTTTCTTCGTCTTCTTCACCTTCTCCGTCCTCGTTTTCTCCATTTCTCTCTACAAAAAGTTGAAGAAACTCGAGTTTGAACATCGTCAGCAACTAATCACTAGGCCGATTGAGCCTAAGAGAATAGATATTGGGTATTCTGTGGCGGATTGTAATGAAACCGATCGGAGCTGTTTGGGTCATTCGCTTCTGTTTGAGATCTTACCACCCGATTCTAAGAAATGGGCGAGTTTGTTCGTTGAAGAGGGATGTGAGGAACAAGATTTGAAGGGCGTTGAATTGAATAAGGAATTTGGGGATTCGGGTCAGGAGCAAGGGGGGAAGAAGAAGAAGAAGAGGGCGAAGAAGAAGAGGGGGAATTTGCAAGGTGGAGATGAGAATGAAGATTGGGGAATGAATGTTGGCAATGGTTGTGAGAAGGAATTGACTTTGTTGTATCCTTTTACACCGTCTACTAGTGTGATTCAGAGGAAGATTAAACGGCAGTATGATGAGCTTATGAAGTGTCAGGAATCGAAGGAATTGACATTGGCTCAGGTTCTCTAATTCTTCTAATTCTAAATTCTTTCAGTACTAACTTTTGTTCATAGTGTCTGCTGATTGTGTTGTGTCCTCCATGTCTGTTATTGTCTGTGTTCCAGCTAGAGTTTCTTATGTTAGCATCTCATTGCCCTTTCCTTGTGTCTATAGCAATCCTTGCTAATATGTTTTTTTTTTTTTCAAGAACTTACTTAATTTAGTGTAACAACTCAATCCCACCGCGGATATTGTCTGATATTGTCGTCTTTGGGTTTTCCATTTCAGGCTTCCCCTTAATGTTTTTTAAGGATTTAAAATGTGTCGATTAGGGAGAGGTTTCCACACCCATATAAGGAATGTTTCGTTCCCCTCTCCAACCGATGTGAGATCTCACAATCTACCCCGGTGTTACCCTCATGGGGCCGCCGGTGTCCTCGTTGGCACATCGCCTGGTGTTACTCCCATGAGGCCGTCGGTGTCCTCGTTGGCACATCGCCTGGTGTTACCCCCATGGGGGCCGCCGGCGTCCTCGTTGACACGGTGTTACCTCATTGGGGGCCGTCGGCGTCCTCGTTGGCACATGGCCCGGTGTTACTCCCATGGGGGCCGCCGGCGTCCTCGTTGGCATATCGCCCAATGTTACCCCCATGGGGGCTGCCGGCGTCCTCGTTGGCATATCGCCCAATGTTACCCCCATGGGGGCTGCCGGCATCCTCGTTGGCACATCGCCTGGTGCTACCCCCATGGGGGTCGCTGGCGTCCTCGTTGACACTTCGCCTGGTGTTACCCTGTTGAGGGTCGCCGGTGTTCTCGTTGGCACGATGTTACCTCGTTGGGGGTCGCCAGCGTCCTCGTTGGCACGGTGTTACCCTGTTGGGGGTCGCCAGCGTCCTCGTTGGCACGGTGTTACCCCGTTGGGGGCCGCCGGCGTCCTCATTGGCACATGGCCCGGTGTTACCCCCATAGGGGCCGCCAACGTTCTCGTTGGCACATCGCCCGGTGTTTGGCTCTGATACATTTGTGGGAGGCCGCCAACGTCCTCGTTGGCACATTGCCCGGTGTCTGGCTCTCATACATTTGTAACAACCCAAGCCCACCGCTAACGGATATTGTTCTATTTGGGCTTTCCCTTCCGGACTTCCCACTAGGGAGAGGTTTCCACACACTTATAAGGAATGTTTCGTTCCCCCTCTCCAACCGACATGAGATCTCACATTTAAGTTCCATAAAATAGCTGCAGCTTGATCATCCTTAGGAATGTCATTTCTCACATAGTTTGAAAAAGATCATGAGGCTTAAGTAATGTGTTGCAATGTTGCTTAGGAATTGACATGTAGTGATATCGCTAATATGTGGATTCAATATCAGCTATATCCATAACCGTTGTCATTGGCCGAGTCTGATTCAAGATCAGCTTGATCTATAGCATATGATGTTGTTGGTTGGACTATGTTGCTATCAACCGATGAATTTGGCGTTCTCAAACGTTGTACTCGAAAAGTTGACCAAACCCTGTATCCATAACTTTTCCATTGTGGCTTTGATTGCTAGTTTACAATTGAGACTGATAGGAGTTTGAGTTCTAAACAGTGCAGCACTGCAATTTATTCTGCTTTCCTTTTGAATTCAGGTCAGACAATTTGCCAACTGTTTAATCAACGCTCGAAGCAAGCTACAGCACAAGTATGCTCCATATCTTTGCTTCGATCATATTCGTGCTTCTCGTGTCTCTTATTCCATGTCAAATTTCATAGACCTTTAACCTCTTGTTAAGTATCATCACGTACGATAGGTTACGTTTGCGTTCGAGAACTCTCTTTAAGATTTTCGCCCTTTTCTACTGACAGAGCTGATGTTATCCATCGAAAGTTCACGATAACCAAAGCTCTGCTTTGTAAGGCTGATAGATCCTCCTTCGATCGCCTTCAACAGCAGGTTCGTCGATATAATGTGATATCTGTTGGCAAAATTTTCACCTACTCAAGATTTTTTGATCTGTACCTGTTGATGCCTTAGATATGTAAGCTAGAATTGGAGCAGAGAAGGCTAGAGGAGGACACCTTTGTTTATAACTGGCTTCAACAACAGCTTAAACTCTCTCCAGCATACAAAAAGGTGTTGCTTTACTTCTTACTTCATTTACACCCTTTCTCGCCACCGACGCTTCGTACATATTAGATAATACACTGCTTGTCTGATGAAATCTCTGAATCCCATCCCCATTCATGGTTATTGTCCTTTGTAAATATAGATCAAGTTCATTACTCTGTCACCCTTTTGCCATAATAGTTGAAAATGTCCATTGAAGCTATAAGATGGATATCTCCTTCCCTACGCACCTCCGTTTATTGTTTTCGATATACAAATTGTACGGGATCCACATAAGTATTGAACGGAAAGAGTATGTACTACTGTAGTACTAGAAATTCTGTCTGCGCACATACTTCAAATTGTTATAAAGAATAATGCAACAGCCAGAGCTGATGATTTCTCCGGTCGTTCTGTTCTTCCAGATGCTTCAAAAAGGTACGAGCGCGGAGCTAATGAAAGAATCTGAGAAGGCAACAGAAAAGGGCGATCCCGAATTTAGGGACATGTCGTTTGAGGAACTATTAGCGCAGGAAAAAAAGGATTCGTTTTGGTAAGAGACAGTAATCTGTGTTAGTTGATTGTGTATGTATTGTAGTGATGAGTTTTGTACCCATGGTTTGAAAATGTTATGTGCAGGCAGAGGAATGGGAAACTGAGATCATGCTCAGGGTGATGATAGAAGTGAGATGAGATTGTTCTTGTTTTCTTGTAACAAAACCTCAAATTTGCAGCCTGTAAATCCAAAAAGGAAACACTTAAAACAGTTTTTGTAGGTAGCAGGAGTTTTGTTAGCAGCCTGCTGCTTTCTTCATTAATCTCTCAAGTAAATATACCTCTTTTTTTCTTTCTTTTTTTTTTTTTTTGTTTTTCTGGTTAATCACATTAGATGCTTGTGGTTTTAGTCAACCACTGACTGTTGACTTTGTTGACTTTGAAGGCTGAGTAGTAGTTGACTGAATTCCAATGGTGGTATTATTACTGCCCAAGACAAGAATTTAAATTATTTTTTACTTTCAAATAAAGGTATGGATCTTATTATTACTATATATATATATATATATATATATATATATATAAAGGAATGGATATTTTCATCACTTCATTCCATCTCCTAGTTTAGCTTTTTTTTTTTTTCTTGTCTCAAATGAGGAGAGAGACTCCATTTGTTGAGTTTTTAAAAGCTATTTTTGTCTGTTTTTGGAACTTTCC
Organism: Cucurbita moschata; assembly: GCF_002738365.1. Lineage (NCBI taxonomy): Eukaryota > Viridiplantae > Streptophyta > Magnoliopsida > Cucurbitales > Cucurbitaceae > Cucurbita > Cucurbita moschata. The sequence goes on along the minus strand of NW_019268546.1, from coordinate 2,197,919 downwards.
TTCAATTTAGAATAATATTTGTTAAAAGCATTTAAATAATAATAATAAAACAAAGAAAGTGGTGGTTGTGTTTATAAATTGGAAGTTTAAAAACTAAAAATTAAAAAAAAAAAAAAAAAATCAAATGATTTTCACTTTCCAATTTTGCCACAAGTTTCTATGGTTTCATTTTCATCAAAGACATTGTATTAACTTACGGAAGGAGGACAATGAAATGAATTATCAATAACAAATAAACTGTTTTGATTTTGTTTTTCCAATTTTCTCCCTACTTATTCTTATTCATTTCATTCATCTTAAATCTTAAACTCACGGGAACAAGCTTTTGAGGTTTCTGTTTTCTCGTTCCGAAGACGACGTTTTTCTTCCCTAAAGAGTCGACAACGCACCATAGATTGCGATTCTTGGTTTGATCTTCAGGGTAAGAGTGAGTCTTTGACAGATTTCGAGCAACCCCTAACATTTGAATAGGATCTACTAGCATGTAGATAAAGAGCTTTCCTTTGTGTGGGTAGTGTGATTTGGGAGGCGACTTTCTAGTAGGGCAAGTGTCTAAAGTCCGTCTCAACCTAGGCAACACTACCCCGAGAAGTGCTCCTCTCGGTCTCACTGCTTCGCGACTCTAGATCAAGACCTATCTCGTAAATCTTTTTTGAGACCAACAAATATCGAATATAGAGATTTGAATCTTTTTCTTTATAATTTTTTTTAAAAAAAAAAACTAATTTATCTCTAGTTAAAGCATCTACAACAAGCTCTTGATAGCCTAATCATAAACAGCATTCCTGATCCTGAATAAAACTAACAATAAGAAGGATAAAAAGATGGAGGCAGATAAAAGAAGAAAAATTGGTATATCAGTAAGAAGTAATTCATATATGACCACAAAAAGCTCCAAAATCACCGGTCCATGTCTCTTGTACACAATAATAGAACAGATTCATCAAATCTCAACAACAGTGTAAAGGAAGGAGGGAGAGAAAGAGGACCTACACTCTTACCATAAAAAGGGAATTCACCGTGAGACGAGAAAATGAAAAGGGGTAGAGATCTAATTGGAAAAGTTCTCATCTTTCAGTTCTTCCCGTTTACCTTGATTCATAGTCTGAACTGAACAACCTTTGTGCCATAAGCAACTAAAATCAATCAGTCAATCTTCACGGATGAGTAGATCTTTCTAACAAACCAGAAGCAAGCATAAAAGCCAATGGTTCCCGTCAACACGAAGAATGCATATGAAACAATGACCATGTAACCGAAGTAGAGGATCCCCGAAACGAACTTTGTAATCTCCAACTTGGAGAAGAAGTAGAAGACTGAGTAGAGGAAGAGATATAGAGCGGATGATCCTGCAGTCAAGTAAGATCTCCACCACCAGTAGTAATCTTCACTGCACAACTGGAAGTAGCACAGCACAATTGTTATCTCAGCGCACGTAATTAAAAGGATGATAAATACTATGAAGAGAAATCCAAATATGTAGTAGAACTGGTTCAGCCATATTGATGTCAAGATGAAGAAGAGCTCGATAAAGACGGCCCCAAATGGAAGAATACCCCCAATGAGTATGGAGAAGACTGGCTTCATGTACCATGCTTGATCGGGTATCTGCCTAGGAATCTTGTTGGTCTTCACAGGATCTTCAATTCCTGGCTTTTTGAAGCCCAAGTAACTGCCAACGAACACCAATGGTACTGATATGCCAAACCATAAGCAGACAAGTGCAAACATTGTCCCAAAAGGTACTGCCCCGGATGACTGCTCCCCCCAGATCAGAGCATTAAGCACAAAGAAGATTGAAAAAAGAATACCAGGAAACATAAAGGCGGTTTTCAACGTAATCCTCTTCCATTCGGTGCCCCTGAACATTTTGTACAAACGAGCTGATGAATAACCAGCAAATAATCCCATGAAAACCCACAGAAGGACCATAGCAGTCATCAGCCCTCCTCTGTTGGAAGGAGATAAGAAACCCAGCAGAGCAAATATCATTGTTACAAGTGTCATTCCAAAGATCTGAACGCCCGTGCCGATATAAACACACAATAGACCAGAATTGATGGGTGGTCTAAACACGTCTCCGTGCACGAGCTTCCATCCTGTTTCCTCTTGAGCCTCATCTTGGGCATCCAATTGATTATAGTTGGCAATATCTCTATACAAAGTTCTCATCATGATCATGGCCACCATGCCAGAAAGGAAAAGAACAATCATCAGAGAGTTTATAATGGAGAACCAGTGAATTTGATCGTCATTCATGAGAAGGTATGTGTCCCACCGAGAAGCCCATTTAATATCACTTTCCTGTGAAATGATCAGGATCAATTTATAACAGCAACGTCAGAGGAACAGTTCAGGAGCATCAGGGATTAGTGACAACCATACCTTGAATGAAACATCATACGTAAATGCAATCTCCTTGTTCGTGTCAACTTCTTGAGGAACAGTACTGCCTTGGATGAAATTTTTTGTGTCCTTATTGCATGTAATTAGTTGCGGATTCTTCTCATCCCACTCTTTGTATTCATGATTAATACTGTTAAAAACGAGGGAAAGAAATTAAGCTACTGAACTCACTACAGTTAAATCATGGAAATAAGACAAAAAAAAAAAAAAAAAAACTAGGGGCAAAAGCAGCGGTTTTTTAAAAGCATGAAGAGCTTGGATTGGATATCACTCTAAGGGCTTAAGTCGACGAGAGAACCAGTGGTCAATTAATACAAGAAGTACAATTGGATTTGCAAGAGCAAGAGAAAAGATAAACCTGTTTGGTGTAACCTCAAATCCAACAATTCGAGACAGATCCGTGTCAGGGTCCTTGTGAAACATGACTCTAAAGCTCAAGTGGTTATTGATAAAATATTTTTCCTCTTTGCTCTGTGAAGGGAAAGGGAAGACATATATTAATGAAAATATAAAAGCTATAGAAAAGTAAAAACTGAAAACTTCATATTTTAACTGCCATCAAGATCATACCCCAGCATAATTCCCTTTGAATCCAACGAGAAAACCATGTTCGTAAGTGGTTGATGGATTTCCATCCCTCCTTTGTCGAAGAACGGCAACTGGAAGGTTATCCAGGATCCTAAACATCCATAGGGGGAGTATCTCATTGTAAGAACAGTGGATAAAATTAATAAATATGACACAAGGGAAGGAATGTACTTTGAGTAAATTATAAAGTGGAACTTTAAATTTCACAGTCGAAACTCAAAACAGATACCATTAGAGACCTACATATAAAAGGTTTACATTTGCAACTTACATGTTTACTCGATATTTATCATCAATTTTCTCCTTAAAATTCTTTGCAGAGTCAGCATCAAGTGTAACCCTACAGACAACAGTACAAGACTGCTCCTCCCTCATTTTGAACTGGAAAAATATTTGGAAACATTAGAGACAGGAAAATAAAGTACCAGTGATTTCATTTTAGATGGAATCTGTACAATATTCAAATTGCTTTAAAAACAGGCAAGGTACTCACAGTATAAACAGAATTCTCAATGCGATCGCCTCGGAGAACTTCTCCCAAGTTTTCTGCATTGTTATTGATTTTTTTGGGCTTGCAGTAATTTAAATAGTAGTAATCATATGGGAGCTGTGTTTTTGTGGACGACAATTTGTTTACTTTAACAGGAAGACTATCACCCTGTTGAAAGAAAAAAAAAACGGCATTTCCATTCGTTGATGTGAATTTAAACACTTAATAATAGATGGAAGGAGCAAAAGAGGATAGAAACGAGAATTTCTAAATCAACAAAAAAAAAAAAAAAACAAAAACCAAGTTCAGAGCCAAAAACGTAAATATGACCTCGAGATCAAACTACAAGCAGTTCCAGAACTTGAGTGGATAAAAACTCAAATTACATGCGTTAACAGCAGTGAACACATTGATCAGAACTCATTAGCAAGATCGTACAACAGCGCTTGTATGTTTGATGACCGACATTAACTCACTGTAACCGCTAAGGCAGCCTGAACATACTACATTAAGAAACCTTATAATGCTGGAAAAACTGAACACAGCGCGTGGAGATCGCTTATGGCTCTACTTAACCATTTTACCCGACCGAGATGGTTGGGCACCGAGAAGACAAAACATGGTAGCATGAAAAATTTGAAGTTATTCAAATGTCAGGCACGAAGGCTACAACACGATTACACATAATGCGACATTGCTCCTACATTTCATTGCTGTAGAGTGACCACCTTCAATAAACACATAATTGAAAACAACACATGTAACCAGAATTCAACACGATTACACATAATGCGACATTGCTCCTACATTTCATTGCTGTAGAGTGACCACCTTCAATAAACACATAATTGAACACAACACATGTAACCAGAATACAACATTCAATGATGTTTAGGAATATTCCGATACCGCATAATTAAGAGAACATAGCTATTAAAGAACAGATCAAGCACCAGAAACCTAGATCCGACTTAGCGCAGTACGAACTGCCAAAAACCGCACTACACGCCAGGTCGCAGATCGTGAAGAACATTTCAACAAGAAAAACAATAGCAAGTTGAAGAAACACAAAAAATAAAACAAACATTGAGAAGAAGTGATGGAATTCGTAACGCACAGTCTGGAAATCCCGAGGAGCGACGCCGGGGAGGTAGAAGGAGTGGCAGGAGGATATGAGAAGCAGACCGAGGAAAACGGTGATGAGATTTGGTGAAGGTGTCGGGACCTTGCCGACCTTCTTCATTTTCCGACGACGGAGTACGGATGAGCTTTCGACGGCGACGATCGCAACGACGGAAGTCTCTGGATAGAGGGCTGAGGGGTGGAGCGACAGTAATTTTCTCTTTCCACTCGGGAATTGGGAAGATGTTGTGAAGGCGGTTTTCTAAGATAAATAATAAATGCGTATTAAATAAAAAGCTTATACGATTAAATATGTGTTAAATTACAATATTAGCCTAAGAGTCCCAAAAAGAATAGGCTTCAACCAATGCTTCTTATGGTCAAAAACTGATCCTACGAACACCTCTAAATCATTAACGGGATTCGTTAAAAAATGGTTCATAAAGATTAGGCTCATACAAAGAATGGGCACGAGCCAATCAACGTGAGCCTCAAATGCACTTGTTAACCATAAAATTAAGGACCACAGTTAGAAGGAGTCACTAATGAACCTGCCTTAATCGACATAGTTCTTGGACTACAAGAAACGAGGCTTATAGTTGTTGCAATGTGTATTGAGTTAGTTTCTTTCTCTATTATTCTATGTGGAGTTTTGTAATTAAACCAATTAGACGTGCTAGGTATCAAAATCGAATTCTTGTGGCAACGGGACAATGATTGTATGTCACTTGTTCTAACCCGGCGAACGAGTATGTTGTATGAAAATTGTAAGTCACGGACAATTTGGACATATAATTGAGCCTCAGTCACATTTGAGAAAATTTGTTTTAGAAAATGTGAGCGAGAAGATGTGTTGAAAATTAATTTATAAGAAAGCAATGTTATAGGCTAAAAACAAACAAGCAACAACCATAACTTTGATAGCATATAACCCGAATAGGAAGAATTGACTACTAGTCATATCCCCCTATATTACATTTTTGGACATTTTAGTCTTGACGAATGTAACATGATTTTGGTAAATAGTCATACACCCTTGTACTAACCCAACAAGAATAATAAAGACCTAACTATACATGAAAGCATGTAAAATGAGTTTGGAAGGGGCATGCGACCATGGACAACACATCCTGGACAAGCATGAACGAGACATCCGACACGTAGCCATAGACAACACGTCTTGGACAAGCATGACCATGTCACTAGGCGGAGAGATCCTCTATCCCTTCATTTGTTTCTCATTTGTGTTGAAGGGCTCTCTAGTACGATAGTTTTATGAACTACTGACTTCTAGTTGGGTACCTATGAGCAAGGGGCGAAAGATTCAATGGCTGGGTGACTTATACTCCAGCTTCTGACATTGTTAGAGAAACATTAGAAAATTGATTTAGGAAATCAATGTTAGAGACTAGCGAACAAATAAAAAACAACCACAGTTTTGATAGTGCATAACCCAAATAGGAAGAATTGACAACTAGTCATATTTCGAGACATTTTAGCCTTGGCAGGTGTAGACATCAAACAACCACACACCCCCTGATTGACATAACAGAAATAATAAAGATCTAACTAACATGAAAGCAAATAACATGGGTTTGGAACGAGCATACAACCACAAGTAACACACTCCTAGACAAGTATGACCATGACATCCAACACTCGACCACAAACAATATGCCTTTGACAAACACGACCGTAATAACAGCCACCACTTAGGCACTCAATCGAGGGTTGAGACATCTTCATTTGACAACACTTATACTTATGGTGAATGAATTTTTGGAATAGCAATATTCAAAATAAATAAAGATCATTGTCTCGGGTGCAGGTCACAATATTTTGTCCACCAAAATGAATCACCTCAAGTGACATATGAACTATGATATTAAACGTAGAAAAGAAATTGACGTGCTACAACGACCGTAATCAAGGGTCGTGATCTGGGCAAGGATGAGCTAACTCCTCAAATTATTGAGAAAGAAAATAAAAAAGAAAAAAAGAGAGGAGGATTTGTCTACGGTCAGGTCTACTCAACTTCCTATTTGAAGAACGAACTAATTAAAAAAAACCAAAAAACAGCATAAAGAAATTTGACAACGTCCATTGAAGGAGAGAATTACCGACGTGGCATTAAAGTGATTTTTTTATTTTTTATTTTTTTTTTCAACTTCCTTTATTTGAAGAGGCAATCCTCCGATTTTCTCGTAATTATACTCCCGCCCTTCAAATATTTATCATCGTCCACACCACTCGGGCTTTCCGCATTTTGGAAATCGGAACGATCAACAGAGACACTCAAACCTGCATTTCGAAGCAGCTCCCATCTCCATCATCGAGTTTGGAATAGGTTAGACCCCCTTCATTTGTCTGAGATCTGTCTTTTTTGTTTTTTCTCTGTGTTCAATCGATCTCACGGAGTCTCTGCCTCTCTCCAGCTTCCAATTTGCATCAGCTTCTCCCTTCCTTCAAATGGGTACGTTTTTTGTTTTTGTTTTGATCTTTACCAGTTTGTGTAATTTTCGTATCGATGTTCCATCTTTATTTCGTTCAGCTTAGTTTGTACGTTTTGTTTGATTTGCGTTACGTTGAAGCATCCTTAGTGTATTTAATTTTGTTTTTTCCAATTCGATTGGGCGCGAGATGTAACGTCTCGGTATAGTTTGATTATACATTACCCTTTAATAGTTGTTTATTGCCAATAAAAGGATTTGAGCTGCCTTGATTAGGCGTGATAGATTTTCTCCAAATCTGTTATGAATGATCACTCTATTCGGGCGTATTAGATCGCTGAATTCATGATCATGCTATTCGAGAGTATTAGATCGATGAATTATATTCACCATTTCGTCTCAAAGGATGTAGAATGGTTCTAGAATGAAATGTTTGTGCTCTTGGATTTTCTTGATTATACATTACCCTTTAATAGTTGTTTATTGCTAAATAAAAGGATTTGAGCTACCTTGATTAGGGCGTGATAGATTTTCTCCAAATCTGTTAGGAATGATCACTCTATTTGGGAGTATTAGCGCTGAATTCATAATCACGCTATTCGAGAGTATTAGATCGCTGAATTATATTCACCATTTCGTCTCTAAGGGTGTAGAATGGTTCTAGAATGAAATGTTTGTGCTTTTGGATTTTCTTTTTGATCAAGTTCGTACCCTGGCTAATGGCATTTATGGATCTTGGGTGTTTCTGGCTAGCGAGTTCTCTCGATTCAGCTTGTATTGATGCTGCCATCACAGTTATTGCTGAATTATAGTGTTCGGGACTAACTTTTTAAAATTTATTGAGTAAAGAATTTCCATGTTTCTTCTTGTCGCATATACAAAGAGATTATGTATCAGTTTTGCTGGGCTTCTTCTAGAAATCAGAGAGCACTATTTTCATCTCATGTCAAAGCTAGACAGGACCACTCTTATATTGGATTACTTTTAAGAGTTTTATTTTGCCTATCGCTGTGATATCACAACGCCACAATTTAGTTTGCGGGTTTTACTTGCTTGATTTATTATCCTTTTTTGTTTTTCAATTTCTACAATTACGAGGTTCTAAGAAGCAAAGATTATCCTCTTCTGGCAGCCAAGAGCGATGAATGTTGCTCTGTTCAGCTTATAGATGGAGATGGTGTATTCAACGTCGACGGAATCGACAACTTTATCAAATTTGTGAAATTGGGGGAATGTGGACTTTCATATGCTGTAGTATCCATTATGGGCCCTCAAAGTAGTGGTAAGTAGTCTGCTTTCAAAAGCTTGTCGTATTAAAACAATGAATATAAGTTCAAGCTTCCTGCTGAGTACTGATACTTTAATTAATCTGTTTAAGAACTTGGCGTTCTGCCTCTGTATTTTAACTGTGAAGTTCAATTTAATTATTCAAACATTATATTTCTTCTTCTTTTCATTTGGATATTTGAACTGTTTTGTATCAGATTATCTTTCCTGCTGGTTCATAGTCTCTTGCGAAATTACTTTTCTTATTATTTTTATTATATAATCTGATTAGGGAAGAGTACGCTGCTAAATAATCTGTTTGCGACCAACTTTAAAGAGATGAATGCTTTTATAGGGAGGTAAGTTATTGTCGTCTCCTTATGTTTTCGGTTTTTGTAGATAAGAAATTACCCTTTTGTCTTTAGTTTATTCAGGCTTGGTGACTGAAAAGTGCAAATTGATCTGTCTTTTTCTAGGTCTCAAACAACTAAAGGTATATGGTTGGCTAGATGTGCTGGCATTGAGCCTTGTACGCTTGTAATGGATTTGGAGGGAACTGATGGAAGAGAGCGAGGAGAGGTGCATTTCTATGTTTTTTTTTGGGTTATTATTGAGACTTATACGCTTCTTTTAGTTGTTCTTTTTATTTTTTGAAATGACCATTAAGTGTTTGTCAATACTTTGAGTTCACTATTTTCACACGCCTCTTTTTGTAGAGATCAAAGATCTTTTTTTGTTTAAAAGAGCGTCGTTACTCCTTTCCAAGTTTGAAAAACTCATCAAAGATAAAGGGGTTTTTAGACTTTAGTATCATTTAGATGAAGATTCTGTTATCTGAACTTCGAAAAGCTCTGGGTTGTTCTTACAATTTATGTTCAGTTGTTTGACGAAACTCAACCTGAGGTGATTCTTAGGTGCCTATCTGAGTGAATCTGGAATTAGGAGCCTTCTAGAATCTCAAGACTCTTCATATCTGTCTTTTAATGGCAGGGTCAATACCCTAGTCTAGGCTGGGTTCAAAGAAAGAAATCTGACTTTTGTCTTTTTCCTCGTTTGTATGCCCTCTGTGTAAATAACTATGAATGTGGTAACCAAGGACACACTTTTCTTACTCGTGGATTCTTGAAAGTTTACAATATTTCTCACTAAGAAAGGTGGAGTTGTGGTATTTGGATTAAGAGGTTGTAGATATAGATTGTTTCCTGGTTTCTAGATGGGGTTATTTCACTAAATATTTTGCAACACCTTCAGCCTTCTCTCAAGGAAATTTGATTTGTAGATATATTGTGCCACAAGCCCCCGTCCACTTGTATCTTTTTTAGTCCCCCCACCTCTTTTTTCATATAGATCAATGAAACATAAGGGTTTTTTTTTTTAATAATTAAAAAAAAATCAAGTTCCCTGTGAAAACCGAATGAGTTTGAATTGTAGATTTTCTCAATTGCCATTAAGTATTGTCTTCATTTGTATCATAATTAGGTAGATATATTGTTGGTTGTTTCTTAATGTGGTTTTGTCACGCTCTTTATTAGGATGACACTGCATTTGAGAAGCAAAGTGCCCTCTTTGCCCTTGCTGTGTCAGATATAGTGCTAATAAACATGTGAGTTTTCTTCAGTTTTTTTTATTTGGATTCTCGTTTTATCTTCTAATATGTATTCCCGTATGCTCTTTTTTTTAATATTTCTTGTTTCCACGTAATCTAGTTTGAAAAGTTATTATTTGATTAGGTGGTGTCATGATATTGGCCGTGAGCAGGCTGCTAATAAGCCTCTCCTCAAAACTGTATTTCAGGTATTTCCTTTAATCTGGTTGTACGTGGGTCATGGTGTATCTTCTATAATAATAGTTTAATAATTTTCCAATTCTATGGTATGCAGGTCATGATGAGATTGTTCAGTCCACGTAAAACAACGTTAGTGTTCGTCATACGTGATAAAACAAGGGTCTGTTTATATTTTCACCTGTTGCAGTGTTAATTTAGTTTTTCCTAGTGGTTGTTGAAGAACCTTTTGTTGCAAGATCATAACTTCTCTTACAGTCTTTGTTGATTGTTCATTTTTTCTGCATATAGACACCACTGGAAAATTTAGAGCCTGTTCTTAGAGAGGATGTACAGAAGGTAAATTATTGGTGCTTTCTTAATCATTGCGATGCCCAAAAAGTGTTATTATTTTATTCTCATTTGCATTTTCTCCACCTCTATTTTGATTGCAGATATGGGACTCTGTTCCTAAGCCACAGGCCCACAAAGATACTCCACTAAGCGATTTTTTTAACGTGAGTCCTCATTTTCTCTATTTCAAATGGATTTTCTGTAGGGGAAGTAGAATTCTTTGGTAATCGATATTGATTTCTTTTGAATCATCAGGTTGAAGTTGTTGCTTTATCTAGTTTTGAAGAAAAGGAAGAGCAATTCAGAGAACAGGTATATGGATTTTGTGAAACTCTCTATTGACCCTCTGCACACAATATGAAAATTATTCTATTTCGTACCCCCCCAACTCAAAAATAGAACTGAGGACATTTTATTTTATGGTGGCTGTCGGGATAGGGGTTCTTTGATTATATTTATTTTGGCTTTTCTCGTTCATATGTTTGCCTTCACATGTTATTGTTGTTCAAAGGAATTATATTAGTGAATCCCACAATTTTCTTCTTTCTTTTACATACTTCTCATAGTATTGAGTTTTTTGTCTTCTTGTTCTATAAAGAAATGTTATACGGTGGTCAGAGCATCGTATTTTCCTAGATCAATGTTGTTGCATATTTTATGAACTATTGTGTTTCAAATCAGGTGGCAAATTTGAGACAGAGATTCTTCCATTCTATTGCCCCTGGAGGACTTGCTGGAGATCGCAGGGGAGTTGTTCCAGCTTCAGGATTTTCTTTTAGCGCACAGCAAATCTGGAAAGTTATCAAGGAGAACAAGGATCTTGACCTTCCAGCCCATAAGGTATAACAGTGACCAAATTCATGTTCGGAGTTATATAGCCAAATGTCAACTTATCCCTGGCATATCTGCAGGTTATGGTGGCTACTGTTCGCTGTGAAGAAATTGCCAGTGAGAAGTTTGCTTGGCTTGCGACAAATGAGGTTTTTTACCCAAGCGTTTAATTTTATCCTTGTCTATTTTTTTCTCATTTCTAATATATCCTGTAGTCAAAACATGCCATAAAATTAATTTATTTTATTCGATCAGGACTGGTTGAGTTTGGAAGAAGCAGTACAATCAGGCCCGGTTCAAGGTTTTGGAAAGAAGCTAAGTGCAATAATTAATACTTGTTTATCAGAGTAAGTAGTGCTTATGTTTAACACCTGTCTTGATGCTATTCAGGATGCACTCAAGTGAACACTAGTAACTTTACACATTTATTCTGTTCGCGTTAGCGTTGACGGATTTGAGTAAAGTTGGGCAAGGTCATGTAAACAGGAGGTTTCCATGGCACTTTTGCGCTCATTGTTTCATCATCATCTAGAATTTTTCTTTATTCCTTGTCATGTTCATAAAATGATTGTTTTTCTGATGGACTAGGATTGTCACAAGGGACTGTTCCATGCATGATTGTTAGGGTTCCTTAGTGGTAGTTTTTCAAACGATCTTGGCTTTAGAAGTGAATATCTTCTCTCTTGGAAATTCTAGTACGAGTACTAAGTAGAATTTAATAGTGGCAAGTACTTAAAGTCCCAACAAGAAGATGCCTAGATGATGAAAAATGAAAATCTTCATTTCCACTTGTTGATTTTATTGAATATTAGTTAATATGTATGTATCTCAATCGCTTATAGTTTGCATTATTAACGAACAGTGGCAACAGTAATCATGATCTAAGTTTAAACATGTGAAGTAGCCTTTTGGCATTCCTTTTTGGCAGCTTAGTAGAGATGTTGAAATATCAAAAACTGACATGGTTACTTTTTTTTTATTCTATTGAACATTGCTATGTTAGTTTATTCATCACGAGTTTCTTTTGTAATTTGATGATTTAGGTATGATGCAGAAGCCACATTTTTTGACGAAAGTGTGAGATCTGGGAAGAGACAACAACTTCAAGAAAAGTTGTTGCAAGTAATAATTCTACTGTATTTTTTTTTATCTGAAAGCAACTGCATAATTTATGAGAAATTAAAAGATTTGATATAAGCTATTTCCTATTTACTCCTGCAAATGGTTTTGAGCACTGATTTATTCTCTGGAAGTCACCTCCAGAAGGTTCCTTCAAGAGGATCTTCCTGCTGCATTGAACTTGAATACCTTTTTTTTTTTCTTTAATGTACAATTACTATTCACACTAACATCCGCTTCGGATGTATAATCTTGATAACCTATTGTGACATGTTTTCCCTCATCAACTAGCTTGTTCAATCAGCCTTCCAATCTCTGTTGGGCCACATAAGGTCTGGTACATTTGATAAATTCAAGGAGGCATTTGACAAAGCTTTGAATGAAGGGGAAGGGTTTTCTTCGGCTGCCTCTAATTGTGCTCAAACCTATATGGCTGTTTTTGATGGTGAATGTGCTGGTAAGTTGAATTTAAAAAGACTCTGAGCTTCTAGTTGGGTTGTTTCCCTTCTGTCCCGTTTGTATGTGAAGGACAGTTAAATAGGCAACTGCTTCTAATCTCATATGGTGTAAAATGTTTTCAATTTACTGAAGTGTTCCCATTCTTTCTCAGATTAGAATGGGTTTTGTTTGTCACTCTGTAATCCACGCTGACTTGTATCTCTGCAGGTGCTATAATTGAGCAGGCAGACTGGGACACTTCTAAAATAAGGGATAAACTTCGACGTGATATCGATGCACACATTGCAACTATACGTGCTGATAAATTATCTGAACTTTCTGCAAAATTAGAGGTAAAGTCTTGTTTATGGCTCTGATACTGGACTTTTAATCTAGGTCATGTTCGAAGGCATTCATTGAGTGCTAAATTTTCTCTCAGGAGTCATTGTTTAGGTTTTGTGGAGCTTTTGTAGCATTTGGATGACTCCCATATAATTGCCTTGTGAGCGTTGCTGACAAGGATAACAATGATTGCAGGAAAAACTGAAGGAGGCATTGGCAGGACCTGTAGAAGCTCTGCTAGATGGAGCTAATAATGAGACATGGCCGGCTATAAGAAAACTTCTTCAACGAGAGACTGAGTCCGCCATCTCTGGGCTGTCTAAAGGACTGGTCGGCTATGATATGGATGAAAAAACTAAGGAAAAAATGATTACCAGTCTTAAGGATTATGCTAGAGGTGTAGTTGAATCAAAAACAAGGGAAGAAGCTGGAAGGGTCCTGATTCGTATGAAGGATAGGTATCAACTTTTTCATGGATGCATGTAGTTTGCACCTTCTTCGTTGGTGGTATACATTACTGATGATATTATTTAATATTGCATACAGGTTCTCTATTTTGTTTAGCCATGATTCGGATTCAATGCCCCGTGTATGGACTGGGAATGAAGATATCCGAGCAATCACCAAAACCGCTCGTTCTTCTGTACGGCACTGTTTATGATTAGTCTTTGTTTCCCTTTTTCCTATTATTATTACATCTTTATATCTATGCTTTTTATTTCTATTATATATTTCATTTATATGTTTGTATGCTGTAGTCCCTGAAGATACTATCTGTTATGGCTGCTTTACGTTTGAATGATGATGATGGTTCTGGCGAGATAGACAAAACTCTATCATCTACCTTGATGAATGTCCCAAACAATAGCAACACAAAAGATAGGAGCATTATGGCAACTGACCCTCTCGCCTCAAGCTCATGGGAAAATGCAAGTATTTTGGAGTCCTGCTTTTTCTCCCTTGTTTCTATCTCTTGAAATTTATAGTTGCATATAGATGATCAAACTAAAAATGGTTCTCTGGCCCTTTGGGAGGCAGTAGAAATTACCAAAGAACTATCAATCTTTAGCAAGTTCTCTACCAGGAGTCATTGTCTTGCTCTGGAGTGATCAGTGGAACAGTGTTTTCCTCTCCTGTGTTCAGACAAGCCTTTGTATTGTCCCCATATGGTGTTTTTTATGTTGATTTCTGGTTACAGGTTCCAGCATCACAAACGTTGATTAGCCCTGTTCAGTGCAAATCTATATGGAGGCAATTCAAGACGGAGACAGAATACACTGTCTCTCAGGCCATTGCTGCACAGGTATTAATGAAACTTCTCAACTGATTAACCTGAAAAAAAATGATTTGTTTAACAAATGAGACATTTCATGAACTCTTTTTTTTTCTTGGGATTCTATGATGTGCTCAGAACTTTTAGCCATATCCGCTTTATTTCTTGTTACTAGTTAGCACGTACACTTGTTTTCCCTCTAAAAAAAAGCGTGCTATCATTGTGATAAAAACCTTGTTTCTTTTTTTGCTATTAACTTTTTGGGCACTGAGGGAAAATGCTGTGGGAATTTTTGTTCTGGATTGTGGTTATATTAAGTAAAGGTTGATTGAATCTTAATTCTAAATCCTCAAGTATTAAAATTGTGAATCGTCAAAGATAGGCTTAAGAAGTCTTTGGACAGTCAGGCAGGTTCTTTAAGCTCCACCCTGGTGTCCATTTGGGTTCAATTCATTTGAATGATTGTGTAGATAAAATGTGGGTTTGGATGTAGATCTTGCTGCAATTACTGCGAAGACAAGATTACATATTTGATTGATTTCCAGTGACAATTTTACAAATTATGTCAGCTACCGAAATTTTAAGGTATTTCAGAATGCAGTCTATGAGGATTTTGGAGTTTGGCCTGTAATGTTTAACCCCGTACAAGTCTATTTTGGATCAAGATTTTATGGTTCATGGCCTCATTGTGATGGCATAAGCCTAATCAACAGCCATATTTCTTACAAAGAAAAAGAAAATCTAATTACCACGTCTATCACACTTAATAGTCAGTTCAGTTTTGGGTTCTGTTTATGTTTTAAATCAAATATAGTTGGTATTAATAGTTAATCAATACTGATAAGGCACACATACTGCATCTTTCTCATTTGTTGGGCGATAATTGTTTTTTGAAGTCTATCTTAAATATTATTTATACTTTGCAGGAATCCAGCAAACGTAATAACAACTGGTTGCCCCCGCCATGGGCTATTATTGCACTGCTGATTCTAGGGTTTAATGAATTTATGACCCTTTTAAGGTATGTGGTGATATTTTCTGCATTATAAAATGCTAGAGCTTGCCCTGGTTTCTAAGTTCGCGTTTATCCCTCTTGTTGACAGAAATCCATTATATGTGGGTCTCTTATTTGTTCTCTATCTACTCGCCAAGGCCCTGTGGGTCCAGCTAGATGTTTCTGCGCAATTTAGCAATGGTCTTGTAAGTATCAAATCTTATTCATGTTGTGTAGAGCCGTGTTCTTCAGCAGTCCTGGTGCCTGTACTCACTGCTTAGAATTATTTTTAGCATTGCCTATGTATGCATTTTTCGGCTCCCTTGGTCTGTTCTTCTGTATCATTAGATTTCTCCAGTACACATTTTTGTTTCTGTCAAAGAAAGAAAGGAATAATCTTAGTTTCCATTGGCAATCCATATTAGGCTCTTAACTTGCATGTTATACTAAAGGGACCTGACGTCTGATTTTATTTACAAACAGCTTCCAGGGCTTATTTCATTGTCCTCCACATTCATTCCCACTGTCATGAATCTTCTTCAAAAATTGGCTGAAGAAGGACAACAGAGGCCTGCAGCTACTGATCCTCCGAGCAACAGCTCATTAGTCTCAAAGAGATTTCAGAACAACTCTAGCAACGATTTGGCATCGACCGCTTCATCAGCAGTGACTTCAACAGATTCTGGCGCTGAGTACTCCAGTCGCTCTAAAGAAGAGTAGGTTGAAGGAGCTGGTAATCGGTTAATTTCTCCGTTTTACTAAGATACTGAGTTTTTTCCTTCATCGACCCATTGTTACCACCAAATATATGATTCATGTTTGTTTACTATTGGTAGAATGTAAGAGCAAAGGCTGAATGAAGTTCAGGCTTTAATTTTTGTGCTGAGAGCCTCAAGCCAAATGGCCTGGGGTTTGATATACTGATAATGGAAATCCTGTATATTGGGTTTCCATAGAGCAGTCTAGGTGTTCAGTCTCTCACCCTTCTTGGGTTTGAATAGACTAAGAACGCTATTCTTTTTCCTATATTAAAGTTCGATTCTTTGCTCTTTTTCCTTTGATTTTGTCTTATAAGAGCTGTAACATTGATTTTGAGTTTATTTATTTATCGTTCATTTATACTAGTTTTTCCAACTCGATGAAATTAATACTATCCATAACTTCATTGATCAGTGGTCTAAATGAGCGTATAGTTCATCGGTAGTTCGAAAATAAAGGATTTGAAAGGCATGCATTGGCACGTAATTTTCATACACTTCAAAGTTCAAAGATCTAAGGGTATCCACACATTTTTGTAACTCCAGATTGTATCAATCCACACATTTTTGTAGCTCTAGATTGTATCAAATAAGGCTGTTATTTTTAAATGCTTTAGCTGTGGGAGGAGGAGACCTTGTCCCTACTACATTAAATTTTAAGTCCCACCCAAATGACTGTTTGCTTTCAATTCCATCTCAACCACCTGCGAGACAATAAATAACCAATAACCAAATTGAATGCTTTCTAAAATGGGAAGCTACTAAAAGAGTGAAATTCTTCATCCACACTCTTCCTTATCACAAAAGCCATGCCCCAAAGAAAATCCAAGAAAAAAAAAAAAAACCCCTTTTTACAAACCAAATTCATTGATAAAATGAAATGATACAAAAAGGTAAAAAAAAACTCGCAATTATCTTAGGGGAACTTGATCCTTGCAAAATTTTCACACCCTAATCCCTGCAAAAATAAATGAAAAAATTCGTAGCGATAAGAAATGAAATAAGTGATGGAGATGGAGACTAAAAAGGCTTCTCCGTCTCTGCCCGTAAACCTCTTATTCTTTAACCTTGCCATCATTTAATCCAATAAATACAGTGTAATCCTTGTGGTCACATCCATCCAGGAAAGTATGGGTCAATGAATATCAGCACCAATAAAGTTGGTATTATTGGCAACCACTAAAGGGCTGAAGGTTCCAATCCTGTATTGGTATTATAATAATCTAAAAGAATAAAGAAATTAAAGTCTTCATCGTAAATTATAATTACCCATCCATTTCACAAAATTGTTATCTTTAGAACAAAATTCATAGACAAAAGGTAAAAAACTCAAAAACCAATGGTAGAAGCACCAACGAGGTTCATCGAAACATGGACTAGTTAAAGCTCTATCGTGTTGGGAGCCAAAAGTTCATTTTTTTTTGGAGTCTAGTCTTGATGTTTGGGCCAAAGTTCTTCCAAATTAGAGGTCCAGAGAGTTAAAAAAGCAAGGTTCATCCATCTGTCACATTGTCTCGACGTTTGGTCCAAAGTTCGTCCAAACTTTAATCCATTATGCTTTGAAACCTGAACTTCATGGTTTGAAGAGCCCGTTTTGTCACATTGTCTCGACGTTTGGTCCAAAGTTCGTCCAAACTTTAATCCATTATGCTTTGAAACCTGAACTTCATGGTTTGAAGAGCCCGTTTTGTCCGAATATTGACCTGTTAGAGCTTTGAAGAGTTAGAAACCCAGAGTTTGTCCTTTCTAGAGCTTGACTCGATGCTTGTGAACAAGTTAGCCCTTTCCAGACTTCAGACAAAGGTAGCGCCATAATGACCCTCGTCTCAAAGAAGAAAAAATATGCCAATGGTACACCTACGAAAAATGACTCGAAAAATGCTCGAAAATGAAAGGGTTTAAGGTTGTTTTTGTCAAATTCATCAAATTTGAACGTTCCTTACAATTTCTTTGAAAAATATTGAAAGCAACTTAGTTTTTTCACATCATGATTGAAGTGTCTCCATTAGGGTCTTCTTGAGAGGGTTTAGATTATGAGGTCTTATATACATGACTACATGTTTTTTTCTTCCTTAATACAATATTTAGTAGATTTAATAAGAGCTAAAATGAGAAAACAAATTTTCTACACACCGTACGGTGACTGGACTTAATACCATTTGTAACAACCCAAGTCCACCACTAGTAGATATTGTCCATTTTTGCTTGTTACCCAAGTCCACCACTAGTAGATATTGTCCGTTTTTGCCTATTACGTATCGTTGTCAGCCTCATAGTTTTGAAACGTGTGTTCTAGGGTGAGATTTCCTCACCCTTATAAGGAATGCTTCGTTTTCCTCTCTAACCAATGCGGGATCTCACATCGTGTGATCATCGCTTGCTCAAGATCACGTGAAGCCCAAGCCAAAGGTTCCGACAGTTATATATATATATATGTATGTATGTATGTATGTATGTATGTATGTATGTATGTATGTATGTATGTGTATATGTATGTATGTATATGTATGTATGTGTATATGTATGTATATATATTTTAAATTAGGTCATTTTAATACTCTCAAATAAATCTAAAAAATACTCCTAAATTAAAAAAAAAATAGTAAAATATCTTAATTTGGAATAGAACCATCAATAATTTGTTTCAAAAATACCCTTAAATAAAAAAAAAAAAACATCTTTAAATGTTTTTTTAAATTTCAAAAACATCTTTAAACCTTTTTTAAAAAATTTAAGGTACATTTACTATTGATACCACCTCTCAAAAATACTCATAAAATTTCTAAACTAACATTAAAACATTTGTAGATAATCTATGAGGTGTCAATAGACGATTTTCATTTATATATTGACAATAATTGTTTTTTAAAGGTAAAGTATGTTAATACCATTTTTAAATTTAATTGGTATCTTTTAAATATAATACTAATAGTAATTTTATTATTATTATTATTTTTTTACTTTTTTAAGTTGAAGGATGCTTAAGAATGTTTCATTAATCCACCACACCTAAATGGTGCAAAAGTTATCTTATTTATAATCAAATAAATTACAAGGATAATATGAAAATAGTAATAAATGGAAATAACAATAAATGGAAAGGTACCTATATTAATAAGACAAATATTGTAATAAAATATCCAAATATAATATATATGGCAAACTATAATTTATTACTAAATATCCTTAACACCCCACTGCAAGCTAAGTATCGAATTTAAAAGAACGTGAAGCTTGAATCTGAAAAATTCAAAGAGGTTGAGAAACACTTTTCGTGAAGATGTCAACAACCTGGTTTAGAGGAGGCGTAGAAAAACACTTTCTTGGCCATCGAAAATTGCAAAGGGATTGCTGCTCAGAGATGATGCTACCTTGGCTTCGGCGAGAATATGTCTAACCCATGAAAAGGGATTGTTGCTTAACGACGATGCTGCTTTGGCTCTGGTGAGAATATGTCTAACCCCAAGAAGTAGAAGGGGAAACCTAGAGCAAGGGACAAGGACAATATTGAAGCCGGAAGAGTCGCCACATTGGGCGAAGGAGCCAATTTTGGCGAGAAGGGCAGCTGGAAGAGTCACTACATTGGGCGAAGGAGCCAATTTTGGTGAGAAGGGCGGCGGCAACTTGGTTGGCGAAGAGGCCAGTGCGGCGCCCAGATTCCAAAGGTAAATCTCTACATAAGGTCGATGGGCTTTATCGAGATTCTGTATATTTCCGAAGAGAACGCTGATGGACATCCTAAGATTAGGGTTTCTGTGAAGGATGAAGGGAAAATTGGAAAGAACATGAAAGAAGCTATGTTTGGAAAGGGTGAGGTTGTATGTACAGAGTATGACGAAGGATGATTTGGAGGTCAAAAGGGTGGAGCCGAAGAGTAACCAATTGGCTCTGCATGTGGCAGCCATGACGACTGCCCCTGTGGCGTCAAAGCCAACAGTGGTGGTGGAGAAGAACAGTAGAAGATTTCAAAAGCCATTAAAAAGAAAGAATCCGAATTGCTAAACCAAAGTGGCTCTGATACCATAAGAATGTTTGATTAATCCACTATTTAGGTGTGAAAGTTATCTTATTTATAATCAAATAAATTACAAGGATATGAAAATAATAATAAATGGAAAGATACACGTGGTAATAAGGCAAATATTAAATATTTGCTTTATAATAAAATATCAAATATAATATATATGGTAAACTATAATTTATTACTAAATATCCTTAACAATATCAATGAAATATTAATGAAAGATCGTAGAGTTTGAAGAGTATTTTTGAAACACGGTTAGCAAGATTAAATGATATTTTTCAAATAAAGTACTTAACAATTTTTATAATGAAAAAAAAAAAAAATCTAAGATCCTAAATAGGATAGAATAAAATTTATCATTTTTAAGTGCGAGTTTGTACCTATTGAGCTTAGGACGTTACAATACGTGTTGTATGATTATCTGTACATTAACTCCAAGAGATTGAATGTGTGATACATTTACATTTTTATGTTCAGGTCTCGTATGTAACGCCCCTAATTTTCTAAACCTAATTAGTGACGTTACTCATGCATACATAATTCATTACGCGGAAGCTCATCATAAATAACCTTGGAAACAAAACGAAGTCTTCAATAAAAATTCATAAAATCCAAAACAACCTATCATCAAATAAATAAACCTTCAATAACCGAATTAAAAAATAAATCTAAATAGCAATATTCAATGCTATAACTTAAAACAGTCCAATAAAAATAAACTCCTAGAAATATCCCATCTCCAACTTCCATGGTGTCCTCAGCTCCGCCGTCAACCGTACATTGGCGCCTTGCCTTTACCTGAAAAATGTAGGTAGCACGTGGCTTGAGTATTTTATGAAATACTCAGTAAGTCACTCCACTGTTGGGGTTAGGAATGCAAACACATGCAACATATGAGCGGGACCTAACTTTTCATAGCATTGGGCGCTTTCCTATTCTGGGTAGGGTTGGGTGTGTGGTACTCCTTCACACATGGCCCATGTACGTGTACATGGACCCACCAGGCGGGCTCGTAAACATACCTCCTGGGCCTGACTTGTTCTGGCACAACGTGTTACACGTAGCCGGACACCACAGAACAGAAAAGAGCCCGCATGATATCATGGCGAACATTTATATCGTATTTCAAACATGGATTTTTCCATTAAACGAAGTCAACATTTTGACTTCATTTTAATTCAACAATTAATTTGAATAATTAATTTCAAATTAAAGTAATATTAAATGATTAATTAAACAATTTAATTAATATTTAACATTAAATAAAATGTCACGCACATATTGATTATGAATCCCTATTCATAATTAAAATATTTAAATCTTATTTAAATATCTCCAATTCTCTCTTTTGTTTAATTCATAATTAAAACAAAATGTGGTTAAATATATCGTATATATTTAGCATGTATTCCCTAATTTGAATTCGAACACTTCGAACACTTCGAACTCATCACGTTGTTCTAAGGTTTAGTCCGATATGAGCTAGCAGAGGGATCTAATCGACCTACAGATCATGGGTTCTAACGATCCGAGATTAACCGGCTAAACTCGTTAACCTTGTTAACCAACATTCTTTAACTACTAGGACACTCCACTATAGCCTAATAATTGACTCCCCTCACTATAGATATATTTCTGTCCATTTGATATAACCACGATTAGTAAGTCGATCCTTCACAGGTTGTTCGTAATTAGAGCTGGGTCAATTTACTTTGTTACCCCTAAAGTTACTTCTTCTTCCTTAAGTCTCACTAATCCTCTAATGAACAATTGGTTTGTGGTCCAACCACCAAACTGAATCCCTCTCGGACCAATGAGAGGGTGGGGCCCCTTGTTCAAGACTTGGAGTCAGTACTTAAGGGAACAACCTCTGTACTATCCCTAAAAGCGGGTAGGAGTGAATGTTGGATCGGTATGGCAACCCTAGAGGGGGGGGGGGGTGAATAGGGTTTTAACGATAAAAGTGTTTAAACTTGATTAATTTTTTCTAATGATAAAACTTTTTACAAATAAGTAGAAGATGATAATTACTAAAACAAAATAATTCAAGTCAAAACAATAATCAAGTAGAACATGCAATAAATCATAATAATAATCTTGAAATTAAATAGGAAAGAGTTAGAGAAAATGACACCGTAGTTTTATAGTGGTTCGGTCAAACTCGACCTACTCCACTCCCCAAGCGCCTCTTGGGAATTTGAATAAAGAACTTTTCCGACTCTTTCCACGGATCAGAGTCAAACCGGTACACCGCTCTTTTTACGAGTTCAAGAGCAAACTCAATCCTTTCCACGGCGCAGGATCAAACCGATACAAGTATTTGAGTTTGATAATAACACACCACAACTCTCTCAAAGAGTAGATTTACAATTTGGGATACTCACAACTATTTCCTCACAATATAATAATAATCCCTCTCAAGAATAAGATGAAAAGAAATAAACTTGTAAGCTTGGAGAGAGCAACAAACAATGGAGACTTTGAACAAATGAGGATTGAAGAATGTATGTAAGTTGTGTGTTTTAAAAATGTGGGGAAGATGAGTTTATATAGAGGAGAAAAGTGGCAAAATGTAGGATTGAATATTGACCATTGGATTGTGTTAGGAATAATGGAAGGTGGAGATTAAAAGTAAATAAATAAGAAAATTTTCTAAATTCATTTATTTCAAAATTTTAATATAATAGTAATATAATATAATAATAATAAAAAGTTATGTGAGTAACGGTCAAATGAAATTCAAAATTTATTATAAATATAATAATATAATAATAATAAAAATGATGTGAGTAACTATCAAAATTTTAAAATATAATAATATAATAATATAATATAGTAATAATAAAATTCGATGTGAGTAAAGGTTATATTCAAATTTATATTTTGTAAAAATAATTTTATTTAGAAAGGTAATAATAAGAAAAACTCCACCATTTGTTACTCTTCCAATATTATAAATGTCATACTTTGATATATTTTGATTTGTTCATCATTTTGATTTTGTTGCCACATCATCACGTCGGGTATGTTGTCTCGACTCTAATTTCTTCGTTTTAGCTCTGATTTGAGTAATTGAAAAGTTGTTGTAATCGTTATTCCCGACCTTATACTGTGGACAGTTCAAAAAACTGAAAATAGTTAATAATTAAAAGTAGGTTTGTTATCATCAAAACATCAATAATTAATTCATTGAAATTAATTAATGTGAGATCAAGGGCCAATAAGCCAACAGTGAATTCCATCTTACACCCTATGTCTCCAGCTATTCACCCAGTCTTACCCCTGAAATGGGAGGCTTATTAAGTTGGCGAACTCGGGCCACTCTCACCCATGCAAATCTAAGGATAATTCTGAATAAACAAGAGTTCATAGTTAGCTCAGGATTAAGATCGAGTTACCTAGGTCATCGAATGAAAAAATCAGTCTCAATAGTAAACGACATTATAAAGTGAGAGTGATTTTCTAAATGATCCTATCTTATGCAATACTTATTGCATAGGATGCCCTCACTCACATGTCTCCACATGTACAATTTAGTGATCACATTGTTTATATCATATACAAAAGTGGGTCGCATCCATAGTGTCCCCAAGATAAGGTACTCAGCCTTATCCATGTACTATAGATCATTTTGACTATATACTTGAACTTGATCCACTCTTATGTCTGTACATATAGTTCAAGTAATCATAATATAGCCAAAGTATTCTTAGTTTATTGGATTTAGATTAATGATTGTAAAATTCACTTTATTCAATAACGATTTTTACTGAATAAACATCAATAATAACTTTATTGAAAATAGAATATGTTTTTGTTTACAAACTATGAGTTTTAGGACATAAAACCCAACATAGAGTGCTTCTTCTACACCCTTCAATGTGATGCCTCCTATTTGTTTAGCCATGACTTCTTGGCTGGCTAATAAATTTTCGAACTCTACAAATGATGGTTGAGTGGGCCATCCTTGTACAGCAATAATAAAACTTTTATATTCTGATCGCAATCCATGGATTATAATCCTCTTCATTCGAGATTTTACAATGGCGGACTTCGGGTCTAGTTTAATAATTTCTTGACAGATCGACTTGACCTTATGGAAGTATTGAGCAATCGTCATGTCACGTTGTGAAATTGACAACAACTCATTCTCTAGAAGTTGTAGCCTCATATCATTCTTCTTCGAGAACAATATCATGAACGTGTCCCATGCTTCTTTTGGTGTCTTGTCATCCCAAATATGCTTTAACATCTCTTCTCCGATTGTGGTCTTCAAGGCAAACATTGCTTTGCCTGGTTTGATTCTCCATTTGCGCAAGGCGCCGTTAGAATCATCCTCTGGCGGTGTAGTTTCGCACCTGCCAACGATCTCTCAAAGATCATGTTCTTGTAAATAGGACATCATGCATGTTGCCCACGTGTTGTAGTTATTGTTGTTGAGTTTCTTGATTCCTCCAACGATTTGGAATTCACCCATCGTGTTGGCTGTACCTCAGTAATACCAAACAAGCTCTTTCGACACAAGACTTGCAGAGTCACAGACTACTCACGACACAAAGAAAACTCACATACTAGTAATCTCAAGAAATCATTTCTGATGTGGAAGATCAGACAGAGCTGCAACCGCAGAGCATACTAAGAATTCCAAGAGATTGACAACTTACACTAACCTCGCTCTGATACCAGATGATAAGCACCATACAATGTTAGATTTTGCAAAGCTAGAGGTCCTTCTAGAATTCTTGCAAACATTCACAGAGAAAACTAACTTAACGGATTGATTCCAACCAAGAGCTGGTTAGAAGATGAATGACTCTTAGATCGAACTTAGAATCTATGATGATCGCTCTTAGATACCAAGACGACTCACTCCAGAATTAGCTTGATCATGGCTAATCCAATGGATCGATTTTTAATATCAAACCTAAAACAAGGTTTGAAAGAAACATACCACCCAAAGGGTTTCAACCACAAGGTTTTTGTATTCCACCATGATTTCAAAGTTGAATATTATATGCCTTTAAATAAGCCCACAAGATAACCCTCACCAACTCTAATAAATGCTATTAAATACAAAATGAAGAAAATAAGGCATTCATAAATTGTCTTAATTGGTAATTCAACTATCAAAGACAAGTCTTCTAATCACTTTTCAATGTCAGCCACTCCATTATTTTCTTGATTTGATACTTGAATCTTCTTTGTATTGCTTCTTGTAATTACTCGTTCTGGTACATGTAAGTGGTCAGTTGTTTGATTCATATCATCCCACTTTCTTTAAAAGGATTTGTCCTCAAATCAAATTCTTTGTTTCTTTTCGGACAAGAACTGAATATTGTTTTTTTTTTCTTCTACTAACATATTTTTTTTCTCACTTTTTTTTTCTATTGATATATATATATATATTTTTAATCCGAAAGACTAAAAAAAAAAAAAAAAATCGACATAAAAAGAAGAAAGTAAAGTTAATAAGTGTTTTTAACCTACACTAACCTCGCCCTGAGAGCTTTCGCTGTGGTGCAGCGAATGAGGAGTAGTGCTGAGGGGGAGTGTTAAAATATCCTAGTCCAATAGGGTTAAGTCATGGAATGAGTAATTATATTTATGATTTAGGATTTTAGAAATAATTCTAGAAAAATGACTTAGGAATTTTAGGAATAAATTTTGGAAAATGATTTAGGTATTTTAAGAATAAGATTGAAAAATTTTAGGAATAGATCTACTAACCTCTAATATAAATACCTCTCCATCCTACTTAGTTCATCGCAAGAAATTCCAATACAAAGTAGTAGTTTCTACAGAGTGTTTTGTAAATCTCTTCTCGATTGGTTTAATAAAGTGTGGGAGTGTTTCCCACGTATAGTTGTGTTCAACAATCTGGTATCAGAACAGATTGAATTTCAGTTAGTAATTGATAAGTGTTTTTAATGCAATTTATTTAATGGTGAAAGACCACGTTATCTTTATTTTTGTTTAAGATTAAATAGATAAGTCCATGACATTATTTTAAAAGTATTTATTTTATGTTTTTGCATATGTATTTAAAGCATGCATGTAGTAACGTCACTAATTTAGGGTAAGAAAATTAGGAACGTTCCAGTTGATATCAGAACCGTACATACAACTCGTGAAATTAGGCGGAGCAATCTTATGAAATAACTCTGCCACAATTGGAAAATTAGGGACAGTTGTAAAATTAGGTAGGGCAATTCTTGTGAAATAACTTTGCCACAATTTCACGACTCCAAATGCCCATATGGAGCAAATTCGTACTTTCTCTCTCTAAGGGTTAATCCAAACCACTAATTATGAGGATACGGTGAAAATGACAAATTTACCCTTTGGGTTTTTCTAATTTTTAAAATATTTTCTTTTATATTTTTCTTGAATTGCAGTGACATTTGTAAGATTTTTTCTCTCCTATCCCATCTTAAAATTCAATCGATAAGAAGCTCAATAAAAATTCAAGCCAAATGCTTTTAAAGAGAGATATGCATCTGACATCTCCAATTTGCACTAAAAAGGGATGTTCCCCAAAAATTAACCTTGTAGTTCCATCGGTAATCATCTCCATGTTTAAGTAAATGATGATACCTCAAATCATTGTCTTTAAACTGACAATGCACAAGCAACCCAAGTTTGCTTATCTAGAAGGTCGTGGTGGTGGTAACGCGACCTTTGGAACTTGAGCCCCAACTTAAGCCACCGTGGAGAGAAAGAAAACGAAAATATTCTTTATCATTTCTTAACCAACCTTTAGTTTAACTACCCATTTGTGTTGGACATGTGAATAAATGTACGTATTTATAGTACATGTAAGAAACTAGGAAAAAAAAAAAAACTAATCATTTAACTAATTTAAACTTTGGGAGATCAATTCTCGGGTTTTGATTTGTTCATGTCACACCCTTAATTTCTAGGCATCGAAAGACTAGATGTGAATCAAAGAATTATGCAATGCATGAAGAATGAAAGGACAGATTACTTTGCGCAAATTTAAATATTTACAAACAATGTGCATAAAATAGCAGTGAAATCAAAATGTGTATTAATATATGCCAAATTCATGTAATGAGGGAACGGGGAATGAGATACAGGACGCCCCAGGTCAACAATTCCTCTATTACTTTTGAGCTCTATAATACCCTCTCGTCAAGGTCAACAACTTCATGGACCTAAAAAAGATGTAGAAAGGACTTATATGATGAATATATCCATTAAGCAACTTACTTGTATGCTCTTATCCCATTCTTAAACTAGCAGGGAACCAATTGTTTACTTTTGGCTCTAAAGTTTCAACACCATTGATACAAAGACCTGGGCAGAAAACTTAGCCTTCGCAATGGTACAAGGTAGCCTGCTCGTTATCGATAGGGGTGATAGCTAGTGAACCGGTACTACAGGCTATGAAGTTGCCTAAGGTGAGGGGCTGCTACCTCCCGGTATATGCGACCTAAACTACTTGCTCGCATGTTCAACGCCCTCCTGATTGTGTTAATATAACACATGCGAAACCAATTTGGATCGTAGACACTATAAGTACATCAATTATAGTAAATTAGCTAGCATGTTCAAAAGCATTAAAACTCAAGGAGTTTGAGTACAAACTTTTTGTAGTTCAAATTCCTTTTTCCGCACGAATCGTTTTAGTGTCTACCCTACTATTCTCCCGCCTTAGAAAGAGAATGTGGAATCCCAGTTAGTTAGTAAACTTGGAAAAAATTTAGTATATATGAAGAGAGAGTTTTGAGGGATTCTCTTAAAATTCAGTATATATAGATGAAGAGGAAAAAGAGCCCCTTGATGAGGCCCTATAGTTGGAGGATACAACCATGGGAGCAAGCCATGGATGATGGGATGTGTCTAGGCTTCAGAAATGTGTTGCTCTTTCATCTAGTGAGGCTGAATACGTGGCAATAGCTGAAGCCGGAAAGAAGATGATATGGATACAAAATACTTTGAGTTAGGCAAGAAGCAGCACGAGAAGATTTTTCAGGTACATAGTTAGAGTGTTATTCATTCGACGAGAAACCCAGTCTATTCTTCAAAGACAAAACAAAGAAGGTGATAGTACCTGAACTTCAAAAGGATCGCTCAAGACCATTAAGCATCAAAAAATCAGAACGCTAACACCATAAGCAATAAAATAATCACGTTCCATTTCTCCTACTAAGTACTCCTCAGAAATACAGCAACAAGTTACAAGGGTGCAATGCAGGAATAAAGACAAGAAAACTACCTAAACTTCAAAAGGATCGAATGAGACCGTTACATGTCCAAAAATCTACATGCTAGCACCACAAGCAACCAAACAATCACTTTCCATTTCCCTTGCTCGTAGTCTCGAGAAATAGAGCAACTAGTTACAAGGTGCTGGTGGTGTTAATATAACACATGCGGAACCAATTTGGATATTAGGCACTCTAACTACATCAATTATAGTAAATTAGCTAGCATGTTCAAAAGCATTAAAACTCAAGGAGTTTGAGTACTAACCTTTTGTAGTTCAAATTTCTTTTTCCTCACGAACCGGTTCTAAACCACCATTAGTGTCTTCCCTGCTATTCTCCGGCCTTAGAACGGGACCGTGGAATGGGGTGAGTGACTAAACTTGGAAGTAATTTAGTATATGTGAAGGGAGAGTTTTGAGGGATTTTCTTAACAAATTTTCAAGAAGATTTACATGTACCGTGATTACTCCATTGTTTATAGAGTCATATTTGCATGCTCACTCAGATGTGAGATTACCCACTCAAATTTGTGGGATTACGTGGAAAAGATGCAAGTTTGGTTATACCATATATTGACACTCGATATTCCACTAACTCAAACATGGATTTTTCCATGAAGTGATGTCGACATTTTGATTTTCTCTATTTTAATTCAACAATTAATTTAAATAATTAATTTCAAATCAAAATAATATTATTTAATTAATATTCAACATTAAATCCAACGTCAATCCCAATCAATTCCGGCACATATTGATTATGAATTCCTATTCATAATTAAAATATCTCAAATTCTCTTTTTTTGTTTAATTTGTAATTAAAACAAAATGCGGTTAAATACATCGTATATATTAAGCGCATATTCCCTAATTCGAATTCGAACACTTTGAACTCGCTCGAAACACTGTTCTAAGGTTTAGTCCGATATGAGCTAGCAGAGGGACCTAATGTACCTACGGATCATGGGCTCCAACGATCCAAGATTAACTGGCTAATCTCATTAATAGTTAACCAACATTAGTCAATTGCCAGGACACTCCACTGTAGCCTTGTACTTGCACTTCATTCACTATAGATATATTTTTGTCCATTTGATATAACCATGATTAGTAAGTCGATCCTTCACGGGTTGTTCGTAACTAGAGTTGGGCCAATTTACCGTCTTACCCCTGAAGTTACTTCTTGTTCCTTAAGTCCCACTGCTTCTCTAATGAACAATTGGTTTGTGGTCCAACCACTAAACCAGCCCGAGAGGATGGGGCCCCTTGTTCAAGAACTGGAGTCAGTACTTAAGGGAACAACCTCTCTACTATCCCTAAAAGCGTGTAGGAGTGAATTCAATCTTGCACCCTATGTCCCCAGCAATTCACCCAGTCTTACCCCTGAAATGGGAGGCTTATTGAGTCAGCGAACTCATGCTTGTTTCTTTATGACTATGCTAGAAGGGCTCTGAGAGCTCTCAAGAGACTGCTATAATTGCAGGCTGTTGTTAGAGAATTTCTCGTGAGAAAACGAGCTGCAACAACTTTTCACAGTATGCAGACCCTTTTTAGAGCTTAAACTGTCGTTATGATTCAAAGAGCTTACAGGTTGTAGTTAGAGGATTGGACGTGAGACAACGAGCTACTGCAGCTTTTCACAGTATGCAGGCTTTTTTTAGAGTTCAAACTGACGTTAGGATTCAACAATCTTCCCACAAGCAAATCATTCAAGAAGCTAAAAAACGTCGATAGTGAATTTGAAATTGGTCAGGGCTTCATTTAAGTAACTTTAATAGGTGTAATGCTTTAGAATTTCAATCTAGAGTTTAATCGAAAGTATTTAGGAGTAATTTAATAACAAATTTAAAATCGTAGTTTAGCGTTGAGAATTTCATGTTTTAGCCATGGAGATTTGGACCCAAATCCCAGCCACAAAAGTTTTGCTCTCATTTCAGCTTGAGTCGTACACGTTTTCAATTTCCATAATTATTTTACGTTCACATTTTATTCGCATAGTAAATAATTGAAACAACTTTATTTTCTTTGTTGGTTTGGCAAAGGTTTGTTCCACAAAACCGAGAAGATACATTAGATCATTATTTAATTATTTAAGAATGTAACCATGGGTGCACGAACTCAAATTTATTTTGAGGAATATTAAACAAAGAAAAACCGTTATTATCTGCAAACCATATGCATCTTTGATTACCGCATCGATCAGAAAGCCATGATCCCTTTTCTGGCCAGAAAACCGAGAATGAAGCATGCCCTAATTGACTCGCAAAGTTGCACCAAACAATGTCCTTCGAAAAAAATTCTCCCTAAACTCCCAATTGAATTGGGTTCCTGGATTGAGGATATGCACGCCTAAATCCATAGCCAATCCAAAATTTTAGGTTAAATACACAAAAACTAAGATAAATATATAAATAAAAACATTCAAATACGAAAACATAAAAATTAAATAGTTTAATTTTTTATCTTTTAAATTTCGAAACTTAAAATATAAACCTCAATTCTGCCACTAACCTAAATCGTCGTCTTTGGACTTGCAATGAGTCTGAAGAACTGGACTTGCCGCACTGTTCCAAATCACCACTTCCCACTTTGTCAATGGAAGTTGAGAATTGGATGCTGTGTAAACCAGGTGAGACATTAATATATATTTCGATAGAGAAAGCAAACAAGAAACACTAGCATTTCTGCTCTGTATCATGGGAATTTTGACTCGTGTTCTTAATTCAATAAAAATAAATAACATTAAAAAAAAAGTAAACATACTTACAACAATCACATCGTTCGAGTTTGTAGGCTAACGCCAAAATGAAAACACAAACAACAAAAGACTTGAGAATTTGCATGATCTTCTTTTCTTCAATGATTTCGTGATCTTGTTTTTAAGTAGAGATTTATACGATCCTCTTCTCTTGAAAATGAAACTTAATTCCAACCTTCTGGTGTTAAATTTAGTAAAATAAATTGTAACAATAGTAATGCGTTAATAATAACCAGTTTTGGAGTACTCTTTATTAACTCCAATTTGGCAAACTTTGCATCAAAGGGTTGGATGAAAACTGAACCTTACCGGCATGTTCTTTTTTTTGGCATATTTTTTTCTAGGACGACACAGTATCTCACATTTGCTACATATTTGTATTGATGACTTCAAGTATGTATACTAATAAATAATACACAAAGATTCACTAAATACATCTTTAAAATGGTTTATATAAATATGGTTCTATTTACTATCTGTATTTTTCATTATTATGTTTATTATATATGATCATTTGGAATAAATGTCATTTACCTATAGTCTTACTGTGTATAGCCAGTCGTTAAGTTATAAATAAGCGGCAGATGAGTGAACCAAATTTTCGTTCAAGTTTTGATAAAAAGGAAGTATTCATTTAAGTTCTCCGATGATAAATTTAAAAAGTAATTTTCATTGAATTCAAACGTGCTTGTAGGGAAATAACTTTAAACAAAGAAAGTAGTGACAACATTAGAAATAACAATATGTAACGACCCTACTTTTCCATTGCAAAATAAGGGGTGTTACATTTTATGTTATGATAGGAATGATATTATGTTATGAATCTACGTTGTGATATGAATGATATATAATGCATGAACCTCCACCTACTACACCATGCATATTATGTTAACATGCTCACATTGTGCCTATGAGACGTTGATAAACCATGTATGTTAACCATAAAAGATGTGTCCAGTATACGTATGTATGCCTCATAGGAACGCTATGTCATGAAAAATAAAATGGATGTATGATTTGCATCATAACTATGTATCATGATTCGAAACTGTAGGACCTCATTCATTTTGCATGTCACATGCATCGAGAGACTCTCGTTATGATTAGTACACGTGTACACTTTCTTATTATGTACACTATGATATTATGCACGCTCCTTCCCCTTTGCGGTTTCTCGCAATGTGAATGTACAGTAGCCTGCAGTCAGACCGATGGGATACGTGTACGAGCTCACTTAATGGGTCCATGTGCGCATGTGTGTTTCGTGTATAGATAAGTAATACACATCAAACCTTACTCGAACTTGAAGTAGAGAATAAGGTCATGATGTCTTATGCAAAGATAGGTCCCACCATGATTGTATGTGATTGCATTTTTTGACCTCAATAGTGGGGTTACTTACTGAATATTTTTAAATACTCAAGTCACGTGCTACTTCTTTTTCAGGCAAACGTAAGCTACCAATGTATGTATGACGGTGTCACTGTGGAGACCATGGAAGTGAAGTCAAGGTAGTCGCATTTGCATTTGATGTAGCAGCCCTTAGGTTAGATCAGTGTGTTGCATTATTTTAGATTCTTGTATTTTGATTCCGACGTTTCTTTGTCTAAATGGTTTTTTATGAACCTTTAAGTCCATAGCATTGGTTTAGTAAATTATATTAAAGGATTTTTGCACGTAGTAGTCAAGACATGCATATAGTAGGAACCTTATTTTTTAATGGAAAAGTAGAGTCATTAGACGATAAGTAATCGATTGTACACCATATATAATCTAAACTTTTTGAATTTTATAGTAATAATAAAAAATACATGAAAGAATGGAGACTACGTCTAAATGAAAGTGATCCTACGAATCCTCGCTAAGAAAAGCATAAACGAACTAAAAGTTATTATCTATATAAACAAAGTGCACCTTCTTTTTTTAATGGCTCAATCAAATGAACTCCAAAGTTAAGTGTACTTTTCTTGGAGAAATTCTATGTCAGAGTTTTCTTTAAAAGCATGTTAAAATTGTTGGATAAAGAAAGTCCCACATCGGCTAATTTAGGGACTGATCATCGGTTTATAAGTGAAGAATACTAACTTTGTAAGTAGGAATGCTAATTTAGGGAAATGCTAATTTAGGGAATGATCACCAATACTAACTCCATTGGTAGGAGGAAAGTCTCACATTCCCAAACAAAGCGCCATGAGAGCTTAGGCTCAAAGTGGATAGTGTTGATCGTAGGGGAGAGAAAATTTCGGGCAGATTGTACAAAGAGACGTGGACAGTCCGATTGAATCCTGGATTTTTTATTCAAGTGCATCTTTTCATTCGTCTCCAAATAAAGATTATGCAACAAAGTTTGGGAATTTATTCAGGTGCATAACAAAGTTTGGGAAGAGTTCGTGCTAAGGTGTATGAACATGGTTGTGGAAGGAGTTTTGGAAGGTCTAAAATCTGTTAATATAAGTCCTTGTGAGAACTGTGTCATTTGCAAACAGAAACGAGTTAGCTTCACGAAGACTGCCAGAGAATTGAAGAAAAGTACCGAGACAACGAAGCAAGTGGGAGTTAAGGTTGAGTTGTTGAAAGATTCATCTAGTGATGTTGTAGCGGATACTCAAGAAACTCGTGAGACTGTTGCTAAGGAACCAGAAGCGAAGCAAGTGACCTCTGAGTAGGTGTTAAAAAGATCGTCCAGAGCCATCAGAGTACCAGATAGGTATGTACCTTCTCTACACTATCAGTTGGTGACAGATGAAGAGGAAAATGAGCCCCTTGATGAAGCCCTATAGTTGGAGGATACAACCATGGGAGCAAGCCATGGGTGATGGGATGTGTCTAGGCTTCAGAAATGTGTTGCTCTTTCATCCACTGGGGCTGAATACGTGGCAATAGCTGAAGCTAGAAAAGAGATGATATGGATATAGAATACCTTGTGTTAGGCAAGAAGCAGCACGAGAAGATTTTTCAGGTACATAGTTAGAGTGTCATATATTCGACAAGAAACCCAATCTATCATTCAAAGACAAAACACAGAAGGTGATAGTACCTGAACTTCAAAAGGATCGCTCAAGACCATTAAGCGTCCAAAAATCAGAACGCAAACACCATAAGCAATAAAATAATCACGTTCCATTTCTCCTACTAAGTAATCCTGATAAATACAGCAACGAATTACAAGGTGCAATGCAGGAATAAAGACAAGAAAACTACCTGAACTTCAAAAGGATCGAATGAGACCATTACATGTCCAAAAATCTTCATGCTAGCACCATAACCAACCAAACAATCACTTTCCATTTTCCCTTCTCGTAGTCTTCAAAAATAGAGCAACTAGTTACAAAGTGCTGATGGTGTTAATATAACACATGCGGAACCAATTTGGATATTAGGCACTCTAACTACATCAATTATAGTAAATTAGCAAGCATGTTCAAAAGCATTAAAACTCAAGGAGTTTGAGTACTAACCTTTTATAGTTCAAATTCTTTTTTTCTCACGAACCGGTTCTGAACCACCATTAGTGTCTTTCCTACCTTACTATTCTCCGGCCTTAGAACAGGACTGTAGAATTGGGTGGGTGACTAGACTTGGAAGTAACTTAGTATATGTGAAGAGAGAGTTTTGGGGATTTTCTTAACAAATTTTCAAGAAGATTTCCATACATACTGATTACTCCATTATTTATAGTCATATTTATAGTCCTATTCATAATTAAAATATTTTAATCTTATTTAAATATCTCCATTTCGTATATATTTAACGTATATTTCTTACTTTGAATTCGAACACTTCGAACTCACTCGTCACACTGTTCTAAGGTTTAGTCCAATATGAGCTAGCAGGGAAACCTAATGAACCTACTGATCATGGTCTCCAACGATCCGAGATTAACCGGCTAAACTCATTAACCTTGTTAACCAACATTCATTAACTACTAGGACACTCCACTATAGCCTAGTAGCTGCACTCCCCTCACTATAGATATATTTCTGTCCATTTGATATAACCATGATTAGTAAATCGATCCTTCACATGTTGTTCGTAACTAGAGTTGGGTCAATTTACCGTTTTACCCCTGAAGTTACTTATCGTTTCTTATGTCCCACTGATCTTCTAATGAACAATTGGTTTGCGGTTCAACCAGTAAACTGAATCCCTCTCCCATCAATGAGAGGGTGGGGCCCTTGTTCCAGACCTAGAGTCAGTACTTAAGGGAACAACCTCTCTACTTTCCCTAAAAGCGAGTAGGAGTGAGTTTCATCTTACACCCTATGTCCCCAGCTATTCACCCAGTCTTACCCTTGAAATGGGAGACTTATTGAGTCAAAGAACTCGGGTCATCTCACCCATGCAAATCTAAGAATAATTTCGAATAAATAGGAGCTCATAGTTAGCTCAGGATTAAGATCGAGTTACCTAGGTCATCAAATGAAAAAATCAATCTCAACAGTAAACAGCGTTATAAAGTGAGAATGATTTTCTTCATGGTCTGATCTTATGCAATACTCATTGTATTGGACGCTCCACTCACATGTCTCCACATATACAATTTAGTGATCACATTGTTTATATCATATATAAAAGTGGGTCGCATCCATAGTGTCCCTAGGATAAGGTACTCAGCCTTATCTCTGTACTATAGATCATTTTGACTATATACTTAAACTTGATCCACTCTTATGTCTCTACATATAGTTCAATACTTTAGCTAGAGTATTCTTCGTTTATTGGATTTAGATTAATGATCGTAAAATTCATTTTATTCAATAACAATATTTACTGAATAAACATCAATAATAACTTTATTGAAAATAGAATATGTTTTGTTTACAAACTATGAGTTTTAGGACATAAAACCCAACAAATGCACACCTTTTGAACTTGTTTATGGCTTTAATCCTTAACCCCCATTGACTTGTTATCTATTCCGTCAAAAGAGTTTGTGAATTTTGATGCAAATGTCAAGGTTGAGTTTGTTCATAAACTGCACAAGCAAGTAAAAGAACAAATTGAGAAGCAAAATTCCAACGTTGCCACCCAAATTAATAAAGGAAACAAGAATGTCATCTTCAAGCCAAGAGATTGGGTTTGAATGCAGTTCTAAAAAGAAAGATTTCCTAAGAAAATCTAAGCTTTGACCACGAGGAGATGGACCATTTCAAGTTCTTGAGCGTATCAACGACACTGCTTATAAAATTGATTTACCAGGTAAGTATGGTGTTAGTGTAACTTTTAATGTTGTTGATTTGGGTCCTTTTGATGTAGGTGATGGCTGGGATTCGAGGACGAATCCTTCTCAAGAGGGGGAGAATGATGTGAACCACGACCAAGGAATTTCCACATCTTAAGGTTCAATTACAAGGACGATAGCCAAGAAGCTACTACAAACCTTGTACACTTATATTCAAGCTATGGTGGGCTCATCAAAGGAAATTCTAAAAGACGTTGAAGACCTCCATTATAATATGTTGTGCAAAGTTGAGCTTCAAGAAAAAGATACATTAAATGCACTCTAAGTTACATTTAATGAACTCAGCTAAATTTATGGAACTAGTTCAATAATAACAAATAACCACATTTCATTCATTGCACTGTTTAATTATAATTTAAATATTTGTTTGTTTTTAATATAGGAGTTAAGGTTATATTGCAACCGTTACCATATTCCACCATTAACTACTCATTTTAATATGGAGGTTATGGATATTTCTCATTTACTAACCAATTAACTGGAGCCATATGTGTTAAGGTTGTAAAGGCTGTATAAAGCCTCATTTTCTTTGACCAGGGACATCACATTTTTTAATTAGAAAGGAATATAATTTCTATTTTTTTTAGATTTGTTGAGAGCTAAGAACTTCTTTGAAAATTCTTGTGTTTAGAACTCGCATGTCAAAATCATTCAAGTGGTAGAGATCAAACCTCTTGTGGAGTGATTCGAATCACGAGTTTAAAAATGAGTTTCTTTACTGATCTTGATTATCAAGATAATCTCTTCCATACTTTCCCTTGGGTTGATTCCATATCGCAAGAGAGAACGCGACGGTTCCGCAAAATTCAGCTCCCAACCATCGAGTTGGGGCATTCCCCAACCCAATGCCAAGAAATAATTTTTTCGCTACTGTGCAAAAAAACCACTCGATTTCGGCCGCCCAACTAGAACGCAAGCGAGAACGCGCCGGTTGTGCAAAATTCGGCTCCCAACCATCGAGTTGGCGCATTCCCCACCCATTGTCAAGAAATAATTTCTTCCCTACCGCGCGAAAAAACCGCTCAGTTTCGGAATCGCCCTACTAGAATGCAAGTGAGAATGCGCCGGTAACGCAAAATTTGGCACCCAACCATCAAGTTGGGGTAGTCCCCACCCCAATGCCAATAAATAATTTTTTCGCTACCGTGCGAAAATATCGCTTGATTTTGGAACCGCCCTACTAGAACGCAAGCAAGAACGCACCGGTTCCGAAAAAATCGACTCCCAACCATCGAGTTGGAGCATTCCCCACCCGTATGTCAAGAAATAATTTTTTCGCTATCGTGCGAAAAAACCGCTCGGTTGCGGAACTGCCCTACTAGAACGCGCCGGTTCCGCAAAATTCGGCTCCCAACCATCGAGTTGGGGCATTCCCCACCCCAATGCCAAGAAATAATTTTTTCGTTACCGTGCAAAAATACCGCTCAATTTCGGAACCGCCCTACTAGAACGCGTCGACTCCGCAAAATTCTATTCTCATCCATCAAGTTGGGTCATTCCCCATCCAAATGCCAAGAAATATATTCTTTGCTACCGTGCGAAAAAATTGCTCGGTTTCAGAACCACCCTACTAGACGCACCCATAACGCAAAATTCGGCTCCCAACCATCGAGTTGGGGCAGTCCCCACCCCAATGCCAAGAAATCATTTTTCGCTACCGTTCGAAAAACCCGCTCAGTTTCGGAACCACTAATAGAACACAAGCGAGAACTCGCCGGTTCCGCAAAATTCGACTCCCAACCATCGAGTTGGGGCATTCCTCACCCCAATACCAAGAAATAATTTTTTCGCTACCATGTGAAAAAATTGCTCGGTTTCGGAACCACCCTACTAGGACGCAAGCGAGAACGCACCGGTAACGCAAAATTCAGCACCCAACCATCAAGTTAGGGTAGTCCCCACCCCAATGCCAAGAAATAATTTTTTCGCTACCATACGAAAAAACTGCTCAATTTCGAAATCGCCCTACTAGAATGCAAGCGAGAGCGCACCGGTTCCGCACAATTCGGCTCCCAACCATCGAGTTGAGGCATTCCCCACCCCAATACCAAGGAAATAATTTTTTCGCTACCGTGTGAAAAAATCGCTCGGTTTCGAAATAGCCCTACTAGAACACAAGCGAGAACGCGACGGTTCCACAAAACTCAGCTCCCAATCATCGAGTTGGGGCATTCCCCACCCCAATTCCAAGAAATAATTTCTTTGCTACCATACGAAAAAACCGCTCAATTGCGAAACCACCCTACTAGAACACAAGCGAGAACGCGTGATTCCGCAAAATTCGGCTCCCAACCATCGAGTTGGGGCATTCCCCACCCCAATGCCAAGAAATAATTTTTTTCACTACCGTGTGAAAAAACCGCTCGGTTTCGGAACCACCCTACTAGAACGTGCCGGCTCCGCAAAATTCTGCACCCATCCATCGAGTCGGGCTATTCCCCATCCCAATGCCAAGAAATAATTTTTTCGCTACCGTGTGAAGAAATCGCTCGGTTTCGGAACCATCCTACTAGAACACGCCCATAACGCAAAATTCGGCTCCCAACCATCGAATTGGGGCATTCTCCACCCCAATGCCAAGAAATAATTTGTTTGTTACCGTGCGAAAAAATTGCTCGGTTGCAGAACCACCCTACTAGAACGCAAGCGAGAACGTGCCGGTTCCGCAAAATTCGGCTCCCAACCATCGAATTGGGGCATTTCCCACCCCAATGCCAAGAAATAATTTTTTTGCTACCGTGCAAAAAAATCGCTCGGTTTCAGAACCGCCCTACTAGAACGCGCCGGCTCCGCAAAATTCTGCGCCCATCCATGAGTTTGGTCATTCCCCATCCCAATGCCAAGAAATAATTTTCTCGCTTCCGTGCGAAAAAATCGCTCGGTTTCGGAACCGCCCTACTAGAACGCGCCCATAACGCAAAATTCGGCTCCCAACCATCGAGTTGAGGCAGTCCCCACTCCAATGCCAAGAAATAATTTTTCCGCTACTGTGCAAAAAAACCGCTCAATTTTGGAACTGCCCTACTAGAACGTAAGCGAGAACTCGCCGGTTCTGCAAAATTCGGCTCCCAACCATCGAGTTGGGGCATTCCCCACCCCAATGCCAAGAAATAATTTTTTCGCTACTGTGCAAAAAAACTGCTCGATTTCAAAATCACCCTAAAATGGGCTAGGTCTGCAAAATACACCTTTTGTTCAACATTCGAGAATTCTATTAACATGACTAAGTGTTAAAAGCATGGCTCTGATACCATGTTCAAACTCTCGACTCTCTACAATTGGATGATATTTTCCACTCTAAGCATAAGCTTTCATGGTTTTACTTCTAATTTTTCCAACAAGATGTATTCACTGCTTATAAATTCATAAGCGGTTGCACAACTTCTCTTCCAACAATCCCAACGAATCTTGCTGGTTTAAAACTATTTTAAAGGCAATTTTTTAAAAAAACATAAAACATTAAAACAGTTTGGTAAGGAGTTTATTACGAGCAGTGCTGGTTCTACTACACGTTGGAAACACGATGGCCCCTTCGCAAGACATTCACGGGTGCCAAGGTGTACAAACTATAGGACGACAAAGAAGGATGGTTAAACATTTGTGTTGGTGGTTGGATGGATGTGGTTGATGATTAAGGCATTTGAAGGGGAAAAAAAATCATCTTTTATTTCAATGTATATTTTAAAGACTTAAAATTTTAAAAAAAAACGGTTAAAAATTAATTATAAAATTAATTAAAATTTAAATAAAACCATGCCATGTCAACTGGAAGCTACCAACGCAATAAATATACGTACCCATACAGGTGAATGAGCGATGTTCTAGTAGCATCCATGGACGGCCATGGTCAGACCTCAAAAGGCCTCATCCAACGATCCACCAGCACACCCATCCATCCATCCAAAGCTCCAACTGTATTATTCAATTCATCATTAAATAAGCATATACAGTAACTATATTACAAATCTCTTGTTTTTCCTCTTTGAATTTCTTTCTCTTTACCAGATTCATGTGTTTTCTTGGGATCTGTTCTTCGTCTTTAAATCTGCGATCCACACACGATCTAAGAGATCATCCACTACTCTGATTTCGAGGAAGCAGCTTCCATTTTCCATTTCTGCAATTCAATGGCGTTGGTTGGGGCCGTGAACCTCTTTCTCTTCGTTGTTCTTCTTCTCTCTTCTTGCCAAGGTTGGTTCTCTCATACCTTCAATTTTAGTGTAACTACATCAACAATCAAAGTTCTTTTTCGATTCTGTTCTGTTACAAAGTTTCTCCTCAAAATCTTCAATTTTAGTGTAACTAATATCAACAATCAAAGTGATGTTTCGATTCTGTTCTGTTACAAAATTTCTCCTCAAATCTTCAATTTTAGTGTAACTAATATCAGCAATCAAAGTTCTGTTTCGATTCTGTTCTGTTACAAAGTTTCTCCTCAAATCTTCAATTTTAGTGTAACTAATATCAACAATCAAAGTTCTGTTTCGATTCTGTTCAGTTACAAAGTTTCTCCTCAAAATCTTCAAAACAGAGTAGCATCTATGATCGTTAGGGTTCAATTTTCTAGGGTTCTAGAGAGAAAGAATCGCCGTTTTCTCATTTTCCTTGCCCTAATCGACTCACAAAACGGAAACACAAAGTTTTGAGCACTTTCTCTTCACCAAAATAACCTATTCTTCCCAAATCTAACAAGCAAATGAAAAATCTATGCAAGTGCAGGTAGAGAAAATTGGGTGAAATCGAGATACCCGTTCATCAAGCGCGCTAGCTCTTTCTATCGCGACGGCCATGAGCGAGAGGGAGGTTACGATTATATAATCGTCGGCGGTGGTACCGCCGGCTGTCCATTGGCGGCGACATTGTCACAGAACTTCAGCGTGCTGCTACTCGAAAGAGGCGGCGTACCTTTCACGAATGCGAATGTGTCTTTCCTTCGAAACTTCCACATCGGCCTCGCCGACACTTCTCCGACCTCGGCTTCTCAGTTCTTCGCTTCGACGGACGGAGTAATCAATTCGAGAGCTAGGGTTTTGGGTGGTGGTTCCGCCATTAATGCAGGCTTCTATACCAGAGCAAGCGTAAGGTAGTTTAATTTCGCGCCCTTTTTTTCCCCTTTTTCAAAATTATTTTTATTTTTATTGTTTTTAAAAAATATACAAAAATAATAATTTTATAGGCTTCCATTATGCACATAAATTGATTAAAAAAACGAGCTAAAAAAGCTTTCTTTTTAATTTTCATTATTATTCATTTTCATTTCTATGTCTTAATTATATGACAATTATTATATGGATCTATAGCTTATTAAAATAATTTATATTTTTTGTTTAAAAAAATCTTCCTAATTTGTTTCATTTTCTTGTTTCTTTCTCAAAAATAATTTAAATTTATTGTAATTACATAAAGAAAAATAAAATGAAAACCAATGAATAATATTTTCTTAAAATAATTATATAAGCTTTTTAATAGAAAATATAACTACTTAATTTTCTAAAATAATAACAATAATTTGAAGGTTGGTAAAAAAAAACAATAATTTAGAAGGCAGGTATAGTGGGACCCATTTAGAGGTGGTTCATTTAATAACAAAATCCACTTACCCCACTCACCAACCCCATTTTATTAATGTCCACTAAATATGAGATTAAAAAATTAATTTTTAAAAATAAAAATATACAAAAGTCCAATTATATAATTATAATTATTTTTTTATTTCTTTTTAAAGTTTATAAATATGTTTTTAAACGACTAACACCCCAGGTATTTTTCAACTTTTTTTTTTATATTTTTAAAGTAAAAAAGAAAAAAAAATTAAGGTATTATTAAAAAAATTTAAAAACTAATTTAAAATTTTTAGAAAAGTTAAAAGCTTTTTTTTAACGTGGTTGAAAATGTTTGATGATTATGGGATTTTTTACTGACAATATCCTATCCTATGGATAAATTCTAATACAATTAAATAAATAAATAAATAAATAAATAGTTGGAGGAACGAATAAATTTTTAATACAATTAAATAAATAATTGAAGGAACGAAATCGAGTTTAATGAAGGAAATTGATTAGTGGG
This sequence comes from Cucurbita moschata, assembly GCF_002738365.1. Taxonomy (NCBI): domain Eukaryota; kingdom Viridiplantae; phylum Streptophyta; class Magnoliopsida; order Cucurbitales; family Cucurbitaceae; genus Cucurbita; species Cucurbita moschata. The sequence goes on along the minus strand of NW_019268546.1, from coordinate 2,155,403 downwards.
ATTTGGCAGATTCATAAACAAAGTAGGTTGGGACGAGAAGCTGGTGAACGAATCATACTCATGGGTGGAGAAGCAAATCGTTCACCGCCCCAACCTCGCCGATTGGCAGAACGCTTTCACCCAAAGTCTACTGGACGTCGGTATTTCACCGTTCAATGGCTTCACCTACGATCATCTCTACGGCACCAAAGTCGGCGGAACCATTTTCGACAGTTCCGGCCGCCGTCACACCACCGCTGAGCTCTTAGCTTCAGGCAATCCCGATAAACTTACGGTTCTGGTTCATGCCACTGTTCAACGACTCATTTTTGACACCACTGATGGTTCGTTTGCTTCTTTCTCTCGCATTCATCGGTTTCGTGATTTTGTTTTCGCCCATTCGTTATCCAAATCATGGAGTTCTGAGGATATCTGTTCTAGTTTTTCTTAATTGGTTGAGAAATTTGGGTGAAATGCAGACATTTACGTGGCATTTATTCTGGTTTTGGTAAGATCTTTGTTTAGTTTAAACATTCAATGTGATCTTAAAAACATGAGAATTGAAGTTGAGGATCTTATTTAAGCCATTAGCACTTTCATATATGGTTTGAATTGGCCACTACAGGTAAGAAACCGAAGGCAATTGGAGTTGTTTTCAAGGATGAAACTGGAAATGAACACAAAGTTCTTCTATCGAGCAACAGTGAGAGTGAAGTAATATTGTCCAGTGGAGCAATTGGGACTCCACAAATGCTGCTGCTCAGTGGAATTGGTCCGAGGCCTGATCTTGAAAAGTGGAACATCTCCATGGTTCTTGACAATGAATTTGTTGGAAAAGACATGGCTGATAACCCTATGAACGCCATTTTTGTTCCAAGCAATAGACCAGTTCAGCAGTCACTTATACAAGCAGTGGGAATCACCAAGCTTGGTGTTTATATTGAATCTAGCAGTGGTTTTGGACAGTCGGATGAAAGTATTCACTGTCACCATGGTTTGATGTCAGCTGAGGTAAATTTAACATCTCTGTTTTCCCTTCATAATAAATATACAAACGTTCATTTTGTTCTTGAAAAACTTGATCCACTCTCATTTTCACTCCATTTCTTAGGTCATTCATATAAAAATTCTCATTTGAGTTTATTTGAGTTAAACTGAGTTATCTTTGCACATGAGTTAAGTAGATTTGAAGTATGTTAGTAGATGCATGATACTTATTTTGTGGGTTTAACCAGATTGGGCAGCTATCCACCATTCCTCCAAAACAGAGAACGCCTGAAGCTATTCAAGCTTACATTAAAACTAAACGAGACTTACCCCACGAGGCATTTAAAGGAGGTTTCGTCCTAGGAAAAATAGCAAATCCGATCTCAAAAGGACAATTAAGCTTGATCAACACTAATGTCGACGACAATCCTGCTGTGACCTTCAACTACTTTCATCATCCATATGATCTTCACCGATGTGTCGAAGGAGTTCGCATGCTTACGAAGATTGTGGATTCTAAATACTTCACAAACTTCACACAATGTGACGAGGAAACATTAGAAAGACTACTTAATATTAGTGTAAAGGCCAACATCAACCTCATACCGAAGCATAGCAATGACACCAAGTCCTTGGAGCAATTCTGCAAAGACAGTGTGATCACAATATGGCACTACCATGGAGGGTGTCTAGTGGACAAGGTGGTGAGCCATGACCTTAAAGTCCTCGGAGTAACTAGACTGCGCATTGTCGATGGTTCGACACTCAGCAAGTCCCCCGGCACCAATCCTCAAGCTACTGTTATGATGATGGGAAGGTATAATAATGAACTTCTGTTTGTTGGCAAACTCTCTTTCAAAGAAGAAAGTTGATAAACAGCAACTAATTACAAATGGATACCCTGTTTTGTGTTTGCAGGTACATGGGCCTGAAAATCTTGATGGATAGATTGGGAAAGAAATCTGGAATGTCGGAAGCATAAAGACAACAAAAAATTACAGGCTGTGTTACTTGTTAGTGAAGGTATGATCTGGGTGAGTTGATTATTAAAGAACGGTGGGCATGCGCACCTCTGGCTTGGTATGGAATTACAAATTTTTTAAGATGATAAGTATTCTTTATATATAGTCTCTTTCAGCTACTTGGCTACGATTTGTTTTGTATAATTTTGATAGTTTATGAGTTTTCATTCTTTGGATGCACTGGAAGACTAGACTTGTTCTTTATGTTTGAGCTAGATTCTAGTGAGTGTGCATCTGCAGTTGTGTATGGATAGCTTTATGATTTTGTTAACTTTAAGTGGAATATCTAACTTGTTTTATGTATTCAATTATTGCTTCACTGATGTCTTTAAATTTCATTAGATTAGTGTTGATTTGAACTAACCTAGAAAGATGGCCACAATATTAAAGGCCTAAGAAATGCAATTGATTTGAACTTCAAGATGTTGCGTTGCAAGAGATGAATAAACATAAACTAACGAAATCCAGGCCAAAATTTAGAAGAAAAGCCATGTTCACTGATGCTGCCTCGTGATAAACTTCTTAGTTTCTGCCAGAACTGCCTCTTCCTTCCCATTTTCAAGGGTTCTGAGTTTGATGTATGCCATCTCAAGGAAACTAATTCCTGTCCTTCAAATCTTGCAGATGCGCTGATTAAATCCGATGCCGATAGTCCTACATTCGTCTCTTTTTCTGAAGGAAACGGGTGCAAGGTGTCGGTAGCGTTTAGTATTTCCCCTGAAATTCCTCCAAATTTACTATCCATGTAACTTAGAAGTTCGTCTCGGCTGTAACTTCGTGAACCTGCCTCATTTGTCTCTTCGAACTCATTGCAAACAAGCTTTAGAGCTTGAACAACCTCGCCCATAAATGGTCTGTGAGACACTTCAGGTTGCACACACATAGAAGCAATTGCAGCTACTCTGGCCAAGCTATCAATAGAGATATCAGACTTAATAGCTGGGTCTGTAATTACATCTAACCCCTCCTTGCTCGTTAGAAGCGGTCGAGCCCAAGCAACAAGATTTTCTTGCCCCGGTGGAAGCAACAAGTCAACTGGTTTTCTTCCCGTAAGTAGCTCGAGAAGGACAACACCATAGCTGTAGACATCGCTCTTTACAAGAAGGTGGCCCGTCATTGCATACTCCGGAGCTAGATAACTGGAAATCAGAAGGTAATATGTTAGGTGAAAAGTAAATGAACTTGAAGAAACTACATGACAGATAGTAGTTTTGTTACCCAAAAGTTCCCATCACATGGGTTGAGATGTGCTTGTTTCCTTCCTCTAGTGCAGTTCTAGCTAATCCAAAATCTGAAACTTTAGCTGTAAAGTCATATTCCAACAAGATGTTGCTAGCTTTGAAATCTCGATGAATAACTCGAGGATTAGAGTCTTCGTGCAAATAAGCTAGGCCACGAGCAGCACCGAGGGCAATCTTCATCCGAGCATCCCAGTCAAGAGGGCCAGTTAACTTGTCAATGCCTGAAATCACACAGAACAATTTGGATATGAATGTCAAACCACCTATTTCAACCAAGAACTAATGCGGTTTGACGATCCGATTTCAGAACTTGCAGAAAGTTGCTTACCATGTAAATGCGATTCGACGCTTCCATTCGGAACCAATTCATAAACAAGGCAGCGAATCTGATCTTCTGTACAGATACCAATCAATTTAACTAGATTTCTATGGTGTAGACGGCTCAGCATCTCGACTTCGGCCAAGAATTCCCGAATACCGTGTTGATTATGTCGTTTGAGAACCTTCACAGCCACTTCCCTTCCATCATCCAAACTGCCACTGTAAACAATTCCAAAGCCACCTTCTCCTAATATTCTTGCAACGTCGAAGTTGTCGGTAGCTTTCTTCATATCTTTCAAGGTGAAGTTCTTTGCAGCTCCTATATACATCATAGGATCGGCATCGAGAGGCAGGGATGAAGAACCAGGTTCAGTTCCAGCCATCATTAATCCAGCAGGGCCTGTAGAAATGACTCAGTTCAGGACTAAACAAGTACAGACCCTATTAAGGGAACATTATTAAGAAGAATTTGATTGAATAGCTTTACCTGATGGTTTTGTAGGTGAGGCTATCAAGTTTTGTGGAGCTTGTGCTGCCTGATGTGCAAACACTCTGCATCTCAACAGGCAAAGCCAAGCAAGTCCAACACACATAACAAAGGCAGTGAACGACGATATAGTAATCACGGCGATCATGTTTCCGCTAAGCCCTTCTTTCCTTCTTCTTGGCACGTCGACTCCCAAAGGTTTTATAGCATTTCCAATATTAGTATTGCTCGTGTTCAAGCCATCGTTAATGGATGAAGTACCTGAAGGAGGTAACGGAGGAGATGGCGGAAGACCTGCATAAGCTAGAGCTTATCAGAAAAAGGACATAAAAATATGCCCCTGAGATTGTTGAAGAATTTCATGATGCATAAGTTTTTTCTTTAAGTCTTAGAACAACTAATCCAACAAGAGACCGTCTTTTGAAGTATCAATCAATGAGAACGATAGGACCAAAAATGTAACAGCCTAAGCCCACTGCGAGTAAATATTGTCCATTTTGGCCCGTTATGTAATGCCGTCAGCTTCACAGTTTTAAAACACGTCTACTAGGGAGAGATTTCCACACCCTTACGTTCCCCTCTCCAATTGATGTGGGATCTCACAATCCACTCCCTTGAGGGCCCAGCGTTCTCACTGACACATTGCCCGGTGTCGGCTCTGATATCATTTGTAACATTCTAAGCTCACCACTAGCAGTTATTATCTGTTTTGGCCCGTTACGTATCACAATCAACTTCACGGTTTTAAAACGCGTCTACTAGGGAGAGGTTTTCGCACCCTTACGTTTTCCCTCTCCAACCGATGTGGGATCTCACAAATAATGTGAATAATGCACTAGATTCACTTATCCACATCCACTGGTGTGTGTAATCTTTTAATATCCAAAACCAAAAGATGAAGGATCAAGAGATAACCTGGATATTTGACATTCAGGACTTGATATCGACCAAATAACGAAGCGTTAATGGATATTTTTCTGTGCCAAAACTTCTGATATATCGAAAAGGCCATGGTATCATTGAATTTCGGTCCTCTCGGAACCAAGTTGATGAGGACAGTCGTTTTTTCTAACTGCTGACTAGCAGCATCAGCTCCCATAATTCGAACTTGGCTATGGTTCAGACCAATACTGTCTGCAATTTCCTCTGCCAGCTCCGAAACCAGAGGGAAAAACGTGTATATTGCAACATCAAGACTGATTTTGACTTGAATTGGCCACACGCAACCACACAACGTCCCGGGAGGTGTATAGGTCAGTGGCTCGGTACATGATATCACACAATCTACAAGTATGGAACGCAAAGTATATGGTTACCATAACGTGGAAACATTCCGATAACTCAATATGAAATACCGAGCGAAAAGTGTATGCCTACCCCCATTAGGAGGTGGGGGTGGTAGCATCATAACTTGTGATGGTGGCATGCTCTTCTTCCTCTTCTTGTAAGAACCCATAGGAGAAATTGTAGGAGCAGGAATGGGCACTGTTATAAACAAGGCATGAACATATCATAAAGTTAACGTCATCCTTGAGCATATCATAGTTCAAGAAAATGTTTAGGTTCTCTTTGTCATACTATAATAGTGGTTCGGTGGAATCATTGGCGATGGCGCAGGTCTCGGCGACCTTCCTCTCGTTGCAGATGGTAATGGTGATTGAATTGGAGAGACAGCAGCACGGCCTGAAACTTCACTAGTGAATACTTCCATAGATCTAAATGGATGAGATTCAAGAAACAAATTAATATATCGTTCGACTCTTCACCTTGCTGGCCATTCTCCGGAGTCGATGCGCGATAACCACGCCGTGGAGCATTGTTTCTAAACTTCCTTCTTGAATGGCGAAATTCATGACCGTGCCCCCATTTCTTAGCAGGTACGGTAGGTGGAAGTGCAATGCTAGGAGCTCTACTCGAATCATCTAATCGAGTCGCTGCATCATAGGAACAATAAACGTTACTGTTTATATGAACATTGTCAAGATTTGATAGCTCAGAAAGTTGAAAGGATGAACATAGAAACTATAATCTACACTCAGTTAGCTTGAGATTTATGTCTTCCAATACGTTTTTCGGCGCTCGATTTCGCCATATATCATAAAACTATACTACTTCATAGTGAACACAGAGATCAAATGTTGCTAGTTTTACAGAAATTCTCAAACTGAGTTTCAAAGATTCACCTGTGAGCGAAGAACGCACTTCGCTTCGACCGTTCGGGACGATAACTGCAAAATGAGAGCAGAAAGATCATAATATGGAACAAAAAGCAGCAAAATCTCAGCAAGCAACACAAAATGGAGTAGATTATGCATAGTTTGGTCACTTACTTTTGATGTCACCTGTGAGCGAAGAACGCGCTTGGCTTCGCCTGTTCGGGACGATAACTGCAAAATGAGAGCAGAAAGATCCATAATATGGAACAAAAAGCAGCAGAATCTCAGCAAGCAACACAAAATGGAGTAGATTGTGCATAGTTTGGTCAGTTCTACGTTTGATGCAAGTAAGAAAGAACTATGATAAGAAACGTACTGGATTTCAACTCACAATCTAAAGATCAAACACTCGATGCATGAAGCTAATCATACTGTTAATACTAGAAAAGTGATCATTCAACAGATTCTCATCTCATTCCAGATCAAACCCAGATCCAAATTCATCCCCAAATGATGTTTTCTAGAACTTAAACGATCAGATCAAACGAAACGAAATGAAGCGAAGCCCATTCAATACCTGAAGATTCACAGACAGAGCAAGAACGAACAGCAAAACAAATCCCAAAAAGCAGAAACAGCGATCGAAACCCCATCAGAGTCGCAATCGCAGAGGAAATTTCAGCAGTTTTCATCAGATCTCTTCCTTTTTTCACCGCACTCAACCGCTCAAAATGAGAGAAATCAGAAAGAATCAGAGAATTTAAGAATTAGCGACATGGGTACTACGAGTAACAGCTCGAGAGCCGAACAGTTCCGAAAAACAAACGAAGAAGACCCACAAATTGTACTGTAAAAGCAATGGGAAAAACAAACACAAATGAAACGAAAACTGTGCTCTAGAATTATCAGAGCATTAAGAACAACACTAAAACAACACCCCCTTCTTCTCATCCGTGATTAAAGTGCTTCTTCTTCCCAATCCGATTAATCCAAACCCACTACAAGACACACTTAATCGAGCAAGAGAGAGAGAGAGAGAGAAAAAGGGTTACGGGTAAAAGTAGAGGAAAGCTTTAAAAAAATGGATTGAAATTGCAATGGTGGACTTCGATTCAGCCAAACGTCCAAGTGATTCTCCGCAAGTTCATATAAATAATGTTTAAAGTTGAATTTGTCTTGAGTAATGAAGAATTAGGCGACGAATTTAAGTGGGTTTTGAAAATTAATGGTTGAAATTTGTGTTCGTTGCTTTCTTGTGGGCCTCATAAGACTAAACCCATTAAGATTAGTGCAAAAAAAACGAATCAAAATTGAGAATTTAAGCTTCAATTTCTTTATTTTCCTTCCCTTTGTAAACAAGAACAGATATAAATGAAGACAGACAAAGGGGAAGAAGCTCTTCATTCATTCTTTCTTTCCTTAAATTATATTCTACGGTCAAAATTATATTTAAATTCGAAATAGAAATTAGTCGCTAAATTAATATAAATACTAGTAGAGTTTATATTTTATCTAAAAATATATATAAAATTTTAATAGTGACGGGCGGTGTGTACAAGGCCCGGGAACGAATTCACCGTCGTATGGCTAACCGGTAATTACTAGCGATTCCGACTTCATGCAGGCGAGTTGAAGCCTACAATCCGAACTGAGGACGGATTTTTGGAGTTAGCTCACCCTCACAAAATAAAAAGGTAAAAAAGAAAATTAAAAAGTTTCGTTAATATCTCTCCCTTTAAAAAAAAAAATTTAAAAATATTTTTATTGTTGAAATATTAAAAGTGGGATTTATAAAAATTCAAATAAATTACTAAATTATAAAAATGGCCCTTAAAATTTATCATTTGTTTAAAAATATTTATATTGTTTTTAATATTTATTAAATAAAAAATCCTTAAAATTAAATAAATAAATAAATAAAATGTGGCTGAAGGATAATCTACAGAGCATAAACGAACGGCGCCTAAAAAGCCAATGAATGTTGACAAATAACGTACCCACCTCAGGGCAGGGCGGCCCTCAAAGATTTGGCAGTTGATTTGCCACCTGCTGTCTCGTTTCCCCACAACACTGCTCAATCACATCTCGACACGTGTTCTCTATTTCATTTATGTCGGTGATTTTAGCTCCCTTATCACATAATCTACAACCGACGTTTTTTAATCTTTATAATTCGACTATTTTCTCCCTCAACTTAATTTTTAGTGGAATGTTTGGTAATTTAAAAAATATATATTAATTTCTATCCATTCACCTTCCATACCTTTTCGGTTCGCTCCACCAACCTTAATAATGTTCGAGCTCATATTCTGCAGACGACCATATAGAGTATCACATTTTATACAGTTATGAAGTATATCAGTACGTGTTACACTGACGTATAGATAAGTTTTGTCTAGTAAAACCATTCTATCGTCTACTTTCAATAAACGTGATCGACCCAGCTCTAGATCATCTTCTGAAATAATAACCGTCAAAAGTGAGTCAATGTCTATCAAAATTGTTATAGTCAAATACTTCAAAGTCAAAAATCTCAGTAAATTATTCTATTATTGGCTGGATTTAAATATTTTGACGGACGTAAAAAGACAAAAATGTGTAATAAAATATTATATTTTAAAATATTTTAATAATAGATTCATAGGTTAAATATTAAATAGTGAAAGCAATTATTTATGATACTGTGGTCCTTGCAATTTGAAAGCAATTATTGATGTTCTTTTGGACGGTTGAAATATGGAAATATTGAGTATTTTTCAAAATTAAAAGCAATTATTACCTTATATATAAATTCAATTATTGTTACAGCTTCGTGTATTAATTATAACATGTGCCCTACTTGCCTTAAATTAACATGTAAACATCCGCTCGTATTTCCAAATTAATACGTCATAATTCTTTTTCTATATAATTTTATATTTTTATTACAACAATTGAAAATATTGTTTTCGATATCAACTTCTTTCCAAGAACCATTTTCGTTTCATAAGCTTACAACATTTTGATCAACACGGTCGGTAGGAGTGATAATTAGTATCTAAACACTGCCTGTAAGGTCAGTACGAATGCCAATTTCAACCCCAACTCTATCGTTGTCAGCCTCAAAATCACTGTCAAAGCGTAGAGATGGACGGTGAGGTGGTCAATTCGTTGAAGGCGAAGAGCAAAACCGTTTTTTATAGCTAAAAAAATGTTAAATATTTGAATTCATATTTTTATAGCTAAAAAAAATTCAATTATTCACTCTAATAAGTAAATAATTTTTTATATGGTCAATTTAAATATAATATCGTGAGGTAAGTAATTTAATTAATTAAAATTGGTTCTCATTAATGTGCAAAATAGGTGAATACATTAAAAAATGGTTTCATTAATTAATTTCCTATGAAGTATGAAAAATTAACATTGGAAGAAGGTTAAAGTGAAGAGAGGTAAAAAATAATTGAATTTTACCTCTTCTTTTTTTAAAATATATCACTCACCTTTTTCTCAAATATATACTTTAGGACTAAATAAAAAAAAAATTAAAAAAAAAAAGTAAAAAAGTAAAGAAGAAGGTAAGTATCAGAGGGTGGTTGGGAAGGTAAATAAATTATTTACTGCACCTTTAACCTCTCCATCTTGGTCATTTTGCATTGGCTCTGAATCTTCTTTCAATATCACATTATCTATTTCCACCATGCCTGCTTCTACCTCACTGCACAATTTAATTTAAATTTTTAAAGCTATATTCTTTTGCTTATGAAAATTAATAATTACAAAATTTTAATATATTAAAAATACTGAAAAGGCCTGATCCATTGGGTTATGATATGAATCCAATCACTCGTCAAAATTGATGTATCGAAAGTAAAGAAGATTCAAGATACTTATATATTATATCTTCAAATCTTGCAAATTTACAAGTTGAAACTGTTGATGATGAAAATCTTACATTGGCTAACCACGTCGGCTAACTTAGGGAATGATCATGAGTTTATAATCAAGGAATACTCTTCCATTCGGTGAGGCCTTTTGCTTATGTTTAAAGTGGACAATATCCGTGTTCGTCTAATAGAAACAAAGATTTTTTTAGTCCAAAAATCTTTATATAGCATATTAAATCAATAGAATAACCGAGTTACAGTCTACCAATTAAAACTATTTATCCTTATTTTCTTAAATTTGTTTCCTGCCTTATTTTCTTCCATTTGTTTTGTTATAATTCTTTCAAACCTTGCTTTAAGTTTGAGGTTAAAATCGATTCATTGGAGTAGTCAGGATCAAGTTAATTGTGGAGTGAGTGATCTCAGTCATGAGATCTAAGAGTGATCATCATAGATTCCAAGTTCAATCTAAGAGTTATTCATCCTTCTAATTTGTTATAATCTGCTGCTCCTGATTCAAACAAATGTAAACTTTATTTCTAAAAATTTGCAGACCATTGCAAAATCCAGCAGAAGGATCTCTAGCTTTCCAAAATTCCTCAACGACTATAAATTCCTCTAGGGCTATGTTATGGACCAGGCTTGAAGCAAGTCAATTGGAATAAAATATAAAAATAAATTCCATAACGTAGGTTGGCGCCAAATATGATGAGTAAATCAATATATATATATAATTTGTAACATTAAAATTATAAATTAGATAAAAATGAAAAAGAGAAGAAACTGACCTCTTATGAAGAAACTGATGATGATCCGGATGAAACCTAACAAATTGTTGATGATGATAATGAATATCGACATGATCAAAATCATGAACAGAGGATTTGAAGGAAGAACAGGGCGAGATTTGGGAAGCCTGAATCCCCCAAACCTCCGCCGCTTCGTCGTCTAAACTCTCCGCATTTTCATTTTCCCCAATTACAAATCCTTCCTCCACAAATTGGTGCTCGATTCCGGCGTATCCTCCACTCATAGGATGATCCGCGTCCAGAATCGCAGCGGCAGAAACAGAGGCAGCAGCCTGGTGCTTACAGATCGCCAATTGATGAAGCACGATCTCGAGCTCGGCTTTGCTGTACTGGATCTGGCGCTGAAGGTCGCGAATGATGCGGTAACATCCGCCGACCGGATCGAGGGATCGGACGTCGGATTGGAATATAATGGTGCGCATTGCCTCTTCCTTTTGGAAGGGATCGAGGTTTTTGATGATTTTGGTGATGTTGCTAACGCCGAAGAGTTTGTGAGCGTTGAGGAATTGGCGTTGGCGATGGTGAGGGAAGTAGGGGGCTAGGATGCAGTCGGGAACGCACTTGCGGCGTTGGTACTTGCAGGCGGCGCAGGCTTGGGTGGTGGCGGTGGAGGAGGAGGAGGAGACGGCGGAGGTGGATTTGGAGAGGTGGTGGTGGTGGGGAGGAGGGTGGTGGTGGTGGATGGAGGTCATTTGAGGGTTAAAGAGAATGTTGTAGTTGAAGATGGAAGGTATTGAGATAGCGGGTGCGGCTGCGGCGGGGATGGGCCGAGGGAAATTGGAGGATTTGAAATTTGGGGGAAATTAAAGGAATTACTTTCTTTTTTTATTATTTATTATTTCTTTTTTAATTATTATTATTATTTTAGTGAGGGAAAATGGGTGGATGTGAAAACGACAGATCTCAACTGAATTTGGTCAGAACGAGGAATTTTGAAGGGAATGTTTTGAGTTGAGGGTTGTCTTTTTGTGGTCAAGATTTTTTTTTTTTCAATTATATATATATATATACACACACACAAATTTCAAGCTAATTCAACTTGAATTTTAAAAAAAAAATTGATAGTTCAAAAATTAAATTTAAAATTTCTTCAGAGACTAAATAGTTTGTTTTCGAGGTTAAATCTGTAATTTAAACTTCTACAAACAAAAATTAAGTTAAAAGTAAAATTTAAAAACTTATTTTTCATTTAAAATTTTGAGAAAATGTTTTTTTTTTTAATATTTTGGTTCAAAAAATTTCACGATTTTTTTAAAGATTAGATATAAATTAGTGGTGCATGAATGAATCCAGACTATATTTAAATGAGAGCAATAATGATAATGATAATAACTAAGAAAAGCTTAAAAAAATTGAAATTACCATATATACTAACGAGTTGGGCCTTCATTTTTTGTGGCCAAATTATAAGAACTCTAAAATTAAGTGTGCTTTGTTTGAAGTAATTGTATGTTGGTTGACAATTTTTAGAGTGAGGACAAAACATGACTACATTGTAGGGATGCAGAAGAAAGTCAAAGCATACAGGTGTCAAATCCTAATCTAAATCTTGGGTATGGAGAGTTACAAATCATATGAGAGCAATATCTCTTTTAGTAAGATGTGGTTCAGGGACGAACCACGGTGGAAGCTAGTGGCATGTTGCATCTGAGTATATAAAGGTACATGAATGAACCAATACCATATTCAAATGAGAATGATTATGATGATAGGGTGACTAAGAAATACTTAAAAAATTAAGGGTTACTGACTGTACTAATAAAATGTATGGAAGTAATAATTTTGGTAATAAGTTTTGAATTGGGTGAACACGGCTACCATTTTTGGGTGCCTTCCTTCTCGGAGTTAATCGCCGTTCCCCATAATCTCTCTCAGGCTCTCAGGTTATCGATTCCCCGGCTCTTCTCTGTATTTTATTTTCCTTTTCTCATTCTTCATGCTCGCGTTCTGATTTGAGTCTCAACCATCTGAGCTCAGCGGATTAACGCTACATTGGTATGTATGTTACCCCAGTTTCAGATCTAATTTGTTTTAAACTGAGTTTCTTGTCCATTTTCATGATTGTTCTGCTGAATATGAGTATATGGATGAGGTAGTGGAGACGGGGAATGGAAATTCTTACTTAGGCATTGCCTCTGTGTTCAATTTTGGCAGAACTCAAAGAACTTAATTGGGTTATGATAAATTTAATGTTCTAGCTATACTGTATCGCTCCCCTCAATTTTAGGGTTTAGAAATTTGTATTAATGGAAGAGAAAATTACATTACGAGTTTTTGAACCTTAAACTGATGTCTATTGATAAAGCTAGTGATTGTTCATGTTTTTTCACTGCCCCTGTGGATTTGATGAGAGAGCACTTCTTCGTTCTGTTCCATTTGATTTCTGCGAAATTTATTACGGCTTCGACATTGAAACGAATGATGGAACTCGTTCTCGAATTCTTCTCTGTTCTTTCTCCCTTTGAATTCTGCTAAATTTACACCTAATGGCTTGGATGAACAAGGTAAAGTATTCCACTCTTTCAATTCTTTCTGTGATATTTAGAGCTGATTTTCCTTCTGTCAATTGTTGATTTCATTTTCTTACTATTTGTATGTTAAATTTATATATAGAAGGCTGGCTTTTAAGATTACTCAAGGGAGGACGGATAAAGAGAGCCATTGCGTGCAAAAATCTTCTGAATTCATATTTTTGGGAGATCAGCTGCTGCAAGCTAAGTATTTGGTACTTTTTTCTCCACTTTTTCTTGGACTATGAAATTTATATTCTTCTTTCAGTGTTCTTTTACAAATATTTATTGGGCTCGACGTGGATAGTTGTTGAGAATGAAGAAACTGAGGACTACTTTAATCTTGTTAACTTGCATTTTACTCCATGAAAAGGGTTAATCAATAACTTGATAGTGAAATAACAAACCGTGGTGTAAGCAGAAATAGAAGCATGCTGATATTGAGTGTCTCATAGTGTCGTGTCTTTTGAACATTATAGAGAATGAACAACATTCTCAACACATTTTTAGAGAACGAAAAACAGTCTTGTAATCTTTTCATACTGACATATTCAGGAGTGTAATTAGTTCAAAATCGAAGGACGTGAAATGTGTGATTGGCAATGGCAACTAGTATTCACATATATGAGGGCTTCACTCAAGTAAACTAGTATGGCCAAAGGGTGAGAGTGCCTTAGTGACAAGGGCGTGAGATGGTATGTGGGGACTTAATGTTGAACTTCTAAGATCGTGTCTAATATGTTCATAAGCTTTCAAATTTGTATCAAATGGGATCCTTAATTTTAAAAGGTGTCCTATAAGTAAAAATAATGTGAGATGCCAATCGGTTGGAGAGGGGAACGAAGCATTCATTATAAGGGTGTGGAAACCTCTCCCTAGTAGACGGTGATACATAACGGGCCAAACGAACCTACTGAATACTTTTTAAAATTTAATAACTTGTGACGTACAACATTAAAAGTTTAGATACATTTTAGACACTTCTCACATTTTTAACATTTTTTAAAATCTATTAGTCATAACTCTCTCGTAGTTCAATAACCAAACTTGTAATTCAACCAAAATTTAATAACTTAAAACTCTTGCTTTCTCCCAATATTGGCTTTGGGTGGGGAAATAATCCTACAAGCTTGTAGAAGAGAGATGGGTAATAAGCACAATGCAAGGGGTAGGATCACCTAATTCCATAATTTTTTTGTCTTCAATGTTTGTAAAGCTTAGGTGTTAGGAGTTGTAATAGTTCAAACGGTTAAAGCTCAAACCCTTATATTTTTTAAGAATGGGGGCAAACTAATACACTGAGACTTTAAGTCTCAGTGTATTTTCATAGAGGCGTAAATCTTAAGGCTAAAAGTTCGCCTTGAGGCAAGGCGAACCTCAAAAGCCTTTTAAAACATTGGTGGGACATCAAAGCCTCTTTTATGGTAAAACACTGCTGAGTACTTGCATTGAATTTTAATCCTCATATGAAGCATAGAGACTTTAAGCCTCGATGTATGTATTTTTCTAGAGGCGTAATTCTTGTGGCTAAAAGTTAAGTCTTGCCTCAAGTCGAACCTTAAAAGCCTTTTAAAATATCTGGACATCAATGCCTCTTTTATGGTAAAATACTGCTGGGCACTTGCATTGAGTTTTAGTTATTTGTTGGGATAGAGTTGTATTTTTGTATAACAACTCAAATCCACTGCTAGTGGATAGTGTCCTCTTTGGACTTTCCCTTCCGGGTTTCCCTCAAGGTTTTTAAAACATGTTTGCTAGGGAGAGGTTTCCACACCCTTATAAGGAATGCTTCATTCCCCTCTCCAACGGATATGGAATCTCACATTTAATATTAGAGAGAGACTTCGTACAAACAATAATTGTTAATGTTGCAGAATATTTATATAAACTTGTACCTTTAGACTCAAAAACTTTTGACGTCACCACACTGTTTAATTCAGCATTACCATCCCTAAGATTTTCCCAACTGTGCAAACTGCAGATACCCAAAAGAAAAACATGGCAGTAAAACCAACTGTTGCGTTGCGAGCTGTACTTGGAGGAATTGCAGCGTTTGCTAAAATTGCTGGTGCGATGAAAGCTGCAGGTGGTGCAAAGATAGGTGCAGCCACAGCTGCCATGACAGCAGCAGCAACTGCAGCTTTGGCAGGAGGATCAAAACAGGAGCAG
The DNA here is from genome assembly GCF_002738365.1 of Cucurbita moschata. Classification (NCBI taxonomy): domain Eukaryota; kingdom Viridiplantae; phylum Streptophyta; class Magnoliopsida; order Cucurbitales; family Cucurbitaceae; genus Cucurbita; species Cucurbita moschata. The sequence continues at coordinate 2,139,856 of NW_019268546.1, read as the reverse complement.
AAGGATGATTCTAAACAACACTCTCCACAATGAAGCCTTCTCCACTTGCTGAAATCTCTGTTCACTCAAACAAACAAATCCCAATAATGTTTTGGTACGTTTTCTCTTCCTTCTTTCTTTTTTTCCTCTTTATAATGACCCCCAACCCAACCAGCCTTAAGTCATGGTGCTCAAAATAACAAGGAGCTCACAGGTTAGATTTTATGTCACAATGTCGTATTGTTCTTCGACGTTTAATAACATGAAACAATTTTGAACAGACTTTGTTTCTGCATTTCATTGATAATTTCGATAATGTCGTAAAGCGAGTCTGTGGTCCAGGAAAGGAGGAGGTATACAAAACCAAGACATGTGATCCATTTTCCTTTATCTGAGAGAATGGCTGTTGTGTTTGTTTTAAGCTGTTGTTTGGTTGCTGAGAAAAGTGAGGGAATGAATGGATTTCTAGGTTTGGATCAATGATTAATTTGAAGAATCAAGGAGAAAAGGCCAAATGATTAACATAAAGGGAGGAAGAATGATTGAAGTCAACTATTTTTTTTTTTTTTGAGGATTGTGTTTGTACCATTAAGAAAACACAAAGAAAACACAAAGAACACTACAAACCAATGCAGCTTTTGGTATATATATATATATATAGGTTTGTTTAGGAAGAAAAAGTTGAGGAAACCTGGGAGACAGAAAAGGAAAAAGAAAAGACAGGGAAGGACAAGACATTTGGGTCTGGGAACTGTGCAATGTTGGGCCAGGCCAGGTCAGGTCAGGACAGTCCTGCCCAGCCCAGCCCATTATCCCACCATTGTCCCTACCATATCATCATATTCTTATCCTCAAAGGTGGGAAATTATTTTTGGGTAGAGAGAGAAAGGGCATTGTTTTCAAGGGCAAGGAGAGATGGAGAGAAGAGAGCAGGAAAAGAAGGTATTTGAATTTGAATGGCATTTTTTATTTTAATGATTGCGTGTTCATGTAATCTGACCGATCCAGACTATACAACTAGTTCCGTAGTTGTATGGGTTAACATTTTTTTTTTGTTGGGTTCTTGACTACCTAAAAATAGATTACAGTCCAATCTAACTCTATTCTGCTCTAAGATTGTTATGTAGCAGAAAGATAAACATTCGTTATCAATGCATTTGTCCCGCATTTGTCCGGTGAATCTTTGATATTTGAGTTTTATGATATTTTAGTTATTAATCTATCATCGATGCTGGATAAATAGGAACAACCCAACTTAAAATAGAGAGTTGGGTTGGATTGTAAACTCTACTCAGGATTGTTCGGGTCACCAACCTAATCATCTTGAAATTTTGGATTGGTCGATAAGATTTTTTTCAACTCAATTCACGTATATCCTTAACAAATATGTGAAGCAAAGATTCAAACTTCTTGTATATATATATATAATAGATTACCTAATCGATCAAACTAGGTATATATTGTTGTCTACCTCTCCTTTTCAATTACACTATCAAAACTATAAGTTAAAATTAGAATTAAGTTTCACATCTTTATTTACTTTCTCCTAAAGCATTCCTTATGAACTTTTATTCTTCATTACCAAAAATTATGTTTCCCTCTCATGAACAATAAACTCAACGGTTGAGCGTCGCTATTCATCCTCGTTACAATACGAGATCGAAAATCTCTTTGATGTTGACACTAAATGACTTTATTCAACTGATCTTCTCTTAATACTCCAAATGAATTATGTTTTAAAAAAAAAAAATTGGATGCATAAATGACAGTCTCAGCATCTTGATGTAACACCAAACAAAGAAATGAGCACATATGAAAAATCAAGGTCTCGATACTACATACTAAATGGATGCACACGTGCTTGTAGCATTGATGTCTAAACATCCATTGGCATCGAGAAGACATTGAGTCACCCTAGGAAGCATCTGAATGCTATGTTTGCTTGTGAGGTCTCGATACTTTGGCTTCAAAAAAAATTTACTTCATCTTCTCTTAGAAAAATAAAATAAAATTATTAGAGAAAACATTATTTAAATACTAATGTAAATTCATTAATATTTAAATACTATAATCCCTGTTTTTTCTCAAATATTTTTCAATGATTAAAAATGTAAATAAATAAAAAAAAAAAACATCAATTAAAATAAATAATAATTAAATAGAAATTTAATTCCACCTTATGAAGAAATTACAAAAATGTTAAATATCCTTTATTTACGCATTTTCCATGAATGCTCATATTTGGTATTATTTCCTTTCGCTCTCTCATAGTCATAGGTTAGTGAAATGTCCTCTCTATCCCTCTTTTCATTGCTTACAAATTCTTTTCTTACTATTTTTTTCAATAATTATATACCATTTCTGCAATATAATCCTCGAGTAGCGTTTGTAGTACACGAATGATCGTTAAAATATTTTTACGGATCAAGATTATTCGAAACATGTTGGGTTATTCCCTATTCTCGAACCTAAACTACACAAAAGTGAACTTACAAGCGAAGAAACAATTATTTACGGGTAAAACGTTTCCGTCTATTACGAACTTAAGAAATCTGTTCGATATTAATTAAAAGTTGAAAATAAGCTTAAAAACGGTAAATTATGAAATGAAGATGACGTAAACCTTTTAAATATATTTTTCAAATTTTGTTTTGTCTAGTCGGTTAAGGAGTGAAAATTTGAATCTATAACCTATCAGTCAAAGTTATGATATTGTACCGAGAAATATATATATACACGTATATACACATAAGCAAGCTGAAGAGGAGCCTACTCGACATACCTATGAGCTAGTAGCATAAGAGCTGACTCAGCATAGCTGCACTACCAAGTACTACAAAATCTCGCATATTGAGCGTAGCTGTTATGCAGCTACAACGATTTTATGTGTATCGAGAGATCTGTTCATTGTAAGATCAGAAGAGTAGGTCATAAATTTGGAGGGTTTGCTTTTATACTGAAACAGAGAGTTTCGAGAACAAATATTAGACCTCCAAAAAAAACCAAACTTATAGCTCGTGCGCTTCCCGATCGTTCCATCGTCAATCTTATAACGAGCAAATCAGACCAGAACTCTTGCATTATATATAATTATATTTCAATATAATTAAATATTCTTGTTAAACAAAAAAGAGTTGGTAATTACTTAAAAACTTACGAATATTCCATTAAGTTTCTTACATGAAAATTAAAATAAATAAAAAATAAATAAAGAAACTGAATTTACGAATCTAACCCTGCCATGGCTTCTGGGTTTGGCTCTGAAGAGTGGCAGAATTGGGAACAATACAGTTTCCAAAACCGGTAATGCTTAGAATATCTCCATGGGAAAGTGGGCGGAGACCCAAGAAATCTCTGGTTAAACCGTCGCTTCTTCCGGCGGCGGTGTGGTGGTGCATGGCGGCGAATGCGGCGGCGTTAAAGGCGGAGGAATCTTGATGGAAAGGATGAGAAGCAGAAGCAAGGGAATTTATCATGTCATGAAGAAAAGTGGTCGGCCCAGAAGGCGTTGCAGTGGCAAGAACCGCCGCAGAAACCGCCGCAGCTTTATTCCCATAATCAGTACAACAACTACTACTACTACAACTGACGCCCATTCCTCCTTCACGTGACCTTATACCCATCTCCCCATAATTACCTATAAATTAAAATACCATATTATTAAAATTCAATAATAATAATAATTATTATTATTATAACAATTATTCGAATCATTCACCTGTAGACACGTGAACCACCTCGTGGGTCCTTCCCATCGAGCCACTGCTCATGGTCGCACCCATTTGTGCTGCCTTCTGAAGCAGCGCAGTTGCAGATATATGAGGAGACGAAACACAAGGAGAAACTAAACCACTAGGGTTAGGGTTTAGGGTTTGTTGGGTACTCCCGACGAAGATTTCGTCCGACTGCAGCCACGACGGGATTTCCGTTTTCAAATTGTTGTCGTCGTTGTTGCTACTATCACCGCCACCGAAGCCTCGTTTAAATAATAATTCTTGTGAATTATTATAATTTGAGATTAGAGGGCTTAATGCCATAGCTGATCTTGCACTTTCATCCGCTAATGCATCACAGAAAGCTCTATGTGTAATAAAACTATCTCTCCTGCACCAAAAGTAACAAAAATTTGTTAGGAATCACAGACGTCCTCGTATCAATGAAGATGTATTCTTTATTTATAAACCCCTGAGACTCCCTCCCAACACAATTATGGCATAATCGCTGGAGAATGATCATTATGTTTAACCTAATGCTTCTGTGACGGTTACTAGTTCTAACATGTGTTTGACCTAGAAAGTGCCCAGCGGTGTGCAAACTGACTAGTGAGTCCATACTCGCACGTCTGAACTGTGTGTAAAGTATATGATACACATCCAAGTTACCTGTTAGAACAGTACCGTAGGAAAGTAGACTGAAAGGATAGGTCTCGTCATTGCATTCGCAGAGACTAATCGGTAATTCATTAACTAAAACGGGTTATAATTACCTCGAGAAAAGCGTTCCACAATCACATTTATATTCCTTAGTGCCACAAATTTTGGAGTGAGCTTTCCAATCAGATTGAACAGCATATTTCTTAGAACATTTGTCACATTTCCACTTCTTTTCACCATGTTTTCTGCAAAAATGCTTCTTTATTCCTGTGAGGTCACCAAGAGCTCTTGATGGATCATGGTGGACACAGCTTGGCTCAGGACAAACATACACCTTCTTCTTTATCACCTCCTTGTTTGATCTCTGCTTCAGCTTCCATGGAAGATTATGCCCTCTTCTATGTAGCTGAAGATTCTGATCTCTTTGAAACCCTTTGTTGCAAATCTCGCACACGAATCGATTCGTTGCTATGAGCGTTTTTGGCGATAACGCTATCACTTCCGCATCTGGGTCTAAATCCAAATTCACCAAAATTCAATTCTAAATAACTCGATAACCCGAAAAACCTAGATGAATTAGAATATGGAAATTTACCATGACCCAGAACTCAAACGAGTCGAATTATAAGAATTTAACATGGTATCAGAGTAGACGAAACGTTACCGGGATTTCCTGCGAGATTCCGCTTCCGCTTCGGGGGAGGAGGAGAGAAAAATTGGGTCGGGTTATTGGGAGAAGAAGGAGAAGTCAAATTGGACAAAGTTTGATCCATGAGTAGTTGTTGTTGTTGAGACAAAAAACTACCTTTCATCATAATGTTTATGAACAAATAACAATGGTTTTTTTTGTTTTTGAAAATACTAAGGTTTCCACATGAGACAATAACAGATCCAACACAGACAGACAAAAACCTAAGAACAAGAAACAAGAAACAAGAAACAAGAACAAGAACGAGAACGAGCTTTCGAAGATCTAAATCGAATAAATATATTAAAAATCTTTGAACTATGTAATAGCCACTCAGAATTTAATCTATGAACCCAGAAATTTAAAACACTGTGTTCTTGAAGATTCTAGAGAGAGAAAAAGAAGAGAGAGAGAGATGGATGAGATTTGAAGAAACCATGTGTACTGGAATCACTAAACATAAGCCTAAAAGATAAACTCTCAGATACAAAAAAAAAAAAAAAAAAAAAAAATTTT
>NW_019268546.1:2115019-2134031 GCF_002738365.1 Cucurbita moschata | reverse complement strand
AAAAAAAAAAAAAAAAAAAAAAAAAAAAAAACATTTCTGTCTTTTCCTCTGTTTTGTTTTTTATTTTTATTTTTTAAAAATATACGCGTATTTATTTATTAATAGTTTTTAATATTAATATTTTCGACGTAAATATACCTCAAAAGATTAAAAATCTACGGAAATTGAAAGTTTAAAGTAAAAATATTAGCAGTAGGTTTGGAAATATTTTAGATAGTTGATGACTATAACAACCGTATATAAAGTTTGCAACTCAACTTAATTCTCTGTTTTTAAATGGGAGGGTTTATTCTTTTTAAAGATTATTTAATTCTATTTATCGACCAAAATTTTATAAAATTTAAATATTAAATATTCATGAATTATTTCAATAGATTACAGAGGTTAAATACTTTTTATTTCATTATAATGGTAAAAGTAGGGTAAAATTCGGTTGAATTATAATCTAATTTTCAACCTAATAAAAAAGTGGTCGACTTTCAGTTTTTTAAAAATTTAATCCAATTAAAAAAAATTTCTAACCAATAGAATCTTTATGATTTGGTTGGATAATTTAGGATGATCGGATTCTTGGACCATACGAACACTTCTAATTGTCAATTTTGATTTGGTTTTGGTGCGAGCTTTTCAAAATTTAAGTCAAAATTAATTTTTTAAATAAATTATTTTCTATTTTTTATTTTTTAAATTTTTATTGAGAATTAAATATGTTTGTTTTGAGTGGGACATAAATCTAATTTTATCAATTTTCAACTATCAAATGATTATTACTTTAAAATTGATTTTAAACGATTAAATACATACTTGAAAATAATTTTAAATTATTTAAAAATAATACCCAAACTATCCTCAAAATAGATATTTTATTTATTTGAAAATGATAAAAAGTTGGGACAATTTTTTTTCTGCCTATGTTTAATCACTATCACCTTTCTCTTGTCTTCTCTTCATACATACATACATATATACATACATACATATATATATACATACATACATACATACATACATACATACATACATATATATATATATATGTATATAAAAGCTACTTTAGTAGCTCGGGAGTGTTAAGAATTCGTTCAATTTATTTCCATTTTAACCATTTAAATGAACGGTAGCGATTGAAAGAGAGTTTGGTAACTCCATGATATTTTCCGTTTCTAGCTGCATCCTTACCTAGAGTTTGGTAAATTCAAAAGTTACCTTCCCAATTTTTGGCGTGAATCTTATAAAAACAATAAAAAAAAAACATAAAAATTAAAAATATATAAAAAAAAAACATAAATAGGCATTATTAGTGGTTAATAACGAAAGACCATGACTTGAGCTTTACGATCTTTCAAGGTTCGATAAAAAGTATTGCCATTAGTTGACTCTTATGCCAAAAAGTTCACCCAATTTTGTGACCACTTATCAAATATATATAATATATATATATAATTTTTATTTACTTTTTGAACGTTTATTTCCGACCATATATTTTAAAAAATTGATGTAAAAAAGTCGAAAATTTAGTTTTAAACGGTAGATTTTACAGTAATATTTTATATTAATTTTGAAGTTGCGGTGATTTGATTGGAGGTTATTGGGTGAAGGTGTTAGGACGGGTGAGAATAAAAAAGCTCGCCCTGATTTGGATGGGAGGTGACGGGAAGAGAGAGGGTAATGATAAAAATCTGAATCACAAGCACTGAGAGAGGCTTCACGAGAAGCCATAAGAGAAGTCCAGGGCCCCACACTGAATGATTGTTCAATATAAATCTTTTTAATTTATTTTATTTACATTTTAAGAATAATATAATTAATTAAAATAGAAATTTTAAAATTTGATTATAATTGAAAAATGGAAGAGAGAGAGGGGGGGGACAAGAGGGTGGGGACAGGGGCTAATCAAGCGGTGGAAAATGTCTGGGGTAATGACAAACTTGGTGAGTCAACGGCCAATGATGGTTTTCAGGAGCATGCTACTTTATTTATTTATTCTATTATTATTTTTACTATACATAAATTAAAAAAAAAAAAAAACATCATTTTTTTAATTTGTCAGAGATATTTTGTTTAATTTACACGGTGTTCTACATCCATGCTCGTGAGAGTGACCTGTCAGGGAAACCGTACTTGACCTGGCAGTCTCACGTGTCATTTTGTTAGTGGACTGTGAGAAGCAGACTCCTTCACGGTGCCTGACCCGAGAGGGAAGGGGGCGGCATAATTCCTTTCGACACCTGCTGACGTGGGCCCCCTATTTTACCCAATCACCTTCTCGTACGGCTTCATTTCTTTTTTGGTTTAATTTATATAAATTATATGCCCAAATTATTTCGTGATCAAATCATTTTGAAAAGATATTTGACCCAATAAATCATCAATTATCATAATTTTTAAATTAACAAAAAAATAATTTAATTCAATTTTTATTTCCTTTTTTTTCAGTTCAAATTTAGTTTCTAAATTAATAAAAATTATAATTTATTTCTTATAATTTAATAAATATAAATATAATGGTTGATTCAAAAATTCGACCAATTCAAAATAGCCTAAACCGATCTACGAAGGTTGAATTGGGTTAAATTTTTTTAAAATAAAAAATTTGAGTCCATTCACTAGTTGATATTTTTTTATCGGGTTGATTCAATTAGCTTAAATTTAGAGTTATAATCCAACACCACTTTACTGGACTTTTAAAATTATTATAATGAATTAATAATATTTAATCTGTGTAACTCAATCTTAAGCATAAGAAGTGCTGTGACTTTTGAATATTTGACATTCGGATTTTTACGAGATTATAATTATTAATAAAATAAGGACAGTGGATAAGTATAATTTTTTAGATAATTAAAAAAACAAGAACAAATCTGGTTGCTCGACCCAACCTAACTCAACTAAAAAATAAAGGGGTGGATTGACTTGTGAACTTTATTCGAGTTACTCGAGTCACTAAACCAACCAACTTGAAATATTGGATGGGTCTAAATCGGCACGCGTCGTGTTGAAACTATTTTATTTCATTTTGGGTTCTCCAATTTGGATCCAAACACAAATTGGGCTTTGGCGCTGATGGGCTTTGGCCCATATCAATCATATAATGGGCCTTTACTAGTCTATACAATAAACAAATATTGTCGATTAAAATTCAATTATTAATTTTTTTGTTTGAGAATGAATGATAATAAAATAATTATTAAATTAGATTTAAATAAATTTTAATATATTTATATATAATTGTAACTTGTTAGTTCAAATATAGTTTTATAAATTAATAAAATCAATAAACTTTTCCAATTCAATTTAAATAAGGATTTTTTTATTTTTTTTTCGAACACCTTTAAAATATTTATTCATTTAAACCATTTAATTCAAAAATATATATGAATTTTTAATATCTAGATAAATATTTATTTTCATTTTCTTAAGACTACGTGGTAAAAAATTACAGTAAATAAGTATCTATATATATATATATATATTTTTTATATATAAAGAAAGAACTCTTTAAATTAGGGCATGCCGACGTGGCAAATTTGTAGCAAGGAACCCTACAGTATAAAAGAAGGCCAAACAGTCTAGGGCTTCATTGATATACGGTGCGGCGGCGACATCGAAGTCATCTTCGTTTCTAGCGCTTACGGAACTCTGCTACCTCAATCTCGCATTTGGAGATCATTTTCTCACACGCACCATGGGGTGAGTCCTCTTTCCGTTTTTCTAGTTTGTTGCTCTCTTCGTTCATGTATTGGATCTCATCAAAGGAAAATAACGCATTTAATAAATTTTATTGAGATGATGAATGTTTTGGGCGCGGATGTAGTTAGTTTAGTCGAGATTTGCATGGTTTTACTGGACCATATACATCTGAAAAGTCGTAAATTAAACGTTGCTATGCATACAGAAATGGTTAGTTTTTGTGGATGATGAATTTGTTGATGAGTTGTGCTGCGTAGTTGCTGTGCTCTTAAGTCGAAGTAAATTTTTGTTATTGTCGTAGGTTTTATCAAGTAACGCGATCTTGTTAATTTTTGTGTCCGATAATCGTCGATTTATTTCGTTCCTCACTCTGAAGTTCCGCATTGTTTTGTTATTATCGTTTCTAGACTGGGGGAAGGACAGTCATTGTAGCTATCTGAGGTTTTAGGATATGATAATGCACCTAACTTTGATGTGAATAAGTTGGTGGCTATGATTCGATTTGATTTAACGAAGTTTTACCTCAATAGTTGGATTTTTCCTGTTGTTCAACTCCAAAACAATCAATACATTGTTTCTCTACCACACTGGACAAGTTGGCGTTGCTTAATACAAGCGTTCTTGATGGTATGAGTGTCATTATGACTATGAAAGGGAGAAATACGATTGATGTCACAGATCTAATCTAATTGCGATATGGTTGTTTTAGAGGTCAATAATTCTCAAACTCCTAATTGTTTTATTACTTAGTAGCCTTAATTGTAGAGTAGAAATCAATGAGGCTTTCAGGGTATTAGGAAACAATAACCATATCACAATAACCATAATTGCGATATGGTTGTTTTAGAGGTCAATAATTCTCGAACTCCTAATTGTTTTATTACTTAGTAGCCTTAATTGTAGAGTAGAAATCAATGAGGCTTTCAGGGTATTAGGAAACAATAACTCCGTTCTTCTATGTTTTGATGCATATCAGCTATTGTATTACCCCTTTAAAGCAGTGGCAATATTTTACAGGAAGACACGTGGTATGGGAGCGGGGCGCAAGTTGAAGTCCCACCGTAGAAGGCAAAGGTGGGCTGACAAATCCTACAAGAAATCCCATCTTGGGAATGAATGGAAGAAGCCATTTGCCGGATCTTCCCATGCAAAAGGCATTGTTCTAGAAAAGATGTAAGATGTTTGTTAATTTCTCTGTGCTTTTGAGGCTACGTGGCTAATCCATATTTTAACAAGTAATGTTCTGACGCAATGTGCAGTGGTATTGAGGCTAAGCAGCCTAACTCTGCTATTAGGAAGTGTGCAAGAGTTCAGCTTATTAAAAACGGGAAGAAGATTGCTGCCTTCGTCCCGAACGACGGGTGTTTGAACTATATTGAAGAGAACGTAAGTACTTGATAGAAGCCTGGGATTTTGGTACTATTATCCTCTGTTTATTATTTGGTCTATTTATGCAATAATATGTATTGTCACGAACAGGACGAGGTTCTCATTGCTGGATTCGGTAGAAAAGGACATGCTGTGGGTGATATTCCTGGAGTCAGATTCAAGGTGGTGAAAGTGTCGGGTGTATCTTTGCTGGCTCTCTTCAAGGAAAAGAAGGAGAAGCCGAGGTCTTGAGCTTTTCTTGGTTTTCCAAGATTGATTTTGTCTCTATTTTGTTCAAATCTGGCGAGAGGCAAGTAATGAACCATTGTCACTCTTCCTCTTTATCATAACTAGTTAAGTGATTACATGGGTCGCCTGATGGGAACTTTTGTGCTTCAATGCTAATAATATAGTTGAGACTCAATACAAGCATTACTATTTTTTTTTTTGCAGTCAGAACAGATATGTTATGATTTATTTGAGTGTAACATCGCCCCTTTTCCCATCAAAATGTTAGGAAGTTTTGTCTCTAAATGATTCTGCTTGATTCTAGTGTGAATGTTTACCCTTTTCTCTTCCATGTTCAATTATGTTCTATACTCTATTCTTCTTTCATTCTTAGAAGGATAAATGAATCAATGGCTAATACACTTATATATCATGAATGTTGATGGCATGCTTTAGGACATCCTGGATTGGATTATAACTGGCACTATACTTTTGATGTCCGTCTATATTGCACTTGTCTATGGTCCCAAGCTTTATTTGTAAATGCATCTGTGAGCACCGAATTTGTAATCTTATTGGTGATGAGGTAATCTTAATCAACTATCTAAGTTTTTGTGAATTAAAGAAATTAATATCTCAACTAAGATAAAACTAGAATTAGATTATCTCTTGGGGTTTATAATTTAGAAAGATTTGGAATCTTGTATTAAATTGAGACATTCCATCATGTATTTATAAATGGCGAAAGAAATGAACACTCAATTTATGATCATGATCAAGTAAACTTTTGAGACACCTAAAGCGTGACCGACTTTACGATGATTTTATGGTGGTGAGTTTTTTCGAATGGCTAACACATTATCAACTACCCTATGATTTCTTGTGAGTTTTTAATCGTCCTCAATTGACTTCCACATTATTAGCTTTTAGTATGATTTATCATAGCCAGTTTGCCCTATTTGTTGTTCATTCGTAGAGACATTCATCTCATTTGAAGTTCTCCTGCCTCTTAATTGAAATTATATGCCTTAACTAAACTATACTCAAATTTATTATTATTATTTTAATATTTTGACATACAATATTAATATAACGATTATAACCCTTGACAATTTTGAATTAATTAATCTATAAATTAATAAACTCTAAATTATCCGAAGTTTAGTTTAGATTAATCCTATCGTCCTGCATTTAATTTTTATCTAATTTCAAAATTTCACCAATTTGACTAAGCATCAATCCTTCTGCTGGGCAATGGAGTTTTTGTAGTCAAATGGTTAGTAATGGGTGACATTCCCAAAACCATCCTCTAATGGCCTCCTTTCGGGGACCTCACCACGGTCTAGCTTGGCCCCAACGAAAAAAGACGAGTCGTCATTGGAAGTAAGATGTTAACCTGTGTCAATGTCTGTGTGAGTGGACCGCACGTACAACATGTGTTAAAGATGAGCTTGGATGATATCAAACATGACTTTTCGAGATAAAAGATCCATAGAAAGTTAGGATGAATTGAGATATGATTATATGATTATGGAAAGTTCGATAGCTTCAAGTGTAGTATCCAAGTAATTCAATTAGATGAGAGTATTGTGGAGTAATTCAATTCAACCTCCAAAATGGAATTTAAGCGACGATGTTTAGGAGTCTCACATCTGGGTCGATGAGAACAATTGCATTCACATTTTTGGGTTGTTGAGAACCATTGCATTCACAAGGCAATTTCAAGGACAATTTGCAACTAATTCAATCACCGATTCAAAAAGCATCTAATTCAATCACCGATTCAAAAAATTTAAAAGCTTCAAAAAGATAAAATTATGTTGTTAAAGATGGAATCGACAATATTGAAAAGCTTCAAAAAGATAAAATTGTGTTATTAAAGACGACAATCATAATTTAGCCTCAAAAGTATAAAATTATGTTGTTAAAGACAAAATCGACAATCGTAGTAACAGACGCAAAAGCTAAAGTGCCGAACCAATAAATATGTCGTGTTTATGTGTAGTAACCAAAGAAGCTACAGAAACTTATTCAAGAGGTTAGAATAATGTGACGTTATTACACACTTATTAAAAATTATGAAACTTGTCAAAGAGCTTCAAAAGCAAAGGGTTCGTCTCTATATTTTCAACAATGGAAGAGAGATTGTCACCATCACAAAACCTCAATGCTTGGAGCTTCAACAAAGCTCAAATCAATTGAACCAAAAGTAAACAAGTAGGAAACTAAAAAAAAAAAAAAGAAACCTATGTCAATCACCTCAAGAGGTCGAGAGGTCGGCAAGCCTATATGTCAACCTGAAAACCAACCTTACTCGAACCAAAACCGAACCATCATCGGTCTTAGTGAGTTCAGGTGGGTTGACCCCAGAGGTTAAGGAAGATTAGATAGTAAACTAATATTATCTCTACATCATATGTTTTCCTTATTTGAGAATATCACAACTACGGTTGTGAAGATTCAAAAACATATGATATCCTAGAGGAAGTATGTCCACCATTCCATCGTCACGTCTCCAAAAAGGAAAAAAAAAACAATAATAATAAAGAGAAGATCGTCGTCGATTATATTACACCGAAAAAATCTCGAACTGCACAGCTACTAAGATGGATGGATATTTGTGCTCCTGGTCAAAATCAATCATCACTTTCTTCATAGTAGAAACCATCTAGGTAAAGATTGCTCAATACCAATATGGATGGTATCTTTCAGCCATTGTACAACCATAGCAATTGGGGACACCGTAACCAGTCATCCCATATCTACCGATACCGTTTATATACATCGGGCCACCATAACCAAAACCGTAATTGTATGCACCATAGAAATTGGCATAGTTTCCACCGTACCCGCCAAAGGGTGCGTATACATCATACCGTCCAAAAGGTCTGCCCATTTTATCATCATATAAGCCTTCACATTTATACATGCCATATCCTGAAGAAGGTGGTGCTGCAGTATTGTTACTATGTGAATCATAAGAAACTCTTCTTGGTATAGCCTTCTTGATTTCCACCTGTTACATAACAAATCTCTTAAAAGATTTTTCATACAAACAAAAAGCACTCAAGAACAGATTTTCATGCTTCAATCCATTTCTCATTTACCTGCTTGCCTCCAAGCTCATGTTTTTCGTTTCCAGCGAATATACTTTCAACTGCATCTTCGTTCTCAAAAGTTATAAATCCAAATCCTCTAGACCGCTTCGTTCTATAGTCTATCATGATTTGGTGTTCGGTAATAGTACCAAACGAAGAGAAGTAGACCTTAAACGCATCTGCAATGTTTATGGGACATCCAAACAGAGCATCTTTCATTTAATATTAATTCTCATGAAAAGAAACAATAGATATTGACTTCTACCATAATACCTTCAGTCAAAGCAGGTGGAATTCCACCAACAAAAATTTTCTTTGTTCTTGATACCAATTTATCGTTCGTATCAGCCCTCGGAACTGTTCTCTTCACTTCCACCTGATGGTGACATAAAAATAGTCTATTATCCATCATCCAGATTACGAATTTTGAATTAGAAAAATAACTGAAATTTATGTTACCGTTCTGCCATCTATAACATGGTCTTTATTCAGAACCATGTCAGCAACTGAAGGATCACAAAACGTTACAAAACCAAACCCGCGTGGCCTTCCAGTGTGTTTGTCCATCATTATAACTGAATCAGCTATTTCTCCATACTTGCTAAAGTAATCACTAAAGGTCTCTGAATACCAAATAATAATAATAAAAAAAAATTTGTCAAGAATGTACAACAGGACGATGACAGTATGAATTGGGAAAAACGTCGAAACAATAGCATATTAGCAGAGAACAAAAGATCAAATTTTCTTTTCCTCCTAACGAGGGTTCTTTGAGTCTTTTGCCAATTGAACTATGAACAAAAGGCCAGATGTACAGCATTATCAAAAGCATAAATCAAATGATTTAAACACATCTGAGGAAACAAAAATTGGTATGGATTTTCGAATGAAACCTTGATTTCACCATGCATACAAGATTTTAGAGGCGAGTAGCACAATGTGGAATTAAAAAAGAAAGAACAAGAGCAATATGGTGGTAACTAAAAACAGGAAACTGGAGTACATTAATAAAAGCAAGAACAATAACGAGAATCATAACCCAATTATATTTTGCAAAGACTTGTACAACGAACAATAAACTCAGAAGAGACAACCAGTAGCACAAATAAACATGTTGATTGATGCCTAAATAGACATTGGAGGAGACTAAACCAGCTTTGCAGGGTTCAAGAATGATAATATATAACATAATCCATCTACCATCTCAAGACGTCAATTCAAAAACAAAACTAATAAAGAACCGAAGAAAAAAGCAAAAAGAATCCTCTTTGTAGGGTACAGCCACAACACAGTAATCAAAAGCTTACTAAATTTACCTTCAGTGGTCTCCCAAGAAACGCCTCCAACGAAAAGCTTGCTAGCAAATAAGAAAAGGTCAAACGTTATGCTCCAACTGAGTTAGATTTCAAAGAACAATCTCCACAAATAATAAACATATTTTCACAAGCGATACCCCCTCTGTTCTTCTTCAATGCACAACGTCGGTATCACAAAGATTCAAACCAACGACGAAAAAAGAAAACAAAATCATAAAAACTAACCCACTGGAGGAAGAATCATAATGGCTCGTCGAATGCTTTACTTCACCTCCTGTACTATCTGCATTGCCTCCTTCCAATTCACTCCCCAATTCGAACCGATCCTGCTGATCGTACATTTGGACGGCACCGTCGCCGCCATGGTAAGCGTTATGGTCGGCATTGAAATTCTTTTCTTCCGCCATTGAAACCGTGAATTTCTTCGCTAATTTGTGAAAAATGCAATCGGAAATTAAGATAAAAAGCTGATTTCTTTCGGTTTTTTACTCGGCCAGAGTAAAACCCTAACAGTGTAAGGGCTTAAGAAAATCGCGCTGAAAATATTTGTTACTTTCTTCCTCCTATATATATATATATATATATGGTATTCGAGCCGGCCCACTTAATTAGTGGGCCGGCCCATTATATATATTTATAATAAAATATTAAAAGAATATAAAATTTAGTTTTATCTTTTTAAATTATTTTTGGTTAATCTAAAATTTTTAAATCCAATTTTGAAACTAATAGCTAAAAAAAGCCAATAATATATATTATTCATTTTATATTTAGAATAATAAATAAATAAATTACCTAATAATATAATAATTAAACATTTAAATTTTATTGTAATTAGTGGGTCGCCCATAAATAATATATTTTTATAAAATATTAAAAGAATCTAAAATTTTACATTTATTTTTTTTAACAATATTCTGGTTAATCTAAAATTTTTAAATACAAATTTGAAATTAATAGCTAAAAAAAGCAAACGATATCTATTTATTTAACAAAAATGTTTAAAAGAATTATTATCACAGCCTAGTGACTCAAAATGATCCAATTTGAACATTTGAAAATATATTAAGGTGAAAAAGTTTTCGTGTGAATGGAAACAAAATATGAAAATGGAAATACAGAGTAAAGACTAAATTGGTGTCGTAGGATCACGCATTCCTCTTTGACCATCCACATCTCTGAGGGTGGACATTCAATCTGACAACCCGGACTAACCCAACTCAAACTATAAGGGTTGAGTTGGATTAGATCAGCATTTCGAGTAGGGTTGAGTTCATTTTTTCTGAACCCCAAGTGAATCGGTTCAAGTTCGGGTTCGTGGGACAAAACGTTCGGGTTGACCCGAGCCAAATAAAAATATATAAATTATATTAAGTATCCTTCCATGTTAATGTATTTGAGTGGTACTTCAACCGTCTAAGGACACTGACGCCCGATTTGACGCCAGGAAAATACATAGTTTGTTTTTATTATTTTGTTTAATTTCTTTTATATTATTTTATTATTTAGTTTAGTTTATATATATATTTTAAAACCATTTAAGAATATAATTTAGAATAAGTTTATTAATTATGATTTATTATTTGTTATTTTATACTATGTTTAAATATATTATTTATGATATAAATAAACTAAATTATTTAATTTAAGAATATGATTTAAGATAGGTTTAATAATTATGATTTATATATACATTTAAATGATTTTGAAACAAATCTCAATGCTCATAAATTATACATATATATATATATATATATATATAATAAATTTAAAGCATATTGTTTTCATTTTACGGATTCTAAAAATTTAAATGTTTTGATCGTTTTTAGTGTTATTGTAGCTTTCGGATCAACATATAATAATAGTGGACACAAAATTAGATAGATAGAAAATTTGTTTAAATATATTTAAAGATTTTGTTATTAAATTAAGATAAGTAATTCTAAATTCTAATGTATTTATTATTTATTTGTTGCAACTTATTATATCTCAATTTATATACATTTTTATTTTTCTAATAGTTTAGGGTTGTTACCGTGAGTAAACATATTTCAATTAAAATATTTTGATAGTATTTTTTATTTTTATTATATACTGTCTCTTTAAACTAATCATTTTTATTGTTTATTTAATTTTATGATCTGTCTTTATATTATTCTTACTTTAACGAATTCTCAAGAAATTATGGTATTGAGCCGTCTTTAGTTTTAGGACAATGTTGAACTATGTTAATATGCTCAAGAAATTCCTCCTCCTCATTCCATTGGAAGTATGGCGGACCTCAATCCCAAGAAAATAACCCAAAGTGACAAGATCGGTAAAATCATCCTAAAGATGTGTAAGAAGTTTCTCAGTAGTCGTAGAAGATGAGCTGATGATAATAATGTCATCAACATAGATGAGGATATACATCCGAATGCCCGTCTTGCTAAAAATGGAAAGAGAGACATCAGCCTTTGAAGGTGTAAAACCCAACTGTAATAGTTTGGACCTATGACGAGAAAACCAGGCACACAAAGCCTGTTTGAGGTCATAAAGCGACTTAACGAGGATATTGAGAATCCACAAATCCGGAGGCTGCTTCATATAAACATCTTTATTAAGAAAGTTAAGAAGAAAAGCATTTTGAATATCAATTTGCCGAATAGCCCAACCCCGAGAAATAACAAGAGATAATAAGAGTCGAATGGTAGTGGGCTTAACAACTGAATTGAAGGTATCATCATAATCAACGCCATACTGCTGTTTAAACCCTTTAGCAACCAGGCATGCTTTATAGCGATCAATAGAGTCATCTGGCTTTTGCTTGAGTTTGAAAATCCATTTGCAATTATTAACGTTAAAACCAGCACGAGGAGGAACTAAGTGTCATGTCTTATTTTCGAGAAGTGCCTGAAATACATCATTCATTGTCTGACGCCAAAGGGGATGCTCCTAATATGTGAAGTAGGTTTAGAAGCAAAAGACCGAACCACAGAATATGTAACTGTTTCATTTGTACGCACCTTGGGTTGCTTGATATTGTGCTTCAATCGAGTACTATACGGATGAGTAGTAGGTGCAGGATCCACAACTAAGGGGACAGTCGTACCAGCCGTTGTTAGGGGAGCAACCAGTGCTACAGCAGTCGGTCGACCAACGACCGAGATCCGATCGGGCATTGGGCAATATCATCTACTGGTGGAGGATCCAAGGCCCCAATCATTGGCGGAACAACCGATGCTGATTCGCGCGGCAGTGATGCGAAGGATTGCGGCGACAATCCCGAAGCGATGTGGGCACCAGATTTTCTGCATCCAAAGAGTTGGTAGGCACAGATATATGCATATGATCATTCTTCAAATTAGTACCGTTGTTACCCAAATGTAAGGTACATAAATCAGGGGTATTGTGCGTCGACTGCAAGGTTGGGGAAGAACTGGGTGGGGCTCTCTTGAACGGAAAAACATTCTCATCAAATATGACGTCTCTAGAAATATAGATACAACCAGAATCGGTGTCAAGACACTTATATCCCTTTTTGTAAAGAACTGTAGCCTAGAAAGACACATTCCTTGAATTGAAAAGAGAGCTTTTATTTGTTACAAGGCGAAGATGAGGCCAACAAGCACACCCAAAAACTTTTGGAGTAATTTGGTAGGGTATGAAAAAGATGCTCTTAGGAGCCTTTGTTATCGATGACTCGAGTAGGGAGACGATTGATGAGATATTTGGATGTAAGAAATGCGTCATCCCAAAATTTACTAGGTACATCAGCACGAGCTAGAAGGACTAGACCAGTTTCAACAATATGGCGGTGTTTGCTTCAGCAGACCCATTTTGTTGATGTGTGTGAGGGCACGAAACAAGATGAGCAATTCCAAGGAAACGAAAGAATGTGTTATGAATTTTCTGATATTCCCCACCCCAATCAGACTGGACACACTTGATTTTAGTATGTAGGAAGCGCTCAACATGAGCTTGGAACTGCAAAAGTATACGAGGAGCTTCTGTACAATCATGCATCAAATAGATCCACGAAAATTTACTGAAGTCATCACTGAAGCTGATATAATATTTAAAGCCCCCAACAGATGGAGGTGCAAGACCCCAAACATTAGAAAAATCAGTTCCAAAGGTGACGAAGACCTATGAAAAGAACTAGTGTATGGTAACTGATGACTTTTTGCTAACGGACACGCATTACATGCCATTGAGCATGAGTAGTAGATCAGCTCACTAAGGCGGGCTTTTGATCATCGACATCAGATAACTTAATAGGATAGAGACCAGACTCACAACTTCCGTCTGGAAGACTTTTCCTCTACCGTCTATCCTTAATAGAAAAATGCCAAGGATGATATTTAAAGAATATGTCATTATCACGAGACAATTTATGAACGGAAAGAAGATGTTTGAAAATTTCAAGTGCATGCAAAATATTACACAATGCAAGAGGACGAGCAGCAGTATTAATTGAAGAATGATCAGTATGCAAAATACGCAAACCTGCTCCATTGTCGACTTGAACTCGTTCACCTCCATGGTAGTGCTCACGCATAGGGAGACGATCCAAGTCACTGGTGATATGATCAGTGGCATCTGTGTCACTGTACCAATTTGGATCAATCTTCCATATGATGAAGTTGTTTTTGGTGAGACGGACTGTGACAACGTGGTGGAGAGAGATTGGGCCAAAGGTCGACGTCATAGTAGATGAGATCGTGTTGGAGATGATGGATGGGGAGGAAGAAGAAGATATGATAGACATTGTTAATGAATAAACCTTACTCTAATACCATGTTAGGTTGAATGACACGTGGCCTATATGTTTCACGACCTCGTGTATTTATAAATTTGTATCGATGATTACATGGTGGGCCTTGAACCAAGGTAACCAAGAAATCAGTAGATTCTTGTTGATCCAGAGTAACAAACCAGGAAATAAGTACATTATCTTACTATGTATAGATATGACCTATTCCACGTTTAACGGACGCCATAGTGACCCAAGCAACCAAATTCAGTCTACAACCCAACCCAACTGGTTCGGTTGAGTTTGTTTTCATTATTTAAAAAAATTATACATATCCTACAATAACTTTAAGTATCAAACATTTATAAGTCCCAACCCATTACTAACATTAATTACAAATGTTAAATATTTTTAATCTTGATAATAAATTTAAAAACTGGATTGGGTTGAGTTGGATTGTAAGTTAGTAGGGTTGAGCAAAAAATGTCAAACCGACCATTATTTTTTATTTTTCAAAAATTCAATAAATATATCTCAAACTATATTTACAAAATTTTATAAACTCTCAATTTTAATATTTTTTCCTAAAAAAAAAATTTAACTTTTTTTTTATTCGCTATAAATATTATGAGGGATAAATGTAGACATTTCTTATTGGGCCTGAAATTGGGCCTCGTAAATTTTATCTTGAAGAATACGACAAGTCGTCGCGCAGTTGGAACTGTCGTTGTGTTAATTTCGTGAAAAGCGGGGAAACTGGAAAGTGATAGTCTAGCGAGCAGACACAAGAGTGAGACGGGGTTAATCGATTCCACGGGAAAGCTCGAATGGAGGATCCAAAGACTCCGATGAAAGATTCTTCTTCAGGTATTGCCAGTTTTTTTCACTGTTCTTATCAACTGCAAGTCGTGATTATGTATTGATTGCTACTATATTCTGTGTGTCTCCTCAAGAAGCTGTTTCTAAAACATAATCAGCTTGAAATTGTTGCATTGAGTAAAGATCATCGAGTGGCGTACAAATTGATAATGTATTTCAGCTTTTCCAGTGATTGATGTCGGCGATGTTGTGTTATGAAGGTAGAAAACTCTAAGCAGCCCGTATTTTCGTTGATTGTTGGCGCTGGTTGATTTCCACTGTATTATAAGGAAATGTTTGATTTCAAAGCACTGTTATCAATTTTTATACATATATATATATTTAGGATTAGTCGATTCAATGGGAGGAATCTGCTGTCATTTCTGAAGAGATACTTTTCCCTCTGCGTTTCATAGAGCAAATTGTTATCAAATTGCATGAATCTCGAGCTTATGGTTGTTTAGGTGTTGCTTCAATTGTTTCTGAGGAGGTTTTTAAGATCAGAAACGACTTCTCTGTCGTGGTTTGATTTTGCTTTTGAAGATTCTAGTTGACTGACAATTATATCTCTTCTTTCTCTTGGTGTGTAACACCTACTTTGAGAAGAAGAAGATGCAAGATCAATCAATATTTTTGAGAGACTTAAAGAAGAGATGGAGGCTGTGATTCACTCCCATGAATCACCTCGCCATCACAAAGAAACACATGGAACAAGCGATGATATTGACGAGACTACACCAGCCGATGAAGTAAAGGCCCCCGGCGTGTTTGAAAGAGTCAAGGAAGAGATTGAGGCCCTCGTGGAAACGATTCATCCCAAGAAGGATTCCAGCAATCATTAGCTTTCTTTAAAGCAAGGAAGAGCGTTGATTGACACCATGCTGTTACAAGGTTTGCTTTCTTAAACAATGCTTAATTTCTTTTATGATGCAACTCCATGCTATCTAGGTCGTTATTTGAAAATATTGGTCTGAAAATATCATGTTTGAAGACAAATTGACATGAACTTAGACTATTTCCACTGTTTCTGGTATTTGTTTTGAAGTATGTAATGTACATCTTGTCAAATTATCCCCAATATTAGGCCACACATTCTAGCCTTAATTTGAAAGGTGCTCATCGATTGGTATGATCAATGTTTTCTTCAATGATCAAAAGCAGGCAAGGCCTAGTTCCTTTAAGTTTGTATGAGGAAATTTTGATTGGATTAGAGAGAGTTAATATGCGTTCCCTTCCTACGAAGCTGTAGTAAGTCTCCCATAAAATAGTTCAGCAAGAAATCAAGGATTAGGATCATGGTTTTCTTCCATGTTTTATGTCTCTAGATATAGTTATTTGTATCCTTGTCTGTATAAGGAACATCTCTAGAGCCTCTGCAATTTTTTCAGACTCTTAAATGGGAGGGATGCCATTAAGAATTTAAGGGTGTGAGTGAATTGGTTCGGCTTGGGTTTCAGCCAAAATTCAGTGATTGCTATTGTGAGATCCCACATCTTGGAGAGGGGAACAAAGGGGAACAAAGCATTCCTTAGAAAGATGTGGAAACCTCTCTCTAACAGACGTGTTTTAAAACCGTGAATCTAACGGCGATATGTAACGGGCCAAAGCAAACAATATCGGGAAGCGGTGGGCTTGAGTTGTTACAAATGGTATCAGACACAGACAAAAGGGGTGGATTGTGAGATCCCACACCGTTTGGAGATGGGAACGAAACATTCTTTATAAGAGTGTGGAAACCTCTTCCTAGTAGATGCGTTTTAAAACCGTGAGGCTGACGGCGATACGTAACAAGCCAAAGTGGACAATATCTGTTAGCGATGGACTTAGGTTGTTACAACTATCCCTCATTTTCTTTTTCTTCTTATGAAGAAGATGAATGTGTCTTGAGAAAAAAAATTCCTCCGATAGGTGTAGTTGGAGGTAAATTGACATTTTCAACTTGATCTGGACTCTTAGACTCTTAGTAGGTGTGTTAAAACAATCGATAACCTAGAATAATCAAACAAGGGAACCTAACCCCATTCGTTTCTTCATAAATAGCAGCTTAATAGTTCGATGTATCAAAATACAATTTTTTTTTGTGTATCAGTTCAAATCGACTCAACTCAAATCCATATTCTAATTAGAGTCATTTAGGCGGGGCAAATTTATTGTCCCAAAATTTGGGTCACAGCCTAATCCATGAACATCCAGGTTCTTGTACATTGGGCCTCTAAGTCCACCCCTGTCTCTATAGATCTTTGTGGTTGTCTTTAGGTCCTTTTTTTTCTCTCTTTCTGTACGGGAGTGTGCCTACTCGATATAAGTTAAAAGAAAAGATAATCTTGAATGGCATTTTGGTTTTTTCTCCATAAATATAGGTTAAATTATAGATTTGATTCCTATAGTTTTGTATGTATAGTTTGATAAAACTTTATAAATAGTTTCTACCGTCACAAATAACAAACTAATGAAGCATATGATTTATCCTATAATAAGATATTTTTCGTCTTTTTATTAGTTTAATAGATATAGTCAAAGATCATGGCATAAGCATCTTACCCACCTACTATGATATGAAATATATGGTATATTTATTTAGTATTTTTTAAGTTTACTCCCATTTTAAATTTGATCTCCTCATATTTTTTAATATACATCTGTCATATTTCTTTAACACATTCAACTGTCCCTACCTGATGGGAATCCAGCTTTGAGTATCCATATTTTTTAAATTTATATTCGTTTTCTTTTCTAGGGAATAGTGTGTCTTTAGAACTCTTCAAAGTAGTTCCTACATTATCGTTGAAAATTGGAGCAGGGGAAATGCACGTGGGGCATCATAGAACACCAAGAAAGCATCCCTTCATCTTTCAAAACAAGATTGTCCATAAAACGCCAAGCACTCTGATCCACCCTTGTTTCCCCCGAACCCAAATCCCTCTTTGGAATTTTCCCGAGAAAACTATGAACTTTCCCTGAAAATTGTTGGGAGTGAGTCCCACGTTGGCTAATTTAGAGAATGATCATGAGTTTATAAGTAAAGGAATACATCTCTATTGACATGAAGTCTTTTGGGGAAGTCTAAAGCAAAGTCATGAAAGCTTATGCTCAAAGTGGACAATATCATACCATTGTGAGAGTCGTGATTCCTAACCGAAATCTCTCTCGAAATACATCTTTATATTCTTAAGTAGAAGGACAAATAAAAAAAAAACAAAAAAAAACATTGAACCATTTGGACTTTAGAATAGGAGGACTAGTTCCATTAATTTTGTTTTTCCTCTTCTTTTCTTCATATCGTGCAAGCCTTGTGGGCACAGCCTTCAATTCCATCTGGGTTCCATCTGGGTGGGTCAAATTTATAGCAATCTTATTAATGATTGAGTGGGGATGCATTATGTCATTAATGTAATGCGTTAAATATTTGATTATTTGTAATCATGTCGTTTCCTTTTTTCCTCCCACCTATGTAGAAAACTGAAACACGTTACCTGATTCTAAATTTGAACTCAAATCCAGCTCAATTACCAAGCTTCCTAATTCACTTCCTCAATCTTTATCCATTTGTGATAACCTCATCTCCCACTTCAACCATAATTCACTTCCTCAATCTTTATCCATTTGTGATAACCTCATCTCCCACTTCAACCATGGCTATAAATGGTGGGACAAGATTCCATCTTATAACCCCTGCCCAGTTGGAATAGTAGTAAAAAAAAAAAAAAAAAAAAAAAACC
>NW_019268546.1:2113717-2114737 GCF_002738365.1 Cucurbita moschata | reverse complement strand
TAGTAAAAAAAAAAAAAAAAAAAAAAAACCGAAAATAATAACCAAAATCAAGAGAGAATGAGTTCAGAGATCGTTGCTGGATGGTGTAAGGCACTGATTGGAGTAGGGCTAGGCTCTCTCCATCGTAGTCGCGTTTAAAATCGTGAGACTGACGACAATATGTAACGGGCTAAAACGGACAATATCTACTAGCGGTGAACTTGGGCGATTACAAATGATATTAGAGCCAGGTTTTGGGTGGTGTGCTATCGAGGACGCTAGCCTCTGAAAGGGATGGATTCTGAGATTTCACATAATTTGGAGAGGGGAACAAAACGTTTTTTATAAGAGTGTGGAAATTTCTCCCTAATAAATATATTTTAAAATCGTAAGGCTAACGTTGACGTTGATATGTAATGAGTCAAAAGAGACCGTATCAACTGGCACAATTTAGAGTTATATCGACAATTAAACCAAGAGGATCAAACGGTTGTTGGGTGATAATAAATTTCGAAAAGTTAAAAAATAAATATGTTCAGGTTGATAGATTTGTCAGACTTTTCTTGCTCCATTGTCAGTAATGTTTAGAAGCTTTAATTGTATTGTTGAATATATATATATATCGAATCTTTACTGGAATGGAAAAGATAGGCGATACCGTAGAAAAAGTACTAATTTCTTTATGGGTATTTTTTAATTTAAATATTGTTTCACCTACCGTCAACCTTGGGGTGAAAAAAAAAAAAATAGCATAGAATAATGTTAAATATATCACCACTTCTTATATGACAATTAAATTAATATGTCATAGTATGTTAATTTATGTTCAAGGACTTATTTAATTATACATTAACTATTTGTTTATAAACATAAGATATTATTTGATTGCGCTACCACTAGCTCATTGTGGCGAGAGAGAATATGTTGCCCATCGTCTAAAGTTTAAGTAATACTTCGGTAACAAGTAAGGTATCTATCTCTTTCTCTCTTTTTTTTTTTTTTTTTTTTTTTTTTTTTTTTTTTTTTTTTTTTTTTTTTTTT
>NW_019268546.1:2102103-2113540 GCF_002738365.1 Cucurbita moschata | reverse complement strand
TTTTTTTTTTTTTTTTTTTTTTTTTTTTTTTTTTTTTTTTTTTAATTTCGCTTATAAACAGAATATACATACATATATATATATATATACATATATATATATATTGATCACACAATCCAACCTTTTTTTTAGTTGGATAAGATAAAGGCGATATTTAACTTGAGTTAAATTAAGTGAAAAATCATTTTAAATATTATGCTATTATTATTTTTTTAATTTCAACCTTAGGTACATGTAATAAATAAATAAATAAATAAGGATTGTAGGAAGGAGTGGCGTCTATAATTTTTTAATATCGAAATATTAAAAAAAAGAAAAATTAATAAAATTAATCCATAAATGTCAAGATGGCTATTTGATTTTTATTTATTTATTTATTTATTATTATTATTATTATTTTTGACAAATATTACTTTCTTCGTTATTTTATCCATTAAAATAGTTTTCTCATCATTTTTCTTTTAATGTTTTTTAAAACTATATTTCATTTCTTTGTCAAATTCTAGAAATAAAAATCAAGTTCAGAAGCATGCTGCCAAATACCGCTCGACGTGTCGAAAATGGGAGAAATTCGTCTCTCCCCTTCCGACGACACATCGCTCGAATGTCATTTTATTTACTTTTTTTTCTTTTCTAATATATAATGATTACTCGATCACGGCTAATGCATGTCGTTTTATTTACTTTTCTAATATATGTCGTTTTATTTATTTTATTATTATTATTTTACAATTATACCTAATTTTACAACTTTTGAAACCAAAATTTTAATCTCTCAAATTCCTTTCTTAAATTAGGAGTTTTAGCTTCTAATTTACGTTTTAATCAATCAATTTAACAATATCAACTATTTACAAGTCGTAACATATTACTAACATTAGATATAAATATCAAATATTCTTAATCTTCATAATAATCTAAGGTAAAGTTGTGTTGGGTTGTACCGCTACTTTCAGATTGGTCGAGTTGGTCCAACTAAAAACTGTCAACTCGTGAACCGACCCAAATGTTCAATTTTTCAAAAATTCAATCCAATCCAAAAAAATCTAACTCAACCCAACCTTTATGGTTTGGGTTGAATAGTTCTAATTGGTCAGATACTCGAATCATATGAAAAAAAAAAAATTAAATTTTGATTGAACAATTGAGCAATGAAATGAAAAGTTTGAATAGAATTGTGAAATAATGAAAGAAGTAAGGTTTAAGCAAAACAATTTTGATGTTGAAATGACTTCAAATTATGTCCCATTCAACTACCTATTATAAATTTCCTTATATTTTCCCCCATATTTATCTATAACCACAAAAATATTAAACTCTTAAATCTTTATTATTATTATTTATTTATTTATTGCTACCTAACCATTTCTTGGACAGTTGGAGAATTTCCAACCTACTTAGGTTATATCAAATATATATATTTATATAATAACATAAAGAAAGTGACATTTATTTTGTTCTTACTTGTGGTAATAAATTTGCTCAAATCCAACATTTCCTCATTTTTAAAATATAAAATCTCTTCAATAAGTTTTTTTTTAAATAATAAAAATAAACAAATTAATTCTCAAATTATAATGTCGGGTCCATACCAAGTTCGTGATTTTGTCATTTCTTTGTGTTTTTCTTTAGTACCCGCTGTTATACCCTCGATTTAATGTTGGGTAACACTCTCCAATAGTATTTTCATTTACTTTGTAATGTAATAGCACAATTAACCATAAAAATTTAGTCTCGATAAAAATTAACAACGAATAGATAAGCACATGTTAGAAGGAAGTCTATTCGTTATTGTGTCGCCTACAGCCAACGACGTATGCCCGAGCCTCAAGTCTCGATTCAAGAAAAAAAATTTTAAAAAACGGTACAGAAAAATTTTGAAAGCAAGATTTGAGAAATTGAATTTGATGTTATAGGAGAATGTAAGCAAAAAGACAGCAACAAACAATTAAACTCGGATGTTTTTAACTAAGATTATGTGGGCCCACTTCTTCCACGTATATTATTTTTTATATTTCAAAAATTATTAACCCGGAAGAAAAAAATAAAAATAAATACGATAAAACAGACAATATTGTCACGTCGGATAACGTGGGCCCCGAATGCCATGGGAAGGAAGACTAATTCTCCCTTGGAGCTGTCATTCATTAACTTTCAAGAACTCAACAGGTCATTTTAACAAAACCCCCACCAAATAATCCCAAAATAATAATAATAATAATTAACTTTTTATTATATATTAAAATGAGTATTATTATTTAATAAATTTTAATAAAAACTAATTAGGAGCTAATTTTGAGTTTAATTAAAAATATAACAATAAAGTTAAAAATTTAAAAATTTAAAAGTATATATTGACTTAAACAGAGAAAGTCAAAATATAAGGACAAAAATGGTATTTTGTACTTATTATTATTATTAATTTAGAGAAAATTAATTTAAAAAAAAAAGGAAAATATAAAAAAAAAATATAAATATAGAGAGGGGAGGGCCCGGAATTTCGTGTCATTGGTTCAGAGTTGAAGGTAGAGAGAGAGAGGGAAGAGAAAATAAGAGAAAGAAGAGAGAGAGAGGTTAGAGAGAGAAAGAAAGAGAGAAAAAGAAAGAGAGAGAAAGGACATTTCTTCTCTCTTTTGGCCTAAAACCCTGTTTTTCTCTGTTTCTCTAGATTTTCTCTCTCTACAAGGTCACACTCTCTCTCTCCTCCTCCTCTTCTTCTTCTTCTTCTTCCTCTTCTTCCTCTTTCTCTTTTCACCTTGATCTGCACCTCCACTTTTTTTCTCTCTCTTTTTTCCACCCACTCATGGGTGGATTTGCCTCCTGATTCTTCCAGGTAACATTTTCTTTCCGGCTTTATGATTTTCTTGCTTTGCTTGATTGTTCGTGAAAATTTGCTGTTATTGGCTTCGAATTGTGTTATTGTGTGAGGAATTTGTTAGGTATGATGATTGTATCAATATTTGAGCTCTACATTATTGATATTTAGTAATAATCGAGGTTTTCCTCATTTTTCTGTTTGAATCGTGATTTTGTCCAATGGAGATTAAGATTTGTGGTGAATTCAATCCGTGGTGCTATGTTTTTTGTTGTTTTAGTATCTTCTTTTCATGTCTTTCTGTTTTGTGACGTTTGGATTTGTTATTGGGAATTAATCGATTTGTTTTGAGGACATTACATGAAATTCGACTTTCTCCTTCTCTTTGTGTGATTGAATTGTTCTTCGTGATTTACGTTGATGATTGTGAGATGGATTTGAAGACGGCTCAAATGTGTTTGCTTGAATGTGGCCGTCTAGGGCATCCGGTTGCTGGTGGTGGATGATTTCTTTGTTAATTCATTCATACGGTTATGTTTAGGCTGCAAATGGAGAAATTTCAGTAAGGACATTGGTTTCTTTATCATATATCTTTCAAGATGAAAATCGAGTCGATGAGACGGGGAAGGATAAGGGAGAGGATCCGGCGGAGCCATCTCTATACATTCGGTTGCATCCGGTCACAGAGTGCATATGAGGCCGATGATTCGAATCCATTAACAGGACCTGGTTTTTCACGAATTGTCTGTTGTAACCAACCTCATCTCCATGAGAGGCAGCCATTGAAATACTGCTTCAATTACATATCCACAACCAAGTATAATGTTCTTACTTTCTTGCCTAAGGCTCTCTTTGAGCAATTCAGGAGAGTTGCCAATTTGTACTTTCTTTTGGCTGCATTGTTGTCCCTCACACCAGTTGCCCCATTTTCTGCCATGAGCATGATTGCTCCTCTGGTATTTGTTGTTGGTCTCAGTATGGCTAAAGAAGCTCTCGAGGACTGGAGTCGATTCGTGCAGGATATGAAGGTTAATCTCAGGAAAGTGATTGTTCATAAAGGGGATGGTGTTTTTGGTCATAGACCTTGGCACAAGATTCGTGTAGGAGACATAGTGAAAGTAGAGAAGGATCAGTTCTTTCCCGCTGATCTACTTCTTTTGTCGTCGTGCTATGAGGACGGTATATGTTACGTGGAAACGATGAATTTGGATGGCGAGACTAATCTCAAAGTAAAGAGATCTTTGGAAGTAACCTTACCATTGGATGATGATGCTACCTTCAAAGACTTTACTGGAAAGATTTACTGTGAAGATCCAAACCCAAATCTTTACACATTTGTTGGTAACTTGGAGTATGATCGGCAGATTTATCCTCTTGATCCTAGCCAGATTCTCCTCAGAGATTCTAAATTGAGGAACACAGCTTATGCCTACGGGGTAGTGATATTTACTGGACATGATAGTAAAGTCATGCAGAATGCTACAAAATCTCCTTCCAAAAGAAGTAGAATAGAGAGAAAAATGGACAAGATTATTTACATCCTTTTTACCTTACTTGTATTGATATCATCAATGAGCTCAATAGGTTTTGCTGTGAAGACAAAGTACCAAATGACTGACTGGTGGTATTTACAAACTACTGGTGATGATCCACTGTATAACCCTCGTCAGCCAACCTTATCAGGGCTCATACATTTGATCACTGCTCTTATACTCTATGGATATTTGATACCGATCTCGCTCTATGTTTCCATCGAGGTTGTTAAGGTTCTACAAGCTTCCTTCATTAACCAAGATATTAACATGTATTGTGAAGAGACTAGTAATCCCGCTCGAGCTCGGACTTCAAATTTGAACGAGGAGTTGGGTCAGGTAGACACGATCCTATCCGACAAAACTGGCACTTTGACTTGTAATCAGATGGACTTTCTGAAATGTTCCATTGCTGGGACTGCGTATGGTGTTAAATCTAGTGAGGTTGAACTTGCAGCTGCAAGGCAGATGGCATATGACCTTGACGAGCAGGATGCAGATTATTCTGATGTTGTTGTGCAAAAAAATAGCCGACAGTCTTCCATGGCATGGGACCGAAAAGAATCGGAGATTGAATTGGAGACTGTTCTTACTTCAAGTGTTGTCAAAGAGCAGAAGTCTGCCATAAAGTATTTTGGTTTTGAGGACAGCCGTTTAACAAATGGAAACTGGTTGAATGAGCCTAATCATGATGTTCTTCTATTGTTCTTCAGAATTTTAGCAATTTGTCACACTGCAATTCCTGAGCTGAATGAGGAAACTGGTGCTTTTACTTATGAAGCAGAGTCCCCTGATGAAGGTGCTTTTCTTGTTGCAGCAAGAGAATTTGGTTTTGAGTTTTGTAAGAGAACACAATCAACCTTGGTTGTGCGTGAAAGATATCCTTCTCCTAACCAAGTAGTTGAAAGGTAAGAATAAGATAGTTCTTTGATTAAGTTTCTTAGGCCCATTTTTCCATGAATTCTATGCTTCATGCGTTGCTGATGATGTCTCTTGGGAATTTTTACAGGGAATACAAAGTTTTAAATCTTTTGGATTTCACTAGCAAGAGAAAGAGAATGTCTGTAATTGTTAGGGATGAGTATGGCCATATTATTCTTCTCTGCAAAGGTGCTGATAGGTGAGTCTCATCATTAGAAGCTCTTATGGATCTTTTTGAGAGAATTTCATAGAGATATCGACTGCATTTTTTGTTTTATTTTTGGTCTTTTTTGGATGTCTTAGTACTTATAACTCCAATCTTGCAGCATCATCTTCGATCGACTATCGAAGAACGGAAGAATGTATGAGGAAGCAACCACAAGGCATTTGAATGAATATGGAGAAGCTGGGTTGCGTACTCTGGCACTTGCTTATAGAAAGCTTGAGGAGTCCGAGTATACTGCTTGGAACAACGAGTTTCAGAAGGCTAAAACGTCCATTGGAGGAGATAGAGATGCAATGCTCGAGCGAGTGTCCGACCTCATGGAACGAGAATTAACCCTTGTTGGTGCTACCGCTGTGGAGGACAAGTTACAGAATGGGGTGAAAACAATATATATTTACATTATTGTTTTTGTTACTATTCTGGTTTCTTTTCTTTAAACTAGGCTTATGTTTTTGTTGTAGGTGCCCCAATGCATTGATAAACTTGCACAAGCTGGCCTTAAGATCTGGGTTTTGACTGGAGATAAAATGGAAACTGCCATCAACATTGGGTCAGTCTTGTATCCATATATGCCATGTTCAAACATATAAATTCAAATGCTAAGCAAAAGACAATCATTGTTTGTGTCTGCAGATATGCATGCAGTTTACTTCGACAGGGAATGAAGCGGATTTGCATATCAACAAGCTCAGATTCTTTAGCTCAGGAAGGAAAAGAGGTATG
This sequence comes from Cucurbita moschata, assembly GCF_002738365.1. Lineage (NCBI taxonomy): Eukaryota > Viridiplantae > Streptophyta > Magnoliopsida > Cucurbitales > Cucurbitaceae > Cucurbita > Cucurbita moschata. Next base: position 2,107,323 of record NW_019268546.1, on the reverse strand, counting down.
TAATTCTTTGAATGAGAGCACAGGCAAATTGCTACAGGAAAATTGATTTCATACGAATTTGGCCAGGCCATGAAAGAATATATTTTGAATCAAATCACCAACGCCTCGCAAATGATCAATCTGGAGAAGGATCCACACGCTGCATTCGCTTTAATCATTGATGGGAAGACTCTAACATATGCTCTCGAAGATGATATGAAGTTTCAATTCCTTGGACTCGCTGTTGATTGTGCATCGGTCATTTGCTGTCGTGTCTCCCCCAAGCAAAAAGCCCTGGTAGGACTTCCTTCCTGGTTTTGTGGTTAACCATTTTATATAATGTACTCCTGGTGTATCATATATAAGCAGTTCATTGAGTGCAAAACATAGTCATGAACTGTTGATTTCGACTTTTGACCTCTGTTCGGGGGCGTTTCTGCAGGTAACAAGGTTAGTGAAAGAAGGTACTGGGAAAACCACTTTGGCAATTGGTGATGGCGCAAACGATGTGGGAATGATTCAAGAGGCCGATATTGGTGTCGGTATCAGCGGGGTTGAAGGTATGCAGGTAGGCACAAAGGACTCTCCTTCTAAACTCTACTAAATAAATATCCCTATCTCTATCTCTCTCTCTTTTTAACTCCTAATTCTCTCAGGCTGTGATGGCTAGTGATTTCTCTATTGCCCAATTTCGGTTTCTTGAAAGGCTTCTGGTAGTCCATGGTCATTGGTGCTACAAGAGGATAGCGCAAATGGTAATGTTCTTTGTTATGTTCAAAGCAAGTTTGGCTTCCAAGAAATCAAGGCTCCACCAACCAGTTAATGATCTAACAAGGTCATTTTCATTTTCAGATATGCTATTTCTTCTACAAGAATATCGCATTCGGATTAACGCTGTTCTACTTCGAAGCATACGCGGGATTTTCTGGGCAATCAATATATGATGATTTCTACATGCTATCATTTAATGTCATACTCACCTCATTGCCTGTAATTTCCCTTGGAGTTTTTGAACAAGATGTCTCTTCTGAGGTGTGCCTACAGGTAAACACAAACATTTTAAACATAAATCAGCAAACTGATATGTGTTCATGTGACTAACCATCATCGATCTAGCAGTTCCCTGCACTCTATCAGCAAGGCCCCCAAAACTTGTTCTTCGACTGGCCTCGGATTTTCGGATGGATGGGGAATGCTGTCTACTCCTCTATAGTTACTTTCTTCCTCAATCTCATCATCTTCTACGACCAGGCATTCCGCTCAGGCGGCCAAACTGCCGACATGACTGCTGTCGGAACCACCATGTTTACTTGCATCATATGGGCAGTAAATTGCCAGATCGCTCTAACAATGAGCCACTTCACCTGGATCCAACACCTTCTCGTCTGGGGTAGTATCGCCATGTGGTATTTGTTCATCTTACTCTATGGAATGGTAATATCCTCTGGAAATGCATATAAAATATTCGTTGAAGCCTTAGGACCTGCCCCTGTTTACTGGGTAGCCACCATCTTAGTAACAATTACCTGCAATCTCCCATATCTTGCCCATATATCCTTCCAAAGAAGCTTCCATCCAATGGATCATCACATAATCCAAGAAATCAAATACTACCGAAAGGATGTGGAAGACACACACATGTGGACCAGGGAAAGATCAAAAGCAAGGCAAAAAACCAAGATAGGATTCACAGCCAGAGTAGAAGCTAAGATCAGGCAGCTAAAAGGAAAGCTCCAAAAGAAGCACTCTTCCCTTGGAGCTCCTCCAACTGGTACTATTTCATGAAAATATCATCTCCCTTCCACGTAAATCTTCATTTTTTCTGGATTTTTTTTCCCTAGAGTCCGGCCATTTGAATCTTTTTCTTTTCCTTTTGATTTTTTTTTTCTCCTGTTATGGCAAATGGGTTATTGGCATCCCATTTGGTTATAGCAAAAAGAACGTGCTTCTGGAGGCTTTTGTATGTACCATAACTTAAAAAAAAGGATTTGAAATGATAAGTGCTTGTAGAATAGCTGATACCCTTAAAGCCGCCTGCTGTTCCCATTCTTTCCCCTTTGCTCTGTTTGTATATCCCCCTTACTGATAGCTCTGATATTCAACAACTGACTTTGTCATCTCGTTCAACTCTGTTTCGATTGATCATTCTAATCATCTATATTTATATATGGCTTCTACTAATTGTATCATCTGCTGCTTTCACAATCATTGATGATCTTGCATTTGTCTTCTTTATACGACTCTCTCAAATTTGATCTGTTCAATCCCTGATATGACCCATTTGATTTAATGAACTATGCATTGGAGGTTCAACAATTTCATCCTTCAACCATGGTTGTTTGGTTGTTAGGATTAAGACATATATCAATGTTAAAGTTGACTATTGGTAATGAGCTGAATGAGTTTATTTATGTAACAGTCAAAACCCACCGCTAGTAGATATTGTCTTATTTGGACTTTTTCTTTCGGACTTTTTCTCAAGATTTTTAAAACGCGTCTAGTAGGATGAGATTTTCACACCCTTATAAAGAATGTTTCGTTATCTTCTCCGACTGATGTGGGATCTCACAATCCACTCCCTTTGGAGCCCAACGTCCTATCTGACACTCGTTCCTTTCTTTAATCGATGTGGGATCTCACAATCCACTCCCTTTGGAGCCCAGCGTCCTATCTGACACTCGTTCCTTTCTTTAATCGATGTGGGACCTCTCAATCTACGCCCCTTCAGAGCCCAACGTCTTATTTGACACTCGTTTCCTTCTCCAATCGATGTGGGACCTCTCAATCCACGCCCCTTCGGAGTCCAACGTTCTTGCTAGCACATCGTCTCGTATCCATCCCCTTCAGGGCTCAATCTCATTGCTAGCACATTGTTCGGTATCTACCTCTGCTACCATTTGTAACGGCCCAAGCCCACCGCTAGTAGATATTGTCCTCTTCAGACTTTCCCTTACGAGTGTTTCGTTCTCCTCCTCCACCGACGTGGGATCTCATCATTTAAGTCATCCCCATCACCATCATCTCCAGCTGAAGATTTACGCTGCTTCAACACCGACGGAGAAGCTACAGGATTTTCAAAGCCTGATTTGATTTATAAATTAGCGATCTGTGAGAGAAGCAAACATGATAACAATTATTGGCATGTGAAACTGTCTCCAAAGTCTGAACTGAATCATTCATGCCTTCTTCTGACTCTTCCACTCCTCTGCTTTTTTGGGTCTCTAATGGTGTCGGTGGAAGAACATCCAAAAATCTGTCACAAACCATTGATCAATTTGGTTTTGTGAAGAAAGCCATCATTTCAAACAAAACCCAGTTTTCTTTTCCCCATTTCCCCCAAATTATGAACACACAAACTGATTCTAATATATTACAGAGACCCCTTTCAATATATCAAGTAAAAAAAACAGAGCAAATCGAGACCACTGATAACATAGACACAAACTTTAATTTCTTTACGAACTTAAGGAACAGCCAATCGATTCATCATATAGTTACATATTCAGGAAATTAAAGATCCAAAACAAGAACTCACACAACAAAATGATTGTTCATATCACCTCCATCCATAGATTACATGAGTGTAAGTGTTCTTAATCCACCTGAAACTCTTTCTCAGAGACCCTTTCATCTTCCCTTCCACTGCATAAACCTTATATCCAGCAACCCTTGTCTTCCTCTGCAGTTCTGGATCCTTGAAACTCCAGCTTTTAGAAGTTGACCCCATATTGCTTTTGGGTTTCTTCATTTTCATCTCTTTGTCTGGTTGATTTTGCTGCTGCTGCACAGAACCTGCATAGCTGACACTGTAAGACCTCAGATCTTGCATGTTTGTTGGGGCAGCTTTGTTCTCATAGTAGCTTTCAATCTGCATTCTGCCTTCTCTGCAAGATTTGGATCTGAAATCCTCCATAGCCAAACTTCAAAGAGAACAGAGAATTTGAAAGTCTCGAGGCTAAATTGGGAACGAGGAAGGAAAAATGGTTCTGGGTCTGCTTATTATGATGGTTATAGATGAGGATAACGTGTATTTATAATCTCTCGATTGGAGGATTTGAGGATCCAGGCGTATATAATAAATTTTTGGGATTGCCATTTACAATTGTCTTCACCTAAGGGCATTGCATGAGCTGCGAAATGTTGACTCTTTGGCACGTGGAATAGTCATCAAGTCGACCTCATGCTTAAATTAAAAGCACTTCAATGGAGCCTCACAACATACCCTTTCGATCAAGTCAAGCCAACGTGGTCATGAAAGTGAGTGGCTACAACTTCTCTTAGGTTGTCATTCTTAAATAAAGTTGACTGTCATAGGAAAATTTTCTACTTTGTAGATTGAGATATTACGAGAGCATACACGATTTATTTATTGTTGGTTTGTTGAGATCTTTTTAATGATCTAGAGTCGATGAATGTTAAAAAGAACAATTATGAAAGTAAAATTATAAAGGGAATAAAGGGAGTATGACACTCTTGTAGTACTAGAAATTAGAACTAGAAATTAAAGAAACCGACACAAGTTAGAATGAAATTTTTTTAATTCATCACATAAGTTTGAGTGTAGTATGATTTTATCCGTTGGGAATTGAACACGTACGTCTAGGAAGATGCCTAATAAACAAACCCAAAGAAAAATATTGTAGTTGTTAATTGATTGATGGGGTGAATTTGGTGCAACTGCCCAACAAATGGATAGGAGGTTTTCAAGACCTAAATCTCTCCACCATTTCCATTATTGCAGTCCTTTAGAGTACACAAAAGTTGATCCTGGGGCCCTCAATTCTTAGCTAATGGCAGCTGTATCCTCTTCCAGTGAATTGAAATGGTCCATCATGGCTAGGTATTGGCTGGCTTTGGTGCGGTGGTACATTCTTATGGATGAATGTTCCGAGGTTGTGGCAATCAATTAGGTGGCCCTAAGGGTCATCATAAAGAGGGTTAAAAGGGCATTGGCCTCGTGCAATAATGAGTTTATTTGGAGGACTTTTTAGTATCGTTGGTTGACTTGTGTGGCGGTGGCCATGAGGTGATGTGCCTATGCCTTTTTTTGCCGTAAGCCCTAAGCAACTATGACACTTGATAGCGGTAAGCAAGGAAAACAGAGGGAACGATTAGCTATCTCAAATGTCAATGCTACTAATGATGCTTATTTGGAAAAGGCAAACCTTTGGTTACATTGATTTCTAAGGGGCATTAATCATTCCATAAATATCTTCAAGCTGAAGCCCCCCCCCCCCCCCC
>NW_019268546.1:2098739-2101618 GCF_002738365.1 Cucurbita moschata | reverse complement strand
GCCCCCCCCCCCCCCGAAGATACGTACGTTCAACTGAACATGCAACATCAAACACAATTACTTATATTGATATTGTAATGAGTCAGACTGGTAGCCTACCGTTTGGCGTTCACCAGCACTATCAGGGGGTGTGCACGGTTTGGTTCGGTCCAATGTTGGGCAAAACACGAGACCAAAGCACAAATAAATTCAGCTCGACATCATCTAAATCTTGCACAGAAAGCAGACCATACATGATAAACAAAATGTCAGTTTGATAGTACTAATAAGATACGAAAACAAAGTTAAGCTAATGGGGGGGAAGGGGAAGAGTTCTGGTGGGAGGCTAAATAGTTCACTTCGGAGATGAGAGAAATCCCATCCCTATAAACAACGAAACAAAACAAACAAAAATAATAATAATAATAACAATAAACCGAACAAACAAAACTTCCTCATAGGAGATCTGCAACATTAGCGGGCAGCTCTTCAATGACCACATTATAGAACTTCTGAATATCAAAAAGCATTCGCTCATCATCGTTTGTAACAAAATTGATGGCGACACCTTTTCTTCCAAATCGACCACTTCGACCAATACGATGAAGATAATTTTCGGGTTGGGTTGGCAAATCATAATTTATGACAAGGGAGACTTGCTGAACATCAATACCACGAGCCAACAAATCAGTTGTAATAAGAACTCGAGAAGAGCCAGACCGGAATTCGCGCATGATTATATCTCGAGTGTTCTGGTCCATGTCACCATGGGTGGCAGATACAGTATGGTCTCGGCTTCTCATCTTGTCTGTAAGCCAATCGACCTTGCGACGTGTGTTAACAAAGATAACACTTTGAGTGATGGCCAGAGTCTCGTAGAGATCACAAAGAGTTTCGAGCTTCCAATCTTCCTTATCGACATTTACGTAAAATTGTTTGATACCCTCCAAAGTAAGCTCATCACGTTTTACTAAGATTCGGACTGGCTTATTCATGAACTTCCTAGTGATCTCCAAAGCTTCAGGTGGCATTGTGGCGGAGAAGACCCCAACTTGAATTTTTGATGGCAAAAGCTGGAAAATGTCATAAATCTACAACCACAAAAAGAAGTAACATAGAAACAATTAGAAATTTAAACTCTTAATACAAATGCTGAGAACAAAATACCACTGCAAACAACGGCCAAGGATCTGACTTTCAAAAAGCATGAAAAAGAATTCAGCACTCATGAACCTTCCTACTAAACACAGTCATCATGAAGTTACTACTCTAGCGTGTATCTTACTGGGTAATGTACATTATATGATTTAAAAGGAGTACATTCGAATGGTTTAATACTCCCATTAGTATTGACCCAATTCACTTGGAAAAGAGATGTCAAAAGCTACGCTCTGAATATAAACCCAAACGTTGAAACATATCTATTAACTACCTACCTAAAGCCAACAGAATGAAGCAAAATGAACTTACAAAATGTTTGCATCGAGATAAGAAATTCACCTGATCTTTAAAACCACGAGAAAGCATTTCATCAGCTTCATCCAATACAAACATCTTAATAGAATCCGGGCGAAGAGACTGCCTCCTTAACATATCAAACACACGACCAGGTGTTCCAACTACAACGTGAACACCAGCTTGAAGAATGCGTTGATCCTCACGGACACTTGTCCCTCCCACACAAGCATGAACCTTAACACCAAGATAATCTCCAAGAGCTCTCATAACCTTCTCTATTTGTTGAGCGAGCTCCCTAGTTGGTGCCAAAACTAAAGCCTGGCACTGGACTAGATCATAATCAAGTTGCTGCAGTATCCCAGAGCAGAAGGTTGCAGTCTTCCCAGTACCAGACTGAGCCTGCTGAATCACATCAAGGCCTTTGCAGAATGGAACAATACCCCTTTGCTGAATTGCAGATGGCTTCTCAAAACCTTAAGAAGTAAGGGAAAACCCTTGGAATTATATAGGAAATTACAAGGAAAATTTGAGACAAAATGAGTTAAAAAAACAGAAAGAAATAAAAAATGAAACAAAGTATATACCATAAGCATAAATGCCTCTAAGGAGGTTTTCTTGCAGCCCCATTGAATCAAAACTTTCATAAACTTCATCATAAGAGGTAAAAAATTCCTGGCCTTCTGCTGAAAGACTGCAAGAAGAAAATATATCTGTAAATAGTGCATACACATAAAGGGGAAAAGAACAGTGGTAAAGGTCCATTGTGAAAAACAGAAAAAAAAATGAAAAATTACATCTCATTCATTTTAGAATCATATTGGCGAGAATCAAATTGGGATCCTTCTGGAGCCAAACCTGCCATGGCTGTTTACAAAATAGGGAAAAATATAAGCAAGAAAACAGGGAACATTAAGATGAACAGAAAAACAAATAAAATATCGCGAATTATCAGGCAACGAAATTGTAAGAACCATAATTATTTTATCAACTGGACCAACAGACAAATAAAACAACATTATGAAATTGTCCAAAGCTAATCTGAGAAAGAAAATCTGTAACAGAAAAGCCAAACTTGCAATCCACATAAACAGGAGAACAAGCATTAAATTTCTGTCTCAGTGTAGGAAAAGGACTTAAGGCCATCTGATATTTATTTATCAAGAAAAAAAAAAATCCTTAGAACCAGACACCGCTTTAACCTTTTCCCAAAGCCGAAGCCATAATTCCTCCTATAATTTACACTCGCAGTTCCACGAGGTAGAGCAAATAAAATCCACATAACAAATTCATTATGTCAAAATACACACGAACAGAATCATGTAACTTAAAGGGAAACAATAACAACTCATAAACAAATAAAAACAATATCAACAAACACGACAAGCGAGAACAGATTAGCGCCAAATGTTAATAGAAAAAGGAAAAAAAAAAAAAAAAAAAAA
>NW_019268546.1:1968108-2097878 GCF_002738365.1 Cucurbita moschata | reverse complement strand
AAAAAAAAAAAAAAAAAAAAAAAAAAACTCATCGCTGTTCGAGGGTAAAGAACAAGATATCCATAACCAAAGAAGTGACCTACATATACAACCATGTTCGTCCCCTGAAACAAAAGAAGAAACGAAGGTGAAAATTGAAGTGGAAAGAGAAGCAGACCTGCAGATTGATAGAGAAAAATGAGGAGATTGAAGAAAGTGCGCTAGGGTTTGCCAAACTCCTCGGATCTGATCCGTGGAGTTGGAGGCGAGTGTTGGGCAACGCGCAGCGAGCGAAAAAGAGATATTTTACATAAAACTGTTAGGTTTTTGTAGAGCCTTCGACTCAGAATAATAATTAACCACAATTCCAAAACTGTCCTCGGTTTCTGATACCTATAAAATATTTTATTAAATTATTTAATTTTAGATAATTAATTATAATTAACTTTTATTATTATTATTATTATGTTAGATTATTAAAATAATTTTAACCCATCAAAATGTACTAAATTTTAAAATTTTGAGTTTATTTAGTAATAAATATTAATAATTATTCTTAAATAAATGAATTAATATAAATAAACTTTTAATTGTAAATATTTAGTACAAATCAGATTAAATGAAGTAATTATATTATAAAATTATATAATTAAAAAAAAAAGTTTAAGATTATGACATCGAGATTACTACCCTCAAACGTGGTGACAAACACCTTATGCAAAAAGATAGCTCATTCTGCAGTGATCACAGACAGGTTGAGTTACAAGTAGAGATGGAAAGAACTGACATTGAGGTGATGGTACGGGGCACCACAAGAAGGCTCGTCTAGCTCAGTGTCCAACCAAACCTAAGATAGTGCATTATTCGCACACATAAAAACGACCCCACAAGGCAAGAATTCGCCAATAGGACAAAGAGGAAAGGATAGGGGGATTCTCCATGTTGTTTGACGACAGCTTATTGTACCCTAATGACGACAAGATTAAAAGAGATATTTTGACGGAGTTACACGGATCTTCTTACACAATACAGTATCAAGATCTCAAGACGTGTTATTGGTGCCTAGAAATGAAGTGTGATATAGCAGACTATTTTAGCAAATATCTGAGCTACCAACAACCCTTCAACGTACTCCAGTATTTAGGTAATTACAGGTTGACAAAATCTGCACACTTCATCCCTAACAAGGTCACCTATACAGTTAATAGACGAGCTAGGGTACACTTCCCGCTTTTGGATTAGTTTACAAAGAGCACTGGGAAAAAAATTGAGGTTCAATACAACTTTCCACCCCTAGACTGACGAACAAATAAAAAAAATTTAATCAGATACGGGAAGGCTTGTATAATAGATGTTGCAGGTAGTCAATATCCCCGTGACTCAACAAAGGATTCTATTTTTCTTTTCCTATATCTAATATATAAATATTGATTTGAATCTTTTAAATTAATATATTTTTTCTCTATCTATATTTAATACATCTAATATATTAAATATTAATTTAAACCCTCCAAAATTTTCTTTCAATTTACTCGATAGACCTTATGACCTATAAGCTCCAATTATATAAAATTAATTAATTAAACTTTTCATTCATTAACTATAAATCATTCTACTATAGACTTCGAGATGCGCTCTTCTTCTTGAATTATTGGATGACGACAACATCACAATTAGAGACCACGACACATGCATAGGCTAGTAACACTTTAAATTCTTAGACTTAGGTTGGTAAGACCATGACAGTATTTTAATGATGATGTTATTTAAGATGAACTTATAATTTAACGATGATGTTGGAAGAGTTAAATTCTGCATAAGAGCTTAGGTTAAGATGACGGTAGCGACTTTAGGTTAGTAGAAATCTAAGATCGTTACAAATATGTTATGCGGTTAGAATTCCTATATATGCCCTGATTGACTTATGAACTAGATGTCATGTGTCCTAAAGGACATGTATGACTTGTTTGTGATCCTGAGCCCATATTTTAATCTTCGTTGGTCCTTGAGCTAACATTTACAATCCATTATGACGACATGGGTCAACTAGGCCGATGTAGAGACGGTTAGGACATAACCTCTTATCGTGAACCCACCTCAACTAGTGAAGGTATACTAAGCATATAGGAATGCAACGTCACCCACTTAGGACTAGTGACATGCTAGAGGACACTACTTAAGGGACCTTGGGTGTACCTAGTGGAGAGTCAAGCTTGCATTATTCTAGTCTCTAATGGCATAAAATAGGGAGCATTGTTATGTGTCATTAAGGGAACTTCCGACTAGCAATTAGTCCCAGGTACGTAAGCAATTATAAGTAGATTGAGAAGTCATCTATTGTAAGCGATGACTCCTCCATACCTGTTTGACTTCCCTAGAGCTTGAGATATACGAGGACACCCCAACTTATGCGCACGAAGCGCAATGACTGTGGGACCCTAGAAAGTAGGGAACCGAGAGGTTAAGTGCACCCTAAAATCCAAATACACCCTGATGAGTAACGTACACCCTTGGAATAGGAGTAAGTAGAGCATATGAACCTTATGAGACTGAGAAGACTATAAATGAACCCGAGCCATGGAATTGGCCAACTCTACGATCCTAACTAAGCACATAGTGTAAAAAGCATTGAATAAAAGAAGATTCGTTCAAAACCTACAAATCGGTGCTTACTAAGTATTTTTATACTCATTCCTGTTATTGTTCGTTTGCAGATAGAGTGTAGACCATTGTCGATAGTGAGCCGTGCAGATGCAAGGACCCATAGATCAAGTCATGTCCCTCTATGTCAATTTTAATATTATTTAAATATCGGTTTTCGTAGAAACTTCGTAATTATTGTGAACTAACGTAAATTTGTATTTCAAATGCATTTTTTTTTGTCAAATTTATTGTTTATAATTGACTTTAAATTCCTAAGGTTCCCATTTTACGAAAATGAAAAATTTTATCACTTTTTTTAGCCGAGTCCATAGGCAACCCATGATTCGAAGCCTCAAAAAGCAAGTCGTTCTCCAAGCTGCTACATTGATTGAGGTTCATTTTGCAAGCCCTTCACGAACACCTCGAGACTTATCGGCACGCAATACCATTCGACGTGTTGCTCTAGCTTCTGGATACACGTCTAAGAAGTAGAGTCAATTCCAAAAAGTTCTGTTTCAGTGACTTTCATTCCATAACTTCACCAACCACAAAGAGGCATACTCTGGTGAAGCACCTGACTGCAAAAGCCAAAGAATGCCTCAATATGGGAGGACCTGCCATGCCTGTACCTTCAATCTGTAACAGTTATGCTTAGAATGATCTAAATATAGAGATGCAATACTATAAAAGCAATGAACCTAATACCATTTTATCAGCTCTGGTGGGCTGAAAGCACCCGAAGAATGCATTTGAAGAATGTAACGACACAGGTCCACCGCTAACATATATTATCCTCTTTGGGCTTTCCCTTTCGGGCTTTCCCTCGAGGCTTTAAAACGCGTCTGCTAGAGGAACGTTTCCACACCCTTATAAATGGTGTTTTTGTTCTCCTCCCTAACCAATGTCGGACATCACAATCCACACCCCCCCCCTTTAGGACCCAACGTCCTCGCCGGTACTCATTCCTTTCTCCAATCGATGTGGGACTGCCACCAAATCCACATCCTTTGGGGCTAGGGTCCTTACTGACACATCGCCTCATGTCTACCCCTTCGTGGAACAGTCAGAAAGCTGGCACATCGTCCGATGTCTGGCTCTGATACCATTACAACTCAGATCCACTTGTCCTCTTTGGGCTTTCCCTTTTGGGCTTCCCCTCACGGCTTTAAAACACGTCTGCTAGAGGAAGGTTTCCACACCTATAAGGGTGTTTTTGTTCTCCTCCCCAACGACATCACAAATAACATTCAGAATCCCAGATTTGTTCCATTACCTCAAGGAATAACACTTCCTAATTGCTTAAATTAAGTAGTTCATGGAGAAATTCAAACCATAGTTTTCCTATTTCTGAGTTCAATCAATGTGCAATATCATCTTTGAATGTTCTTATCAAATTCACAACACACTGCAGAGAGAATAGTTCATCAATAGTTCATCACTGGCAAGCACTAAATAAAGCGATATCATAGGCAAAGGGATGAGGAATCCGTTCCCCTTCAATGATCAAACAGTTTTCCATGACAATAAGAATTGAAATTCTTGAATCAAATTATGAACCCAGATAAGATCATATATTCAACATCATGAGAGCTTGAACAAATAAGAAATAATGGATCAAACTTCAGAGAATTTCATTAATTACATCCAAATTGTGAGATGTAATCATAGAAATATTGGATGATTCCCATACCACAGGTTTAAATTCATGGAGATTATTGATTATCAGAGAACTCGACGAATTGCATCACTCAATGAAGCAAATAAAGAAGCACGAGTGAACCTCGTATAGAACTTATCAAGTGAATTGGTTAATTTCAACCCCAGCATTCTCAAACTATGGCTTCTTCCTAACACGATGTATATCGATCAAAATTGCAAACTAACATTCCTCAAATCGGCACGTACCGCTTCAACATCTGCTTACCCGTCACCGCCACTCCAACCACAACGCCGCCAATAGCACCGGCCACCGCCGCTGATCTCACTCCTCTTGCCGCACGATAAAGCGCACCGGTGCCAAGTCCCGCTGCGACACAGTTCCATACGTCGTCCGTATCCCTCACAGCCTCAATCCCGCTCTCCAAACCAGCATATAGTAACCCAATCACACCGAGCCGATTCCCCCAGAGACGCCCTGAATGACCAGAAGAGTTCAGGATCCGATTGATCCGAAGTTTCATAGTATCACCTGATTCGAAAGATTTGACGCCGGAGACGAAGCCCGTAGACGCCCCGCCGACTGCACCAGCGAGGTAACCGCAACCGGTGTAGAAGGTGAGATTCTCGCCCCAAGATCGACGCTGGCGGCGAGCTTCTTCATCGAAGAGAAACTCCGGTGAGGTTGGAAGCTGGAAGTTTCGGTAAGGAACCTGGAGATCCTTGTAAGGGTTGTAAAGACGTGGTTGGGGTGAGCCCTGATCAAAGCCTGAATCAATTTCGCGATCGGAAGAACGGTCCGCCATTATTGAGATTTTGAGCTCTAAGCTTAGGGCTACACTCGATTGTGAATTCTCTCCCAAAGACAGGAAAAAGAGGGAAGATTGTTCTTAAGAACAGCGATTCTCGGTTCAGAGGGAGCCAGATAAACCGGTTTTGTGGTCGTTTTCTTTCTCTCTAAAGTCTCTCCGGTTCAACTCAGGCGAACCCAACCCCGTAATTATTATTGAATTTTGTCTCTAATTTAATAATATAATAATTAACCTATATTTCTTTCTTTTACGTTAGAGATTCAAATTATTCTTAAACTACCAAACTTGAAAGTTTCCAAATATATTTGATTAAATGTCAATAATTAATTTCTATTATAAGAATTAATTAAATTTCCAATTGCAAAACTTTTAATTATGTTAATGATTGCGTTTAACTTTGTTTTAACTAATTTAATCACTCATCACGTTCTATTAATTTAATCACTCATCACGTTCTATTTAACAACCCAATGTCACCACTAATAGATATTGTCTGCTTTAACCTGTTTCACACCCAAGAATGTTTCGTTCCCCTCTCCCATTGATATGCAATCTCACAATCCACCCCCCTACAAGGGCCAACGTCCTCACTGGCACACCGTCTAGTGTTTGGCTCTGATACCGTAACAACCCGATCCCACCACCAACAAATATTGTCCACTTTAACCCGTTACGTATCGCCGTCAGTCTCACAATTATAAAACACGTTTGTTAAGGAGAGGTTTGTACAACCCTCAAAGGAATACCTTATTGGAGATGTAGGATCTCATCTATAAGCTTTTAATAGACAATTTAAGGTGTCTTAACAAACTAAACTATACTTAGATTTGCACTTTCTTTTCACTATTGTCTTTTCTTTCACTAAATCATCTTTTCAATCTTTACCTCAATGAAAAAAATGATTGTATTATCATAATAAAGTTTTAAAGTCAAAAAGCCAAACCAAGCACGAGACTCTAAAATAGTAATTTAACTTCAAAACAAATTTCCTCTCTCTAACATACAAGTTTTCAAGTCACATCGAACAAATCCAAACCATCCAAACCATTCAACATAAAAAAAAAAAGAAAAAAAAGCCTGGGGAATGTTCAAATATTTATAAATGATTCAGTATAACCCAAGAGTGATGGGAAGAATGTATTACAAGAAGTGGGTTCTTGAGAAGAAAATTGGTGGGGAAACAAGTCATTTTGCAGGCAGGCAGGCATGCTTAAATAATCCAGTTCTAATCAGACAGAAGAAATACACAATGAAAGCAATCAAGGTAGACAAAATGAATTTCTCTTACGCAAATGAGTGTGGGTTTTTCAACCCAGAAGTAGTAGGAGAAACACAACTTACACATGACCAACAGCGTTCACTGATGTGCCGCCGCTTCCTCAGTTCTACAATTGGGTTTCCACTCAGTGGTATGGTTGAGACTTCTGCACCGCTGTTGTTCTTCGAGCTCCAATTTTCCATTTCCTGCTGAGAAATGGTATTCGAACCAATACCATCCTTCTGGCTCCAAAAACTCGTACTGAATGTCACTCGCTGCCATCTTTCTCCTACATTGATCTACGTTGAATTTCCATTGGCAGGTTAGGATTGTTTCTCATTCCTACCTGATTATACATAATAGCAAGAAGATATAAATGCAAAGTTTAAAGCCTGCTACATAACAATAAAAGATGGCAACCAACCTCATTTTCTGATCCCTTGAAATGTGGAGCTGAGTTAGAAGTGCGTTGACCATGTGCTCTCCCAAAAGCTGTGAGCTTCCTCTTTGGTGGTATTCCGCTCAATCCCAATTTTTTTAGCCTGATCAGTTCAGGTAATAGAACGGTACCGAGGTCGGGTCTATCTCTTTTCCTTAGCTCACAGCACTTCAGGGCTAATTGAGCGAGTCCAAGAGTATCTTGAATGGGCCAATCTGTAATTGTGGGATCAAGTATCTGTGGGAATGTGCCGTGTTCAATGGCCTCCTCAACCTGATATGAAAGACCCATTGGTGACCTTGCAGTGATGAGCTGGAGTAGCAGAACACCAAATGAGTAAATATCTGATTTCACACCTAGCATTCCTGTTTGTTGGTATTCTGGATCGATGTAACAGAAGGTTCCAGCTGCAGCCGTCATGTGATATTGAGTGACACTATCAGCAACCGACGGCGGGACTAGCCTGGCCAAACCCACATCGCCTATTTTGCTCACATAGTTCTGATCTAGGAGAATGTTTGCTGGTTTGAGATCACGATGCACCACAGGTTCTGGCTTCATTTGATGAAGGAAGAGAAGTGCAGTGGCAATGTCAGCAGCTATCCTGAAACGAGTTTTCCAAGGGATTGGAGGAGTGTCGTCTTTTCGGAAAAGACGGTCTTCTAAGCTCCCGTTTTCCATATATTCATAAACAAGGCAACCATATTCTGGGCAGGCACCCATAAGGAGAACCATGTGTGGATGCCTCATGCGGCTTAAAACCTCAATCTGCAAATCATGAACAGTGCAATCTTCAGGAACTTTTTAAATGCATGATTATCATTCATTACAAATATGTTTTTTATTCAGTCTGATGTTGTTACAGAAAACACACTTATGGCTGATAATTTCGTGCAGTTATTTCCAGCCAAGATAAAGAAGAAAGAAAAAAAATTACCTCTTGCTGGAATTGTCTCTGCCCATGAGATCTCTCTGGGCTCAACATCTTAATGGCAACAGAAGTATGATCGAGAAAGGCATGGTAAACAGGTCCATAACCCCCTTCACCAATCTTGTTTGACTCATTAAAATGATCTGTTGCTGCTTCGATCTCGTCAATTCTGTATCGTTTGAAGCAGATATTAGTGCGTTCAAATAAATTAATTGTTTTCTGCTTCTCCTCCGCCTCAATCCTAGCCTTGTTTTCAGCAATATTTCGCTTTTTCTGGATCTCTAATTCTTCCAGCCTTTGAGCCATTAGAGCTGCTTCTGTCCCAGCCTTGTTTTTCTGCTTCTCAAGCTCTGACAATGCTGTTAAAACCTCTTCTGCAGATTTACCTCGCTCGAACTTTTTCGCTTCTTTTATCTTCAATTGTGCGAGTTCATTTGCCTGGCATCAAACACATTACTTCTTTCAGGATCAACTGGGCTTGAACAATGTTTATTTAGCACTTTTGAGATCAAGTATATCATCTGATATACAAAATGAGGTATCAGTTCTAACCTTTTGTCTTGCTACTAGAGCTTCCTTGCAAGCTGATTCATACATTTCCATCTTCCCTTTGAGTTCAAACCTTAACTTTCTCATCTCAGATTCTATGGAAGCCTGTAAATCCAGATAAGCTAAACTATTGAGTCAATTATCCATGCCTATAACTATATAACTTAAAAGGAATAAATTTCTACTGCCCAAATGTAAACTCAAACACAACTGATGTTGGAAATTCAACCATTAACTGACCAAAATTGGGTAGCTCCTTAGCTGAACAAGAAATTGTTTAATTCCTTACTTACTGCTGTGTTAGAGGTAACAAAGCTCTTTGAATTACTCTCTGAGGAGGTTGACGAAAAATCTAAGCTCTCAGAGGATGATGTGCCAGTTGATCTGAAACTGAGAGGCCCTGAAAAGTCACTAACGCTTGACAGTGAATCAACACTGTTGCTATAACGATGCCTACAATCGAAACAAACTGTTGTTAGTCATTCGTTACAAGCAGCACCTCTAAAGGCAGTTCTAGAATATTAACCAAAGCTACTGATCGAGAAAAAAAGGAAAAAGAAAATTCATTAAAAAAACGTGTATGCTTATCCTATGAGTCTACACAAACAAACACTACCGAATGAAACACAAACAAACACTACCGAATGAACAATGTAAAAGGAAAATTGGGCTTTTGTATTGGTACACCGGTAAAAGAAAAAAAAGACAGAAATCAAACTTTTCAGAAATTTTTATCATCTCTTTGACTCCTATTAGATTTCAAGTACACAATTCCAGAAGGCCAGCATCCTAATCAAGTAATGATAAGAAGTCCATCCATACAGAAAATTAGTGAAGAAGCACTTGGATAAGACTTCGGAAGTTTCAGTATAGTATGTTGGGAATCACAACTTTCCACAATGGTATGGTATTATCCAATTTGAGCATAAGCTCTCATGGCTTTGCTTTGAGGTTCCCCAAAATGCCTCATACCAATGGAGATGTATTCCTTACTTATAAACCCATGATCATTCACTAAATTAGCGAATGTGGGACTCTCTCCCAACAATCCTCAACATCCCCTCGAACAAAGTACACTATAAGCCTCTCCTAAGGCCTATGGAGCCATCAAACAGCCTTCCCTAAATCGAGGCTCGACTCCTTATTTGGA
The DNA here is from genome assembly GCF_002738365.1 of Cucurbita moschata. Classification (NCBI taxonomy): domain Eukaryota; kingdom Viridiplantae; phylum Streptophyta; class Magnoliopsida; order Cucurbitales; family Cucurbitaceae; genus Cucurbita; species Cucurbita moschata. The sequence goes on along the minus strand of NW_019268546.1, from coordinate 2,088,461 downwards.
GTCCTCGAACAAAGTACACCCTTTGTTCGACACTTGAGTCACTTTTGACTACACCTTCGAGGCTCACAAGTTCTTTGTTTGACATTTGAGGATTTTATTGACATGGCTAAGTAAAGGGCATGGCTCTGATACCATTTTAGGAATCACGACTCTCCACAATAGTATGATATTATCCACTTTGAGCATAAACTCTCATGACTTTGCTTTAGGATTCCCCAAAAGGCCTCATACAAATGGAGATGTATTCCTTACTTATAAACCCATGATCATTTCCTAAATTAGCCAATGTGGGACTCCCTCCCAACAATCCTCAACATAGTATTCAGTATTGTTAATCATTCAAATTTCACAACGGAGATTCCTTGCGCAAGGATGTTCGTTTCTACGTGTATCATATATAATATACATCAAAGTCTTGCGATAAGAAATCCAATATCCTCTCAAATAGGCTTGTGAAAGAGTCAAATGAAGGAGAAACATAACGAATTGTGAATTGCTAATGAAAAGATAAATAAGTTTACCCAATAAATTTGTCTCGCATGTGAGAAAGATGAATGTTGTGGAATATTGTATCTACCCAAAAGTATATCTATTGAATTCTACCTGCTTTTATCTTTCGTGTTTTGTATTTTTGATAGAGACTTGTCAGTATGAAGAGTTCCGGATGGTTTTTCTTTCCCATCAGTTAGTGACTTGTATCGCTTTCTCAATCTCTTAGTATGAACTTTCCCTCTAGCTATGACATATACAGAACATGATTCTGGAGTTGATTTGAGCAAACATGTTGAGACATCTGGATGTTTGAACGTCCTGCATGGATCCAAATGGTTCTAGCTTAATCTAATTTCTTACACACTATCAAAATCCTCCCTATCACAGAGTCGAAGAGAAATACAGACCTCGTAAAAGCATTCCGGCTGGAAGCACCCACAACAATGTTGCTAATGGAGTGTTTATTGATATAGTGAATAAGCGCACTTGGAACATCAATGTCATGGATGACAATCTCCTTTGCAACTATCTGAAAACACATACTACGATGATTATGAGAGTAGTCGTTAATATTTTGTTCTAATTCGACAATGATTCATTGTCCCATCAAAACAAGCCATCATCCTCAGAGGAAACCTAATTCGAAAACTGAAAACTATCTGAGATTGTAACACTATTACTACGAGGGATTGCTTGTTTATAACAAGGAATTCGGCAAATTGCTTACTCCTTTTCGTGCGCAGAATCCTCGGTATGGAAGGAAGAACTGATGCAATTCAGCATCAGTCGGTGGACGATACTCCTTAGGAACCGTATCCGCATCCTCTGCATACAAAGGCCAAATCACAAGAAATCATTGATTCATCTCCAAACGTTATGGTGCATTTCAGTACATTTCGTTTTTTGGAAATGGCAATTTAACCATGGATACGAAAATCAGAATGACGACGGCTAAACAACGTCAACAACAAGGGAGACGGATACCTACGGGGATGCAAGCTCTGACTCCGAACATGGATGAGGATGCAATCGCCGGAGTTCTTCCTATTGAACAGGTGTTCCACAGCCCATTTCACCGCGGATTGACTGTTCTTATCCCTGTTAATGGCGATCACCGTGTGGGTGGCGGTAACGGATTCGTTAGTTTCATCTTCAGCCATGGGAGCTGCCACAGCCCGAAACGCCACCACCACGGTTCACGCCGCCGGACAGAATAGACAAAACACGGTGACGCGTAATGAAAACAGAGCAAGGGTGGACAATGGAATCAGGAGTCGGTTTGATTGCCATTGCTTTACTAAATTTGGGGAGTAGAAACAAGAAGACGAACACCATCATCTTCGCCAAAAATCTCAAATCCAATCAGTGGTTGCTAAAATTAGGGGTGGTGAAGAAGATGATAGTTTAAAAAATTGAAACCAAATCGATCTATATGTTCGCTCCATTTGGAATCCCAATCACAAACAAAGATCGATGAACGTTCAAACCAGCTGAGCGCTGATATGAGGATGATAAATATACAGTTACCTAGCTTTAGTCCCCCGACCCCTCCGCCATTTTCACACTCATTTATTTTTCAATTCAAATATTTTGTATTTCATTTTTTTTAAATTAAAATTTATATTCACCAAATTTGAGAAATTATTTTCTAAAATTGATTGAAAAATAATTTGTTATGTATAATTTTGTTATCATTTGTGTTAAATTAATTAGGATTTCAATACAAACTAATCTTCTGTATAGAGTTATTTGTCAACCTCGAAGTATAATCAATGTCGGTCTCTAGTTCTTAGACAAAAAGTATACTGTGAGATCTTGGTTGGAGAGGAGAAACTCAAGGTGTGAAAACATCCTCCTAATAGATGCGCTTTAAAATCGTGAAGCTGATGGTGATACGTAACAATACAAAGCGAGCAATATCAGTAGCGATGGGCTCGAGTTGTTACAAATGCTATCAGAGTCCGTTACCAACCGGTATGCCAGTGAGGACATACATTGGGTCTCCAAGGGAGTGGATTGTGAGATCTCATATTGATCAGAGAGGGGAAACCTAAGGTGTCAAAACCTCTCCAACACCAGCAAGGATACTAGGTCTCCAAATAGGTGATTGTGAGATCTCATATTGGTTGGAGAGGGAAAACCTCAACCTAATAGACACGTTTTAAAATCGTAAAGCTAATGGCTATATGTAACGAACTAAAATGAACCATATATTTTCAGTGGGCTTGGACTATTACATGTACTAGAGTATATTTTATATGGGATTTCCCCTTCGACTACCAAGATTCTTGCTCGGCTTTCTTCGGCAAAGGCTTCTTCTCTATCCTATTATGTCGTAAATTGTCGTAAGGAGAAACAAAAATAAATTCGTTAAACTCAATCGAACACCGACTCATAGAATAAGGACTAAAACACAAACTCTCGACCAAGAAATTGAATGATTCAAATCTCTAAAAAAAAACAAGACATAATCATAATCTCGATCGAAAGTCAAAAACTAAATCCCGGTAGGAAGAAGAAACGAAACCTCATCATTTGACTCTGTCTCATTAAGCTTCACCATCCAAAGTTCCAACTTCCAAATAAGAAAACGCCATTCTATGCCACAGAGCTGTTTCATGGAAAGAAGTTGCCATTTACAATGTGAAAAAAAGAACACATGAAATTTATCAATATGAACATTTACCCGTTTTACTCAACAAAACTGCTCGACCTTTTCCTATACAGAATTCAACTTCTTTAACTTACAACAACAGTGTAACTACTACAATCTAACCATCTTGCTTATCGTCGTCTCTTTCGCCTCAACTCGGGAAATTGAAGCGGGACAGGAAGCGTAACCAATGACAAGTTGTTCTTGCGTATAAACTTGCAACCCAGATTGTCATAATGGACTCTTAGAGTGAAAGGACTAGTTCTCAGATCCCTAGCTATGTCTGATGGATCACTGCTGAATTCATCGGGAAATAACGCGAGCACCAAAACGTGGCTAATGAGAAGATCGGTTTTCTCTGCTGAAAGTCTTCTCGACTCCGTAGTTGAAAACATGGATGAGAACTTTTGTCGTAGCATGCTAGGAATTTTATGGCCCTTAACAGAAGAAACGCCATCCATAGAATGCTGATCCTTGTACTTTATTAGATGAGTGATGTATGAATATATGCAGCAGAGCTTCTTTTTCTCTTCCTCATCCTAAAGATGATTTTAACGTCAAAAAGGATTCAATACAAATGAACAGAATTTTAAGGATAAGACTTATTTAGAAACAGGCAGTACAGCTGCAGAACGAATCTACAATTTAGAACAAACATTCAAAATAAATAATTAAAGCATACTTTTCCACCAAACAATAAAGACCATGTATCGAACTCTATAAACAAACATAAAGGCCAAGTTAGTTTTGTTGAGGATTGTTGGGAGAGGAGTCCCACACCGGCTAATTAAGGGGTTGATAATGGGTTTATGAGTAAGGAATACATCTCCATTGGTACGAAGTCTTTTGGAGAAACTAAAAGCAAAGTCATGAGAGCTTATTGTAACGGCCTAGGTCCACCGCTAGCAGATATTGTCCTCTTTGGGTTTTCCCTTTCGGGCTTCTCCTCAAGGCTTTAAAACGTATCTGCGAGAGAGGGTGTTTTGTTCTCCTCCCCAATGGGACATCACACTTATGCTCAAAATGGACAATATCATACCATTTTGGAGGGTCGTGATTCCTAACAAATTTCAGAAAGCACTCAATCGTTTCGATTTGAAAACATCAGTGAAAAACAAAGACGAAGTAGTTTAATCTGAGAATTGACATGATTCATCATACTCAATAAATAATACTGAACAACTACAAAATTCATGAAGATGCATCAAATTTTGTCTCAGTATTCATAAAGGAAAATTAGAACCTTCTTAACATAATACCTGAATGTCTTGCAATTTATAAATTCTGTTGCGGACAAAGGATGGATAATTGGCACTTATTTCAGATTCTGCTTGCAAAAGGAAATAAAGATCTTCCAGGAAACCCCATTCTCCCTTGAGGATAATCTTGTCGAGGGGGTAAGCTTCTTGTGGAGTCGTTGCAGAAGCATTATATGTCGGTATATTACGAGAAATTTGTGCATTCGAACTTTCCAACGCCTCTTTGTTTACCACGACATTTTTCATTTTCCCATCTAGATCCTTCTTGGTCTCAGGATCATCCTCTTGCTTCAAAGAAAGCAGCTTCTTTGCCTGCCACACATTAACAATATTAAACAATTTGTTGCTACTTCTTGTAATTGTAATTTCGAAGTTATTCCATCCAAAACCAAAATTAAAGGCAACAAAAAAGGTGAACAGAAAAGATATGATGCTTTTTCGTGATAACATGCCTCCCATAATTCTGCTCCCCTGCTTATAAGGTTAAGTTCAATATTTGTTTAATAAATAAGTCGCTGAAAGATGGCTGCTGAAGAACTAAAAGAACGCAATTCCAGGATTCTATTACTACCTGTTTTATCGACTTCTTCGTTCCATAGAGATTGCTGAGCTCTCTCATTCTATCAGCTTTCTCCTGCACAGAGAGCTCGTCATTCGCCACACTTGGGGATTCATTTTCAGGAACATCTGAACCTCTAACTTTAGGATCCAATCTAAATATCTGCAAGGATAAACATCAGGCTTAGTAACATAATTGAGACTATTGCAGCATGAAGATGAACATATTGTAAAGTAGCCAAATTGCATTTCAAACGGATAAATAGAGGAAAATAAGAGGCATTTGTAACTTCAGGCTTCAGCGTGTACACTAAAACAACCAAGCATAAATTAGGACTCAATTTTTACGATTCTTTTTCTCTACGTTCATTATTGAGAATAACTTACCATATTTGATGCAATAGGTACAATCTTTAAGCTTTGGGTTGCCTTATCGAGAACACCGAGAGCATAGCTGCAATGTTGTTTTCCAGCAGTAGCCTCACCCAAGTAATTGGTACCAACAAAATCCACATTCGACCCTGTTGGACTTACAACCAGCTGCATCCTATTTGGTTTTTTCTTGTGCCTATAAACCTTAGCCCTTACAGAATTTTGTTCCTCGACCACTTCCTCATTGGGATCCTTGTTAGGATCATATCCAGAGGGGAAATAACCAACTAATGGTGGAATTTTCTCAGGATGGTTGCTGAGGACTTGGATTTTTGTATTCACAGGTGGAACTCGTTTCTTCTTCTTTTCACTCTTCTTCTTTTTCTTCGCTGGAGACTGAGAATTCGCTTCTGGTTCTGCGTAATGGGTTTCTTCAAAATATTTAGAATCTCCCGCCATTAATTCTGTTAACAAGCTCAGAGTGTGTATAATTCAAATAAACAAGAAAATAACCCTCAGATTTTTAAATGCACACACAATTGTCAACTCCAAGAGCTTCAGCTCGCTGAAGAGAACTTAACGCGTCAATTTCCCGGGAACAAGTAGCTTCCGGAATTACTTCTATTTCATTTCAGCATCATATTGGTGGAATTCAAAATGGGATCCTTCTGGAGCGCAAAATATAAGCAAAAGATTCCTAAAGAAAGGGAAAATCAAGATGAACAGGCAAACAAATTAAAATATATCAAACCATACGACCAACAAGAATGCGATCATTTAATCAGCTCAATTCATTCAATGGTCACAACTCATGAGAGAACAATGGATAAACAGAAAAACATGATAAATTGACCAAAGCTATCCTGCAAAAGGTGATCCGAATCAGAAAAGCCAAACTTGGAAGCCATATAAAGAGAAGAACAGGCATCAATGTTGTTTCAAATTAGGAAAAGGTTTCACGGGCTATCTGATACTTTTCATAAAAAGAAACAACAAAATCTCTAGAACCAGACACCGCTTTAACCTTTTTCCAAAACAGAAGCTACAAAAATTACACAGAAAAAATCATAAACGAAGCACGAACAACAATTCCCCTAATAATTACACTCACAGTTCCACAGGAAATAACAAACCAACACTAGATGATTAATTCAATAGATTCAGACTTAATAGGCAACAATAAATTCCTGTATTAACGCCGAAATTTAACATAGACAAACAAAAACAATAACAAAAAAAACCCGACACACAAGCAGAGATTAACGCCAAATTTTGACATGAAAAAGAAAAAGAAAAGAAAACGTATGATTGTTGGAGCCTACAGAGAAAGATAACAGGAAAAACATACCTAATTAGAAAGGAAAATAATCAAACCTGCCGATTTTGAGAGAGAAGACGAGCTAGGGCTTGGTCTTGCTCTCAATTATTTGGTATGAATGCCGTGACAAGTGAATTATGAAGAATAGAGGGATTAATTAGCCAATAGTAGGTAATATTATTATTGACATTAAACTTTTAATATTTTATATCCAATAATAAAAAATAAAAGCATTTTTAAATATTTTTAGAAGACAAACAAATATTGCACCTCACAACATTAAAATAAGAACATATTTTTAACATTTACAAAAAAAAAAAATTAATTAATTAATTTAAATTTATAATTTAGTTTATACAATTTTATAATTTGATAAAAAAAATTCTTCAATAGTTTTTATGGCTTAAAAAATAATTTAAAATAAATTTAAAATTTGATTTACTCGTCGCCATAACTTGTACAATGATTTAAGTCTTGAAAAAATGACGACTTCCGAAAATTTCGAGCCGTGGATTTGGGCAATGTTTTTAGCGCGTTTGACCATGACGGCTTGACCCGCTTAATTGTGCTTTAAAATCATAATATTTTTTTTTAAATAAATAAAAAATAACAGTATTATTAAAACTTTTAATATTAATAGATATTTTTTTAAATTAATTCAGCCGTAATAATAATAATAATAATTAAGATAACGACAGCCTCCGCCAATTCCGAAAACGAGAGCCGCGTCATTAAGCAATGTTTTTAGCGCGTCTGACCTCCACGGCTTGACCCATGGGCCATGCCCATGTGCTAATTATACTTTTAAATTTTAGGGAAATTACTATAATATATACTTTTAATTTGACTCGAATTAAAATTACAATTTAATTTTCGAATCTGGAATCATAGGTTAAAAGTATTTTGTAATTTAACCTAAAGTATAAATTTATCTAATTAATACAATTTGGCTGTTGTTGGAGAATTATTATTATTTTAAAAATCAAGCATTATTAATGAATTATGACCTAATTTGTTGATGCTTTTTTTAGAATAATATGATTAATTATGGTGAAATATAAATAAATACGTGTTGAAATAGTTGTTATCCAATGAGAATACGTTTAGATGTAAGAATATCTTGAAAGGTAAGATTAGGGAAGTTGTTTGGCTTACTCTTAAACTAAACATTATTGTAAATTACGTTAAGGAATGATTCCTTTGTGTTTTTGTTATCATACAAACGTTTGTTAATTATAACATGACTTATAAAATACTGATTATTGAACTAATAAAATACTTAATCGAGAATTTTGAAAATCACGGTGTAACGTGAAATTGTAATAGTCTAAGCTCATCGCTAGCTTTTGCACATTATGTATTGTCGTTAGTCTCACGGTTTTAAAATGTGAAATTTTCTTCTCTAACTGATGTGGGATCTCACAATCTACCTCCTTAGGGGGAAGCGTCATTGGTATACCACACTGTGTCTGGTTCTGGTACCATTTGTAACAGTCTAACCCACTGCTAGCAAATGTTGTTTGTTTTGGTTCGTTACGTATCGTTGTTAGCCTTATGATTTTAAAACGTGAAAATCTCTTCTTCAACCAATGTGGGATCTCACAATTCACCCCCTTTGGGTGCTAGTGTCTTCGACATACCGACCCATGTCTAGTTAATCCCCTTTGGGGGTCAACGTCCTCAACGCACTACCTCGTGTTTGGTTCTGATACCATTTATAACAGCTTTAGCCCACTGTTTGTAGATATTGTCCGCTTTGGCCCGTTACGTATTACCGTCCGTCTCACAATTTTTAAAATGAATCTGTTAAAAGGGTTTCCACACCCTCGTAAGTAATGTTTCATTTCCCTCTCCAACCAATGTGAAATCTCACTGTTTGAAAAGAAGGATGAACGAGATATAGCTTAATTAAGTTTTTTGGATCGTTTATTAGCTTAAAACGTACAAGGAACAATCTTTAGAATAAAATATCAAACCCAAGCTCGGTATCCAACCGAACTTTTTAAAAGTACCCACTCTTTAGCAACATCGAAATTAGATTTTGAATAATTGTTTAAAAATGAAGACACGTAGTATGCTACCATTTCTATTAGTTGATATCTAATGTTATGTTGGCGATATACCACATTCAGAATAAGAGATACAACTATCTCAAGGTAGCACGACCCCGTCAACGGTTCGATTCATGCTCGAAAAGAATTCATTGGTCCGCTCCTGCTGACGAACATTCTTAGCCGTCCTCGAGAGTTAACACATCATAGATCGAATCGAACGGCTAATAAATGATTGATTTTGGTTAGGGTAGGGGTTTTAGATAATGGAAAGTGGGTCACATGACATCTTGCATTTACAACTCGCTTTTGGTTATAAATACTCGCACGCAAGCAAGAAATGAAACGCAAAAGCGATTTCATAATACGGCACGACGATAAAAGCAAGCTCAAGCTAAAGCCCAAAGCTAAGAAAGAGAAAAAGGCCATCATCATCCTTTCTGTAAAGGGGAAAAAGGCGAACGAATCCGAGTTCACCGGTGAAAATGGAGGGAGACGGCAACGCGTCGCCGCCGTTCTGGCTTCAATCCTCTAGCTCTTTTCAGCAAGTTCACTACAATCGCCGTCGTCGCCTCAGCCGCGCATCGTCGTTCCTCCTCAACTCCAGCGCTTTTCTCATTGTTTTGTTAGTAATAGTTCTCTGTTTCGTCTTGATTGTGATTCCTAAATGTGTACAGTTCGCTTCTCAATTGATTCGGCCTCAATCGGTCAAGAAGAGCTGGGATTCGCTCAATTTGGTTCTTGTTCTGTTTGCCATTGTTTGTGGATTTCTGAGTAGAAACACGGGTGATGATAATAGAGGATTTGAAGATCGGAGCGTTTCTTCCAGGCGGAGACTGAAGTCAAACCCTACGACTCCGCGCCAATGGGATGGATATTCCGATCATCGGCCGAATCAATACACCGTGAATCGGATGAGGAGTAGTAGTTCGTATCCGGATCTACGTCTGCAGGAGTCTTCATTAGATGCCGGTGATGAACGGTGGCGATTTTACGACGATACTCATGTGCGTAATCATCGGTTTGCGTCTTCCGATCAGCTTCATCGCCGTCATCAAGCTCGGCCGGAGCTTGAACGCGAAGATTCTAGTGCCAAAAGTACAGGTTTCGACAGATCTGAGGTTCGCGAAGATGTATATTCACAACCGGCGATACCTTCGCCGCCGCGGGTGCCTCCCCCGCGATCTCCATCACCACCACCTACGCTTCAGACTCCCGCTAGCACGACTCCTAAAGTGGTTAAACGAAGGCCAAAGAGAACGCATAACGTCCATAGCCATACGCCCGATGGAGCAATCGATCAACAGCAGAAGAATGACGATTCGGACGTCGCCGATTTTCAACGGATTCACCTTCCACCACTCTCCCCGCCGTCGTTCTATCAGGAATCGGAGCAGAAGAGCGGCAAAAACGAGAAGAAGAGAGGTGGCGCTCCAAAAGAAATTTGGTCCACTCTGAGGAGGAGGAAGAAAAAGCAAAGACAGAAGAGCGTCGAAAGCTTTGAGGCTATCGCCACTCTACGCGCTTCAACATCATCATCATTACCACTACCGTCACCCCCGCCGCCTCCGCCGCTCCCACCACCAGTTCTACAAAATCTATTTCCTTCCAAGAAAGGAAAAGCCAAAAAAGTACAGTCCGAACCTCCACCAACAATCGTCACCTCAGAACCTAAACCAGAGATCGAACATCAAAATCACCTCCTCAAACCCAACGATCCTCCAATGGAGCTTGAGAGACTGAGCAGCTTAAACGATGAAGAATACAATACGCGCATTGGCTGTGATTCACCATTCCATCTCATTCCTCCGCCACCACCGCCACCGCCACCGCCGCTGTTCAGAATGCACGGAGACTTCGACAGTGCAGGAAGCAACAGCTGTACACCGAGAGCCATCTCGCCGGAAATTTACGAGAGTGAAGGCGATGGTCCACCGGCAGCCGGTAAAATGAAGGTCAAGCAAGTTTCAACAACTCCGATATTCTGTTCAAGCCCGGATGTTAACAGTAAAGCCGATAATTTCATTGCAAGGTTCAAAGCCGATTTGAAGTTGCAGAAGATGAATTCCATCAAGGAGAGATCGGCGAGGAAGCGATCTAACCTAGGCCGAGCAGCAGGCCCAGGCCCAAAGTAAATCAAGATAAGGCCCAGCCCATATTATTTCTTTTCAATAATTAAAAAAAAAATCAATTCTTTTGTTTGTTGTTTTAGAATATTATGACATGATGGTAGGACACGTAGAAACATAGATTTATATATATTTTGAGATATTCTGAATATGAATTTTTTATTTTATTTTAATATTTTCTCAAATAATTTGCCAGGTATGAATATTAAATAAATATCTGTATTAATTTATATGACATGGAATTAGAAAGAGACATTGTTTGAATTCCATCAATCATATTTTGAATTATTGATGTCCTTAGTGGATTCTTCTCTAAAAACAAACATTTTAATTGAATTTTAGGAATTTTTTTAATTATTTTATTTCATAGGTGTCATGTGACAACATGTTGTTATTAAAGGCGGAGAAAGAAAGGGATCACGATCACAGTTCCCACCTAACTCGGTGTTTCACCTTTAGTTATTTAATAAATAGGTTATATCATTATATATTGGATCTGCAAATAATTGAATTAACATAGACTTATTGCCAACAAATTTACAGTATGTTTCTATTAACTATTTGGACATCAACTCGGAAAGAATCAATTCCAAGCTTATTGATAATTCATGATCAACTTCGTTTCGTAATATGATAATGAATACTATATTATTATCTCGAAACTCAGATTTGTTGGAAGTTGGAACATTAAATCGAGGTTGGAACTTGAAAATGTGGAATAAGGGTGGGTTATGGCATGTGGAAAAAGAAAGGCATGTAAAAGAGTGCATAGTCAAAATGTAGGTGCAGTTGGCCACCAACAAGCAACACAGTGACAAATCATTAGCCACCGCCAGAGAGCACCGGTGCATTATCCACTTTGAGCATAAATTCTAGTGATTGTGGTTTGGACTTTTTCAAAAAGTTTCATACCAATCGAGATAGTATTATTTGATTATAACTCATGATCATTCATAAATTAGCCAATGTGGAACTTTCATCGCCCGAGAGTATATATGTTGAGTTATTTCTTTACTCTCAATAATTGGGCTATAAGATGGCTCATTTTTGTGGTAATTTTGTTTTAATTAATATCATCGAGACGATGGATCTAATGTTGAATTGGAACTTGATGAGCAAATTTAGGCCCGTACAAAAAATAATTAGTCACTCCGATCTAGGCCAATCAAATAGTTTCATTTTTATTTATTAAATCTTAGATTTGATTAATTATTTTAAATGAATGTTTCAGCGTAAAAAAGTAAACAACTCTATTTCAATAGAAAATTAGGGTCGTTACATCTTTTCCACTCCAGCGAATAAATATTAAAATAAATATTAAAATTTAAATACATTATTAATTGTGTGGAAAGTAGGAGCAATACCTTCTATGTTCCTTTTCAAATTCAAGCAATTTTTTTCCTTTTAACCTTTACATGAAATATATATATTTTCTATTTATTAATTTTAAGATATAATTTTTAATTCGGTCTTAAAATAAAATGTGTATATAAGTTAATATAAAGACGTGACGTTAAAATTTTAAAATATTTTTTTGTCCGAAATCCTCACTTACAGTCTTAATTAACTTTTAGAAGGAGGATAATAGATATCCTGTTACAACGAGATTTATGTCCTAAAGCCTAGTAATTAATTATTTGATATTTAACAATAAATTTTATTATTTTATTTGTAATTTAATTCTTATCCATTCTATAAAAATTTAAGGTTATTAATGTAGTCTCGAAGAGTATGTAATTGACATATAAATGATGGCGCTCAAGTAATAACTTAAAGAGTCTATAGTATATGGATAAGATTGGGTGCCTTATTCTGGTAACACACGACCCACTTTGTAATCGTTACAAATGATTTGATATAAATTGTTCATGTGTAGACATGTAAGTGGGGGTATCCTATACAATGCGTTTGTATAAGACTGGATTAAAAAAATATTTCATCTCTCTTTATAAATCTGTTAATTGAGAAAATTAATATTTCACATGATGATTATATGCGATCTTAATCTTGAGTGAGTTGTGAACTCATGCATGTGAGGACTTGTCCTTTGATTTACATGGGTGAGAATGACTCTTTTAGCCGATTCAATATGCCTACCATTTTACGGACTTGACCAAATAGGGAATTGGGAACATAATATCATGAGATGAAATTCACTCTTTTCCATATAAGAAAAGTAGATAGTTGTTCTTTAAGTACTGATTTCGGGAATTAAACAATGGGACCCCACCCTCTCATTGGCACGAGAGCGACTTAGTTTATGATTGGATCATAAACAAATTGTTCAGTAGAAAATCAGTGGTACTAAGGTGAAAGATGTAATTACGGGGTAAAACAGACTTTTGACCCAACTGTAATTATGAACAACTCGTGAAGGATAGACTTGCTTGTAATGGTTATATCAATGAACATAATTTGTCCTGTAGTGCATAAGAGTGCATCCCTAGATCTATAGTGGAGTGATCTATAGTTAATAAAAATTAATTGATTAATTTTGTATTTATTTTAAAAACATTTGAAGGGTTAAAATTAATATTTAATGTATTAAATATAAATGAAAAAAGAAATTTAATTTAAAATGTTTAAATCTTGAATCACTGATCAACCAAAAAGTTTAAATTGACGTGTTATGGTCAAATTAATTATATCACGCCTTAACACTATCTCTCCGATGAACGTTCATACAAATTGTAATACACTTTCCTATTATGATGTCATGCTAAATCACCTATCATGGTCATAACACGGGAGATGTTGCTATTGAGGTTTTAGTAACTGTATATCGTGTGTCACAATCACACTCTTGCGGTAGCAAGATAACGATTATGCGACACTTGCTCTAACTTAGCGAACAAGTCAGTCATGAGAAATTCGGACTTCACAGACAATGTCGCGTATAATCGAGCCTCGAGTCACGTTTGTAAGAAATGTTTTAGAAAACGTAAGCGAGAAAATACATTTGAAAACAACATTATATGACTATAAGTAAAGAAAGAACACCACACAGCTTAAATATTATATAATTCATAGTATGAAAAATTGACGACTAATCGCACCCCCTAATACATTTTGGGGCATTTTAGCCCTGATGGGTGTAGACATAATTTTCCTGTATCGACACGACATGGAATAGTAAATGTCTATCTAAGATAAAAATATGTAAAATGAGTTTGGAATGGTCATGCAACCATGGACAACACGTCTTGGACAAGCATAACCGAGACATCCGACATGCAGCCATAAATAATAGGCTTTAAACAAGCATGACCGTGACATCGTGCGAAGCTTAGCGGTTGCAAGCTTTTCATTGCAGAAAGAATTATTTTAAGAATTATTAAAGGACAATTGATGTATGCAAAATAAGGCGGCAAAAAACGTACAAGAATGAACAACAACAACCAAAGCCATTGACTTGGACATGTCTACCATCAACATCTTGCATATTATATATTTACACGTGGCATTTTAAATATATGTTATTCATTATAATATTATTGACGATTACGTCACCTTACGACATATTAGTAAGTTCGATTCAAATGGAACACGAATTTTAAGCTTTTGAGCTGATCTTGTAGCTGAAACATGTTTTGTGTCACTTGAACTATGCTCGTGTTTGAGTTTTATTATCATATCTAATAAGACGCCTACTAGGGTAAAAAATTTATTGCCTATTTTGCCGTGTCGTAATGTTTTTCAACTGAAACATCAATAGTTTGACCTTGAACTTGTTAGAAATCACCGACTCTCTACAATAGTATGATATTGTCCACTTTGAGCATAAGCTCTCATGGCTTGGCGTTGGGCTTCCCCAAAAAGCTTCATACCGATGAAGATAGTATTCCTCACTTATAAAACCATGATCCTTCACTGAACTAACCAATGTCGGACTCACTCCTAATAATCCTCAACAGAACTATGAGAATTGTTGAGCGGAAAAAAAAAATTAAATTATTTTGTGACGGTACACCAAATTGATAATATTAGAGATGTCTTAGAGAGCGGGGATAAAGAGGTCTTTTCCTTTCTCGTCTCTGTCGCCACCTCTCTCATTTTCCATTTAAACGAGGATCTCTGGCTTACAACAATAAAATTGGGTTGGTGAATTTCATGAGCCTATGCCACAGAGGATAAAAACTCAAAAAAACCGGTTCGGATGGATAGGGTTTACACGTCACCTGTTGGTTTAAACGACCCGCCGCTTAGCAGCCCAACATAGGTGGAAACCCTAACAATGCAAAGCTATCCATATTTTCTAATCGGAAACCGCCACGTGTCGGTCTTATTTTATCCTCTTATTTATATTTCTTTCACACCTCCTTCCTGTCTCACCCGGTTCCCCTTCTCCTCCTACCTCTCCTACCGCCATTAACACCCAAATCCGAGCCCCAAATTTCCTTCTTCTTCTCGTTCCGTCTCTAATCCACTGGTTTTTCAAGAATTTTCTCCGGTGAATGTTGTCGTTTCACCTGGAAATGGTGGATCAATACGTCGTTGAATGTGTTCCATCGAAGACCTGGTTCCACAAGAGGAAAAAACTTTTGAATTGAATAATTCGAGATCGGTCTCTTCTGTGAAATTTGTATATTAATCCAAAATTTTGTACAGTCTTGCCTCGTTTTTTGTCATATGTTTTCTTTGCATCGATTCGGTTGTAGACGGAAGAAGTGGCGGCGGAGATTTGAGCTTTGAAGATTGAAGTTGATTCTGAATCATTTGATATTTCGTTTTTTTTTTTTATCTTCTTCTGTGAAAGATTGTAGAAAGTGGCGAAGATGAATTTGGGAGCGGCGGAGGAAGAATCGCCGCAGGAGATTCATATCCCTGCCGAAATCGATTGGCAAATGCTTGATAAATCTAAATTCTTCTTTCTCGGTGCAGCGTTGTTTTCAGGCGTTTCGGCGTCTCTTTACCCTATGGTGGTGTTGAAAACTCGTCAACAGGTTGCTTATTCGGAGCTTCCGTGCATCAGAACTGCATTTTCTCTCGTCCGCCATGAAGGTTTTCGTGCTCTGTACAGAGGATTTGGAACTTCTCTGATGGGGACTATCCCTGCTAGGGCTCTGTACATGGGAGCCCTAGAGTGTACAAAGAGCTATGTCGGAACCGCCACTGTTAGAATGGGATTTCCAGAGGCTACTGCCGCTACAATTGCTAATGCAGCCGCTGGATTGAGCGCTGCAATGGCCGCTCAACTCGTATGGACTCCAGTTGATGTAGTGAGTCAAAGACTGATGGTTCAAAGTAGCTCCTCCATTCATTACATCAATGGAATCGATGCGTTTCGAAAGATCCTCAACGCCGACGGTCTCCGAGGACTCTACCGAGGCTTTGGGATATCGATTATGACATACGCGCCATCGAATGCGATGTGGTGGGCTTCTTATTATGTAGCACAGCGGCTGATTTGGGGGGGAATCGGATGCTATCAAGCTAAGAAGGTTGTTGGTGAAGGCAATGACAATGGGGCTAATGTTTACAGGCCAGATTCCAAGACTGTGATGGCAGTACAGGGAGGGAGCGCAGCCATGGCGGGTAGTATCTCGGCTTTGATAACAATGCCTCTTGATACAATCAAGACAAGATTGCAAGTTTTGGATGGGGATGAGAATGGGAGAAGAGGGCCAACAATTGGTCAGACATTGAGAAATTTAGTAAGGGAAGGCGGGTGGGCGGCGTGTTATCGAGGTTTGGCGCCCCGGTGCGCGTCGATGTCGATGTCTGCAACGACAATGATCACCACATATGAACTTCTCAAACGGCTATCAACCAAGAATCAAGAGGGTTTAATAAGCTAAACGGATGATTCTAAATGCTGAAGATTGTCATTTTCTCGAACTGTTTCTGATAATTCTCATTTGGGATTTCGTTTTTTTTCTTTTTCTTTTTTACAATCACCTTTTTTACAATCACTCTGCCTTGTTCATATAGTGTAAGGCTTCTCAATGTTCATATCTTAAATGTATATTAACTTTGGTTTAGTGTTGGGAATGGGTGTGACATATGATATCATATCATAATGTAAATTGATCTTGGACTACATTTTAGGGGTGTTAAAAAAATTATTCAGGAGGCTCCAGAAATTCCAAAATTATTAATTTCGGAGATTATTAAGTAACAACTGATCTACTTGTACTTAGGATTATACATCTTATATTCAATTTTATCATTTTTTTTCAATTATTTATTTTTTAAATAATCCTAAAAACAATTAAATTTTTAGCTATTTAGAAGATAATTTTGAATTAAAAACATATATTGAAACTGAATTAAAAATCTTAATTAAATATTTAAAAATAAATAAATAAAAATTCTACAACTAACATACTTTTAACCACTTTAACCAACCCAATCCAGAAGAATTAAAAGATTATTCTTGTGAAAGTCAAAAAAATATAAACAATAATTACAAGATTCCACATAGAATTAATTAAGTCATAACGCCCAGATACAAGACATTCATGCGATAAACAGCTGGGCCAACCCTATACATCAAAAATTATAATGCTTGTGGGACCCTTGGTTTCTAATTCCTAATTTCAAATCCAAACTAACTATAACACAATAAATACTAATTATAAGATTTATTTATTGAAAAACAATGGAGGGACTAAAATGATATTTCACATAAATCTCATAATTGGAATCTAACACGCAAATAGAACAGGAATAGAGTTGGTTGGTTCCACATCACTGAGCATCTCTTACTTAACTAAAATCAAAAGGTTAACATGGTTCATTCTTGAGAGCTTTCAAGGTTATAAAAGAGGCAATCTTATATTATATAGACTACCCATCATCTAGACTTTACATATAAGGAACAAGGGAAGGCATTGAGAGTTACCCAAAACTGGATACCTGAAGTGGTCTAAAGCAAAGCACTTACCTTGTCACTGATTCCATTAACCAAAAGGAAGAGGAAAATAACACCACAGTTTTGCATTTGGTCTGCCTGCCTGCCTGCCTGCCTGCCTGCCTTAAACGCGGCCTCTCTTGTGGCTGCAGGATGGGCATTTGTACTGCTTGATGTGCTCTGCTTTGGCAGGAGTTATTCTCACGCATTTACCATGGAACCACTTCTCGCAGATATCACAGCAAATCCAAAATTCATCTGATGCATAATTCTCACCACATGCCCCACACAACGTGTCCCCGTGCTCGTCTTCGTCTTCTTGATACAAGGCCTCTACCTCTTCCCTTGCCTGCGGTTGCCTTGAATACATTCCATGGATTTCAGCTTCCCTCTGAAAATAGTTGAAACATTAGGATGAAGTAAATAATCCATGTAATTGATGCTGTAAAATTGTATCAGACCAACAAGTAGCAACAATAAGTCTTGGGGTATCAATTTCGTTCTCGAGTAGGAGGAGAGGAAATAACCGAGTCTGACTGAGTCATACGGTACAGAAGAGATCAAAATAAATTCATTTCTAGCAATACAGATTATAAATCATGACATGAATTGGCAGGATTTGCAGGCGAAGCTGGAAGCTGCTGCGTGACCTCTGGAACGACTATCTTAGCCGTGGGATCAGCCTTGCCTAAGGCGGGTGCATGGAAGGATGAAGGCGAAACTCGAAAGGAATTTACTTCTTTTTCTATTTCCTTTTTCATTTGAATTTCCAAATCTCAAGTAGGTAAACCAACCCCGAAGAATTGGAGATTGTCCACCAGAACTATAAACATTATTATAGCTAGGACAGGCAGAGTTAAACAAGCCCATATAAGATAATTGTCCCAGCTACATTCTTTTTCTATATGTAGAGGCAGGGGAAACACCTAAGCTACATTGTTTGTTACAACTACGAGTTCGAAACAATAGTAATCGGAATAGCGTAGAACAAATAAAATCAGTCAACCAACTACAAAACTGAAGATCTATCAGCATACCGTTTTAAAGTTGGACTTGGATCTGCTACCATTAGCACTCGACGACTTTTCCTTGACTGGTTTCTTTGCAACACCAGTGACTACTTCAAATACAGTTGGCAAATCGTTTATCATATTAAAAAGCCGCCTCCTGCATCAAAAAAACAAGGCAAACCATTTTATAGCAAGACCAACAATCATGATTGTTGAAATAACTCCAATGTGAACACTAAATTCAAAATGAAATACCTATCAGCTTTATCAAATCCAAATCTCGCACCAAAATAGTAGGCAACAGAGAGCAACCAAGAATCGCTATGGACAGCAACCAAAGCCAACCAATCCCTTTCTTGCATACCATCTCTTGCGAAATTAATACCCAATGCTGGCTCTGGGAGTTCTGGAGGTACTTCTTCAGCAGGTAAATTAACTTCCCATACTTCATTTGGAAAACCATACAAGCATAGATTTTCCTTCTCTGTAGTCACCAAAAAACTGTTATAAAATAGCCAAGGGATTGCTAAACTAAAGACTACGAATATGAAATCGAAAATTGGGATGGTAGCACACAGAATTGCGTGGATGGGGGTGGAGTCAAAAAGTTCATATTCCAGATAACAAGGAGAGCCCCATACACAATGAATTCGTGTCTTAAAAGATAAGATGTAAACAGAGATAACTAAAAGCATGTACCAGGATCACATTGTTGATAAAACTCTTCAACATCTGCAATGATAAAACTGAGAAGAATTAGACATTCGAAACTCGCAAATGAAGCCAAAAGCCAAGGTCCAAACAACCAACCGCTCCTAACTCTCAATGAAAGTTCCAGAAATAAAGAATCCAGCCGTTTACATTCTACATTTATCTAATACTTCATCCAAACACAAAATTCTTCAATTGAAATAAAAATCTTTAACAAACTATACAAGATCATGAACTTTTAGGTTTGCATCGACTCGCAAAAAGTATCAGATATGATCAAGAAATTAGTTGCATAAACTTAAAAAATGCAGGTAAAGGAAGAGAGCTCTCTCTGGCTACAATAGGAATACTCCGTCGCTCTCTCACCGTATGCAGACGGCCATGCATGTACACAAATCGACAAGAAGAAATCGATCCACGTTCAGGAACAAAATTCATCATGCAATTTCAACGCTTATACAGTGGAAAACTAGAGTGAGATTCATAATTGCACGGCCACACTCAAGTAAGCCAAGAACAGCATTAGAAAACACATTTTCTATTATCCTAATTACTCCTCATTCGCAAAGCACTTCCGTTCTCTCTCTCAAAAAAGAAAAACCAAACGGCAACATCACGAACAAAAACGCCAAAATCAACCAAAAAACAACGAAAATTAAAAAAATTCATTTCAAAATGGATAAAGAAGGACATAAAATACGTACTAAGGCCATGAAAACAGCAAAAACATAAAATGAATTTCCATCGCGCCTGGTTTTATCCTTGTCCGAATACGAGTCAACAAGAAAAGGAAAGAGGAATACCTACGGTGAGGGCTTTGATGACGCCACTTCTTCGGCCTCTAAAATCACTGAAAACATCTTCGACTGAACGATTATGCACTGCGCCACCTCCATCCATTGCCGTTTCTTCTTGGTCGTTCTTGCACCTTCTCGAGACGAAATTGAGTCAAAAAGGAAAATAAAAACTGGAGATTACCAAAACGGAGAGACAGAGAGACAGAGAATCAATTAGCGAAGATTGAATATATGGCATCGATCGTGAAACGGGAAATTTGAATTTGATGAAGGGAATAGTCGGATTATTGAGATCTCTGTCCATTACCGTATTTAGGATCTAATGCCTTAGTAAAATAATAATTATTTTTTTTTAAAATTTTATTCAACTTATAATATTATTTTTTTCCCTTAATGGTAGAATCTAATAAATAAAATAAAATAAAAATAAAATAATTTGATGGTGGCATTAACATGAAACATTTAAAATTAAATTAAATTAATTGAAATGAAAGCCTTTTTTTTTCTTTTTTTTTTAAATCCTTTAGCTTTATATTATTTTTCACCAAATTTAAAAATTCAATTGTTGTAATAACTAATAATTAATCTCTCGATATTTTTATTTTAAAGGGACGGAATT
Organism: Cucurbita moschata; assembly: GCF_002738365.1. Taxonomy (NCBI): domain Eukaryota; kingdom Viridiplantae; phylum Streptophyta; class Magnoliopsida; order Cucurbitales; family Cucurbitaceae; genus Cucurbita; species Cucurbita moschata. The sequence continues at coordinate 2,067,639 of NW_019268546.1, read as the reverse complement.
TATTCTAAATAAGTTATATGACTTTTATTTATTGTTGTAATTTAAATTTAAATTCAATATTTAACTAATATTAAAAATAAATAAATTAAAATCCTTGTAATTTTTTTGCTCAAAATTTTTACAATTAAATATTTTATTTCAAAAATATTTCAAAAAGGTTTTTAAAATATCGTTGAACCTCCCAACTTGTTTCACAAATATTCATGAGTTTTCAAAAAATAAATAAATAAATAAAAACTCCCCCATAAAATTTAAGAAGAAAATTGTCTATAAAATGCAGATCGTCCATACTTTCATATATTATGGGTAACGGAGGAGACATCTCTATTTTTCCCCTCGGGAATCCTTAGAATTACCATTTTTTAGCTTTCAATTTGCCTCTGACCATCAAATGAAATGTGAATAACCCGTCCTCCTCTCTTTGAAACAAAGGATGCTTCTGGTTCTGTCAGTGCTTGAAACAATTTAGTCTTCTCCATATTACTATATCTCTAGAGTCAGGACCCATGGTAACAACAAAGAGTGTGCTAAACTATTAGCAGGAGTCGAAACTACGGCGGTTAAGAAGTTGCATCCTTCCAAATAGGAACGTGCTAATCCATGGGTATACCATGAAGTTACAAAGGTTGTACCTGTAAACCAACCTCCTAAGGCAAAATAGGCACAAGGAAAGAGCAATAGACCGGACCAACCTACAAAAACGAAACGGTCCCTCAGTAACCAATCATCTATAATATCGAATAAATCATTTTCATCTTTGGTAAATTTACCCGACCATGAATTTTTTTTCTGATGACAAGGCATATTTGATTATTATACTTATAGTATGATTAATAAATAAGAAGTATAGGAACAAGATGGGAGGATGAATTTGTATTTATACATGAAGAGATGATCATTCTAATGTGTACCCTAATGATTATGTAAAGCAAAAACAATGGTGAAAATTGTTCAACCAGTTCCAACCAGTTCTAATTGAAAAATACAAAGAGATTTCTGAAAATGATCTTTGGACAACCAAATTAAAATGTGGTTTTCCCATACTCCTAAAATTACCATAGTTGAAATGGATTCAGTTTCAAGCACTTTTGTGAGATGAATTTTGCTAATCATATCTGAACAACATGGATCATAATCAACAACTACCAACTAACATCGATCTCATCACAGAGGCAATTTGATCTTCTCTGACCATTTAAAGATATCAGAATAGACTCGATCGCCTCCCAAATCTTCCCCTTGTGCACCCGCTGCTATTCGAATTATATCTTCGATCAACGCAAAGTTCCCCATTATATCGACGTGAGCGCCGCTCTGTGTTCCTCGTCCTTCTAGCAAGTTTGATGGGGGAGAGTGATTGTATTCTCTAACGTAAGTTCGGATTCCTGAAGGATTAAATCTGGTTTTCCCACGCCAGCCTTTTGCACACATGTAGCCAGCACTTAGAACAGGTACGGTTTCGTCTCCATCGACCGTGTAGACTCCGTCCTTCAGACAGCCATCTTCCTCACCATCATTAGCTGCAGTATCAATCTGAAATGGAATGTAACATTCAGCTGCAGGAGATAGCTTGTAAACATAAGCTCTTTCGGTCGGAATTCCAACTCCATACAAAGAAAAGATCTCCATGTCCGGAGCATTTGGCAATCTGCAGAGAAGTTTGATGTTGTACAAAGTTCAATAAACCAAAAGATTGGATAAGGATTCTCATATCGTTCTCAAAGGAATTCAGAGTTCACTGAGACCAAATAGCACAAAAAGAGAGGAAAAGTGCAAGTCTTAGCCAATTCAAGAGGTTCAAGAGGCAAGTCTCTACCAAAAGTAACAACAAAACACATGAAATGTTATCTTTTCCTACAACCTTACCTCGCTCGGTTACCGAAATACTCAAAGGGGGCTGCCTATTGCCCTTACATACATAATATAAGATGGTTGAACGTGGCCATAACGACGTAGTGGCTCCCAAAAAAACTACTAGATACAAATTTCATATTTATGTCCTCTAATAACCAGCTAAAACAATTTTTAGATACATTTCAATTAACTCGCATACATCTAATAATTTTTTCCCTCGTCCCCACTTATACAACCGTCTTGTTTCTAGCGTTAGTTATTGTTATAATACCTATATGTATATATATATATATATATACGTAAAATCAAGAAGGATAAGATTATCACCTTGTCTCCAACGGGTTTGACCAATACTTGTATTGGTTGTATTTCGGATCATCCAAGTTGTCAGCAATCCCATACGAGAAATGGGCACTCCCACGTTCCATTGTATGTGGGGCAACATAATGAAGTAAATCTATGATCGATCCAGCGGTATAAACTTTGTAATCTGAGATAGCTCTGATACCCTCAATTCCCATGTCATGGTATTCAGTCCAAACGTCTTTGCACGTAGCATTTGCAATATTGTGACCCTTGATAGCATCCTACACCATTATAAGACATGAAACATAAGACTTCCTCCAAGAAAATCATTCAGATGACTGCAAGTTTTTCCATAAAAGAATCGAGAAAATGAGGAGAGATCGACGATTTATCCATCAGTGAAGTTTTTCCAGAGCTAAATCAATTGTAGGTTACTTAAAAAATTAAATTCAAGTTTTAACTCACCCACTATAAATTGTTTGAGCCTCGACATATTTGAAGCACAACTTTTTATGAAATGTTTACCTGATGGACTTAGTGCTGATAACCTATTAACTCATTAGAAGCCAACCCCTCACCATAGGGCAATTATTTGCCTGAAATCTAATCACCTAACTACTTATTTATGCTTCGAGACAGGACTGATTAATTAAATTAAAAATCATTATACTAAGGAGAAGAGCCTTACCAAAAACTCGATCCTCTCAATCTCAGATGAATCTGCTTCAGCTATGTCTTTCCCAAAAGATATAATTCTTCCATAGTGAACTTTCTTTGAAGAGGGAACAGTATCTCCATCGCCGTCATAACCTCCATTACGTGTATCATTGTTTTTTAGCCTTCTTCTGCTGGGAACATGGCCATCTTCAGGTGACCAATCAAGGGCACCCCATATAACATCCCCTCCTTTTGGTATCATTGACATGGTCGAATCCCAGGTACGAGTCATCTTCATTACATGCTGCAACGTTTGAATGCGGAATAGATCGTTGTCCAAGAAGACCGGTGCAATAGCCCTGCATTATGTGAAGCAAGAGGCATGAACTCTTTCAGTCAACAAAAACCTCAGGATTTAATGCTTGCAGATTCTTAATCAAACAACTTATTTTACATAGCAACCTTGTGGCTAGAAAAAGAAATACTCCAAAATGTGCCTTATAGAATTCAAACAATTAATGGTTTTTAAGTGACTTGAAATTAATCCAAGCACACTAGGAGAAATCTATAAGTTAAGAATTAGAGCCTTATAACTATTGGCATAGACTAAGGTGACCTGACATTACTACACAACTTGCTAGAGCCTAGACGATTGGTGACATAAAGGTAGGTACATCGATAACTCGAGTTACTATCATCCTAGACAACTTCCAGACTTAAGAATTCAAGGACAAACTTCAAGTGCCTGCTGTAAAAATAGTCATCAGACTGAATACAGGATTTTCTTTCCTAACCATGGAAACAAACACAGACATACACACAACAGGGAATTAAGTGGTAGAGACCTGGCAACTGCAATATCCTTAGCTTCAGCAGAGAAAAGCCCAGCAACAGCTTTGGGAACACCTAGAAATGGTCCACCAATATTTATAACTGCTTTTATATGCTTAGCGCACCAGTCTGGTCCTCCCCCTCCACCCATTGGTGCCGGTGCTTCAACCCACTTCATAAAGTGCAGGAAGTATAAAACGCCCATCGAATGCGGAATTATCACTGCCTTCTTCCCGCCATTTGTGGCAACCATCAGCTCTATGTTACTTTTTATTCTGCTGAGGGTTTGATCTCTAACCTTTATCATTTGAGAATTAAAATAATCAACAAACAATTACAAACAGTAAGTATTGCTGAAAATGGAGCAACATAACTAAAAATGATGATATTTAAAATTGTGTTCCACTCCTCCAAATGATTACCTCTGTGTTCTGATATGAAATTCTCCAGTCATATGCAGCCATATACATAGTTTTTTCCTCGTAACCAATACGAGCCAAGTTAGCAATCAGGACTGCCCACACAAAATAACCAGGAGCAAAATAGTCGGCAGCAACAAGCCCACTGACAGGCCTGACCCTAACTCCTGGAGGATCTAATCCAGTTTCATTATCCAATGACATATGTTCTACCCAGCACGAAGGTCTACATGGGAAAAAGGTTCAACAAGCATAACAAATTTGGTCATGTAAAACCAACCAAGAATTTCTTTGAATATGCACAGCATCAAACAGTCCATTAGCAAATATTACTATTCAGAAGAATTCTTATAAGAATCAACCATACAACACCAACAAATTCAGAGAAGATCAAAAATCCAATAGACACCAATGAACTTACAACCTCATACAATTTAGCTGCTAAATATCACTCTCTGGTTCTTGTAGACCATTAACTAAAACCCAACAATTATACCAAGAAACATAAAATGTTAAACCATCCAAATGTACAGGGGAGCATATATTATCAAATACCTTTTATAAACTTCGCCAAATGTGCCGCCCCAGAGACGCTTCCTGAACAAACCCTCCGCGCATTCATGGCCTTCCCAAAGTTCAAGCCCACCAGTGACGATTCCCGGCACAAACACCACTGGGTGATTCACCTTCAACCCCTCTTTCTTCAATTTGACACCCGGCGGATCGGGCAATGGCCCTGTGATTGCCTCCGTCACATACTGAGGCAAAGATGCCGGCATCGCATTGTAAAGGAACAACAATAGCCACCATGTCGTACAGACGCACCCAACAAACCAGCAACAACTATCAACACACGACCACCTTTTCTTTGCCTTAACTTCCTTTACTTGTCCGCTAACCTTCTCCTTCTTATCGTCATCTCCATCCTTCTGAATATTGGTATCTTTTTCCACTGCCTTTCTCCGACGTAGCAAAGACATATTTCGAAGTACTCAATCAAGAATCTCTAACTAAAATTTCATAAATTAACTATTCTGCAGCACAGCTTCATTCTCAAGTTTATATACCGCAATTCCAATCGAAATTCTCTCAACTTGAACGAAACAAACTAATTTAGGGAACGAAACCCCAACAATCCAATTCGCGTATGTATCAAAATTCTAATGTAGTGAAGAATAAATCAAATCTGTCTCCCAACACGTGAAGGTTACATTTCTCGGCGGACAAACAACGCCAATTCAAAGCTAAGAAAAAAAATACCTAAAAAGCTATTTTTAAAGGAAAAAAACGCATTTCAAGAGATAAAGAACAAAAAGACTGCCCTCGAATATAAATGGAAACTTTATCGTCAGTTCGTGCAGTTACAAACAGAAGCTTGAGCTTATCGATCAATGGCGAGTCGGATCGGGAGGAGCAGCCGACTGCTCTCAGCAAGATAGCAAAATTATGGCGCAGAAACGAAACTGGCTCTACGTGCGAGCTATTGCTTTCAGATTTTGACTCAACCGGTTTAGATAAAATGCAATTTAAAGAAATTGGATATTCAATTTATTGCGTGGCGGAATTCCATTGGTTGAGGGTTTTGGGCATCTCTGTATTCTTCGTCCATTGAACTGAATTGAGTGATGTGATTGTGGAGGACCGTTCTTTTCCGTGTGCGCCACCGCAGTGGATTTTAATTTCTATGTCCCTGGGCCCCGGCACGTGAAACATGTGTGCTACGTCGTCGTTTTTACATTATTAAGAAATAAATCATCGAAAATATTTTTATTAAGAAAAAAGAAAAAAAAATGTTAAACTTGATGAGGTAATATTAATAATTTTCATGACTTAATAATGATAAAATAATTATTAACTAATTTTTTCTAAATAAATACAAAATACTTGATCATATATTTCAGTTGGGTTTAAACAATTATTACTCTTAAAATATATATATATATATTTGCTTCTTTTTTTTATGATAACATATTTTATTATTTATTATCCAACTATTTAAAGTAGTTTTTAATTATTTATAAGATAACGTTTTAAAATAGGTATTAAAATTGAGTTGCATGTTCTAATTAAATGTTTGAAAATGAACTAACATTTTACTTATATTAAAAATAAAATTTTAAATAATTCGACATTAACTCAAAAAATTTATGGTACGTTAAGTTTGGTTCATTATTTATTAAAAATTATTTAAATTAAAAAAAATTTACCACCCAAACAATTGAATTAAATTTAAAAAAATCCCAACTTATTAAATTTACTGTAAAACTACTTTTAAATAAGTCTATAATTTAAATTAATTCGATAATATATTTTTATTATTGTTATTATTTTTTTATAAAAGGCGAAATATTAATATTTTGACTATTTTTTTTATACTAAAGGTACAAGTATTAGTATTTCATATAATTCACTAATTATTATTTTAATGGATGACGTAGCTATTAATATTTCATATAATTCACAAACTAATTATTCTATTGGCTGTCGTTGTTTTTTTAATGGTACTAATAATTATTATTCATGAAAAAAAAAACGTGCCCTGTTTAATTTTTAATTTTTATGCTTTAATAAATCTTTAATTATTGGTGGTTGTTTATTTGAAGTTAATTTCTATTTTAATATTTAATTTTAAAAAATGATTTAACCAAAATTAAGGAATTTTATTTATTTATGGAGGATAAATTTAAATATTTAAAATTACAATACGTTAATTAAACCAAAGTATTTAATGGGCCGGCCATTGTATTATTGACATTTGGGCCGCACTGTTTCACTTGGGCTTTCAGTTCGGTGACGATCATTTTTGTAAAATTATTTATTTAAAAGTATGATATTGTTTACTTTGAACATAACCTCTCGTGGCTTTTCTTTAGACTTCTCCAAAAGGCCTCAAAGAAATAGAGAGAGTATTCTTTGATTATAAACTCACGATCATTCCCTAAATTAGTCGATGTGGGACTTTCATCATCCAAAAATAAAAGATATTCATCGATATATTAACTTATATAAATAATAATAATATTCCTTTTAAAATTTGATGAATATTTTTTTAAATATAATACTAATAATAAGGTTATTTTTTTAATTTTTTTTAAAGTTCGTTTGATAATATTATTGAAACCTTTTCAAGTTTTTAGCTATTTTTGAGACGCTATTAAAAATTTAAAAATATTTTTAAATAAATTATTTATTTTCTTATTAAAAAATTTTAAGATATTTGTTGAGATAAAATATAAATTTTATGATATTTTATTAATTGGCAAGGGATTCCCAAAATAGAGAAGTTTTGAACTCCCAACGGCTTCCTTTATATTAATTAGTTTGTTTTTGTCACTTTTATTAAAATGTGATAAATAAAAATGATAAATAATAATTTATATATATAAATGCATGTGATTGATGCGGCTGTCACCTTAAAAGCAAAGCATTAATTTTTACCAAAAAAAATATTAATTTAATTACCCTGCCAACTCGACTTACTATTTTAACAATTTTTTCTATATGGGAAAGAATTCTATTTTGTTCATTAATTAATTAATTTTGTTTATTTATTTATTTTATTTTATTAATATATTTTTATATATAATATTAATAAAGCTTATTTTATATCGTTATTAAGTATATAAAAAAAAACCTCGAATTATAATGAAAATAATTGAAATTTAGGTTCTCTCGAACAACCCTGTCAAAAATATTTTCATTTGAAAAAACTTATTGCATGGCCTACGCCCAAATTATGTATGCTCGAGCCTCTGACCTCGATTCAAGAAAAAAGTTTTAGAAAATGGGGCAGAGAGATTTCGAAAGAGAGTTTTGAAATCAAGATTTGAGAAATTGGAAATGGTATTATGTGGGGATGTAAGCAAAAAGGCAACAATGGCTTACTTCATATAACTATCGGGTAGGAAGAATTATCCGCTTACAGTACATTTTGGGGCATTTTAACCCAGGTGTAGACACGATTTAGGTGAATGGTCATACACCCTCATATTGATCCATTATGGAATGGTAAAGACCTATCTAGGATGAAAGCATGTAAAAGGGGTTTGGAATAGGCATGCAATCATGGACAACACAGACAAGCGTGGAAACCTTTCCCTAACAGATGTGTTTTAAAGCGTTAAGGGGAAGCCCAAAAGGGAAAGCTCAAAGAGTACAATATCGACTAGTGGTGGGTTTGGGGCGTTACAAATGGTACCTCGAGCGATGTGCTAGTGAGGAGGTTGTTCCCCGAAGGGGGGATGGATTTGGTGAGGGTCTCACATCAATGGGAGAAAGGAACAAGTGCCAGTAAGGACGTTGGGTCCTGAAGGGGGGTGGATTATGATATCCCACGTTGGTTGGGGAGAAGAACGAAACACCTGATTTTTAAAGCCTTGAGGGGAAGCTCGAAAGGGAAAACCCAAAGACAATAATATCTACTAGCGATGGGTTTGCCCTGAAGGGGATGAATTGTGATATCCCACATCGGTTGAGGAGGAGAACGAAATACCCGAAATACCTGATTTTTAAAGATTTGAAGGGAAGTCCGAAAGGAAAAACCTAAAGAGGATAACATCTGACGGTAGGTCTGCCGGGGGTGGATTGCGATAAATAAGTAATAATTTAGGTCATTCTTTATATCACTTTGGAAGCCTAGCTTTTTCCATTTGCATGTGCAACAGTTATGGTGTATTTAACCTCCCGATTGCAAGCAAAGCATAAAGCCCTAAAGTTTTTTGCTTTTTGTAATTTTTATGAATAATCATTATATACCTAAAATAATAATAATAATAATAATAATAATAATAATCCATTGCCTTGAAATCACAAACAGGCCAGCCCTTTACTTAGTTTGCCAAATATTTTAAACTTTATAATATAAAGTTTCATAAGTTTATAATATATTATATTATAAAGTTGTATTTGGACTTAACTTTACAAAGACATAATTCACGCTTGTCACCCTAAACAAAAGCATCCTCATTATTACGCTAATCGATACGATATTTAAACACGAGCTTGATCACAGGAGCTTTAGTTTGACAATTTCTCGTTAGCTTTACAAACCTAACCGTCTTCATCACACGCCTTGTAAATTTAGGACCTAGCACTGAAACTTGTTGTTTGCTCGTATATTTGACATGCTTCATACAATGTCAAATAAGTTATTAGGTGTGTAACAGCTCAAGTTTAACCGTTACGTATTGTTGATAGTTTCACGGTTTTAAAACGCGTCTACTAGGGTTAAGTTTTCACACCCTTATAAGGAGTGCTTCATTTCACTCTCCAACCGATGTGAGATCTCAAAAAGCGTGTAACACTCGAGTAAAAGATGAGTATATGAATGAACCGAGACTTGTTCGAATAAAAGCAAAATTAAGAATATAATGACTAAAAAATACTTAAAAGAACTGAAAACTACTACTTGTACCAATAAAACGCAACTTCTTTTTCGGTAGCTCAATCATAATATTGAAAGTACATGTGTTGGTCTTCGAAGCAACGAGTAAGAAACATGACTATGTCGTAGGAGAATGTCAGGGTCATCGGGTGCCGAATCCAAAATTTGAATCTTAACCGAATTAAAAACATGTTTTAAACCATACTCTTATAGGGTTAATAGGAAACATGGAAATGAGAGTGTCGTACTAGGAGTATCATTGTTATGGTTAGAGCAAACAAATGAAATCATATTACTGCGTGTTTTGTTTGTCTGGAATAGGGACAACTACCGCCATCATCCAAACACGCCGTATTTGTGTAGGGGACGAGGGCAAAGGGAATGATACCCAAATCGACACGCTCGCAACTCACGTGCTTTTGTTCTTTTTTTCTTTTTAATAATTATCTTTTAAAAATTATAGTTCAATTAAAATCTCATAAAATTCAAATATAAAATACTAACAAACGTCAAATATTTTTAATTTTTATAATAATTTTAAAAATATGGTAGATAAGGCGGTTGAGTTGTAATTTTATTTTTCAAGATAAATCGACTAAAAAAATATTGACTCGTATGGATTCGAATTTTTAATTTTTTTATTAATTTAATCCAATTCAAACCGAAGAAAAACTAATCCAACCCAACATTTATGATTTGGATTGGGTTGTCTGAGTTGGTCGAATTTTGTGTTCATATGAACACTCGTAAAAATTATAATGTCTTGCTTGATGTTAAACTCGATAAACCTAAGTTGAAATATACGAATATGTCCAAAATATAATTTAGTGAATAAAACATTAATTTACTATTTCGTTGGTTGGATTCTTCCGGGACGAAATAAGATAAATATATATTTGGGTGATTATTTAGTGAATTGTAAAAAATTCAAAGAAAAAAAAAAAGAAAAAAGAAAAGATATTTAGTTCTTTTTATTATCTATTTTAAAAAATTGGAGTGATTATAATTATATTTCTCATTCCTTCCATTTAACGTTTTACGATACATTTCAATTTTTTTTTAAAATCTACTTTTAATAGTTTAAAAAATATTTATGAAATTTTAAAAATTTTAAAAATAACGAGTGTCATTTAAAAAAAAAAAATCTTATTGTCAGATAAAAAGTTTTTATTGGCCGCTCATAAATTATCTCTAATTTTTTTTAAATTTAAATGTATATTTTTAAATACTTTATTAAAAATTTAAAATTAATGTTTGGACTTTTTTTTTAAATGGACGTATTATTGAAAATTTAAAAATTTAGAAGTATTTTTGAAAAAGAAATACAAAATTGAAAGGCATTTTATTAATTTACCCTTTTTTTTTTAATATAAATTGAATATAGAATATTTTGGATTTGGGTCAAAAGCACAACTAGCGACAAAAACGGTGCGCACATTGGTTCGGCTCCATGCCATTTGGTTTTGCGTGGGCACGAAGCTGGGATGGAGCCGTTTTGCTTGAGCACGAAGCTGGGATGGAGCCATTTTATTTCTCCTAAGTCGACTCGGTCACCAAGCCTAAGCCGCTTCGGAAGCCCCTCCCTTGACTCGAGCCCATTACTTGTCTCTTTCTTCATTATTAACCTTACTTTGTTTGCATTTTTTCCAAATTAAATTACCCTAATTACATATGTAAATATTTAATATATAATGCTAACACTTATTAATATATTAAAAAAAAGTGAAAAAATATATATAATTTTAAAAAATTGTATTAATTTTTATCTTGAACTTTTATTTTCATGAAATTGTACTCAATATTACAATTTTAAATAAGAAATTAATTTTAATTAGTTCTCCTAAATAAATAAATAAAATAAAATAAAAAATTAGAAACAAAGTTATGCACAAATTTAATTTAATTTTACTTCTATTGAAATTTAATTAGTTCAAAGGGTCGATGCTAAGAATATTCTCAATAATAAAATAAATAAAAATACAAATTTTCCAAAAATAATTGAGAATTAAAAAAAAAAAAGCCAGAATTTAAATTATTTATATATAAATTCCTATTTCCTGAATTTAAATGTTTTTCGGAACAATTTTTTTAATTTTTAATTTTTTTATAATTACAATATATTTGTCGATCGTAGCGCACGTGGGTAAGTAACTAGCCACGTGACTGAATCATATCAAATTCCCGAACACAAAAACGCCTTTCCTCTTTCCCTTTTTTCAGTAGCGGCGGCGGCGGCGGCCCTCGGCTGTACTGCGCATTGAACACCTAGCCACATAGGCCGAGTCTGCGCCGCGACGCGCCGCGCTGAGCTCTGCGTCTGTACGTGTACGCTGCTGCAGCCCAAATCTCAATGGTCCAGAGAGAGAGAGAGAGAGAAGAACGAAGAACAAGCAGAAGAAGAAGAAGAAGAAGAAGAGGAAGAAGAAGAAAGCATTTGAGTGGTTTTCACTCCTCGTAGCTGGCTTTCACGCTGATCATCGCAAGCGAAAAAGCAAAAAAGCAGAAGAAAGGTTAAAGGTGCGAATGAATGCGATTGAAGGAAGGAAGAATCTGATGAGTTTGTGTGTGCATTTAAAGCTTTTGTAGCTACGAAACCCTCTTTCTCTAATCCCAACGATTCTATTCGATTCCATTATTTCCAATCCAATCCACTTTTTCTTCTTCTTCTTCTCCGTGATCCGTTTCTTTCTCTTTCTACGGGACTTGATTGAAAGTTATGGAAAGCGACTGCTCGACGTGATCGTTTTCCATGCCAATCTTTTGCCTCTTTCGTGTCCTCTATAATCCGTAAGCTGCTGCTGAATAGTTCTCTTCATTCCATTCACTTGCTTTTCTTTTCTGTCTGTTTGTTTGTTCGTTCGTTTGTTTGTTTGTTCCACTGCTTTATTTCGTGTTTGCTTTATTATTCAGTATTCCTCAGGCCTTTCGATTGGAGTATTTTTTTTTTCCTTCTCTTTTTGATCTTGTTCTAGCTGTTATGAGACAAGATCTCGTGATTCCGCAGTGACTGAGCTTCTTGTACTTGTTTGACCCTAGTCATTTGCTGTGAAAGTCCGGTGGATTGGTGTTTTCTGTACCGGAGATGTTGACGTGTATAGCCTGCTCGAAGCAGCTCAACAATGGATCTCTGCACCAGCAAGAGGGAGAAGATTCCGTTGCTACACCGAGGACGAAACAAACAATCAAGGCTCTAACTGCTCAGGTAAACAGTCTACGTTATGAGATTTCTATCTCTGTTCTCAGAAATTTCAAGGAAATGGTTTTTGTTGCTGGTAACTTTGTGCAATTTGGAGGAGAATTTTCTCTGCTGGAATCGTTGTTGATTGAACATTTCGCAGATATTTATTCACTTTCGTTTCGATTTCTTTTACTTTCTCGGTAATCATAAAGAGAGCTAGCTAGGTAATTGTTCGATTTTCAACATCGGGAAAGAAGCTCGACAATGAATTGATGTGAAGTTGACGTTTCCTGTGTTGTTTTTTACTTCCTTGAAATCTCGTTTTACTGTGAAATTGATGTTTATGACTGAATTTTTTCTGCTACTTTCAGATCAAGGACATCGCACTGAAGGCATCGGGCGCTTACAAGAATTGCAAGCCATGTTCAGGCTCATCGAGCACTAACGGCAAGTATAAATATGCAGAATCTGATTCTGCATCAGATTCGGCGAGGTTTCATTGTTCCTACAGGCGGACTGGGAGTGCAAACTCCATACCAAGGCAATGGGGAAAGGAAATGGAGTCCCGATTGAAAGCTCTGTCAAGTGGGGAAGTGAGTCCAGCTTCTGTAAGTGGACGAACTGAGATTGTTTTCTTGGAAGAAGACGAACCAAAGGAATGGGTAGCACAAGTTGAGCCTGGTGTGCTTATCACTTTCGTTTCATTTCCACAGGGAGGAAACGATCTCAAACGGATTCGTTTCAGGTAAATCATTTGGAATTCAACTGTTACTGAAGAAACCTATTTGTCTGGAAGTGCTTCTTCTTCACTTGTTTGTCAGCTTGTTACATTTCTACTGTCTGAAACTTAGGAGGTGGAATCTTGTGATTTAGCTGCCATTTGAACTCTCTACTTCATTCCCTTCTCTTCTTTGCAAGTGTATAATGATCATATATTTCCTATAATTGTTTATGATTGGTTGCTAACCCTTGTTTTCTTTTGTTGATCAGCAGGGAACTGTTCAACAAATGGCAAGCTCAAAGATGGTGGGCGGAAAACTATGAGAAGGTTATGGAATTGTATAATGTCCAGCGTTTCAATAGCCAAGCTGTTCCTCGTCCACCTTCCCCTCCATTATCGGAAGACGATGTGAGTTTCGAGCATCATACTAGTTGTGATATACTGTCATTTCGTTGGTTATAGACTTCGTTACATTATTAACATGAGTTCTATTCAATTCCAGGCCTCGAAGACTCAATCTGCCAAGGACAGCCCTGCTACTCCACCTTTGACAAATGAATGGCCTCCTCGAACTTCGGATCGACCATTGGGAAACTCATCATCGGAATCACTTGATCACCACCCTAACCGACCCCCACATTGCTATGATTCAGGTGGTTTAGCTCCATCAGTTAAACCCTCTAGCGAAAATGACGCAAAGATTGAGACATCATCTGTAGATGGTTCTGTGAGGACCAGTGAGGGAGATCAGTCAGAAGAAGAGCTTTCTGTAAGTAATGCTAGTGATTTGGAGACTGAATGGATTGAAGAGGATGAACCAGGAGTCTATATCACTATTCGGGCTCTGCCAGGTGGCTCGAGGGAGCTAAGACGCATTCGATTCAGGTATTAATCTTTCATATTGAGAATAATATACATCTTTGATAAGTCTCACAATTTCTGACTGTTAACTCTCCATGTGGGACTCAAAAACCATTATAGAAATTAGGCACTCTGTATTATATCCTATAACGGCCCAGGCTCACCGCTAGCAGATATTGTCTTCTTTGGGTTAGAAGATATTGTCTTCTTTGGGTTTTCCCTTTCGGGTTTCCCCTCAAGGTTTTTAAAACGCATCTACTAGATAGAGGTTTTCACACCCTTATAAAGTGTGTTTCGTTCTCCTCCCCAACTGGTGTGGGATCTCACAATCCACCCCCTTTTAGGGCCCAGCGTCCTTGCTGGCACTCGTTTCTTTCTCCAATCGATGTGGGACCTCCACTAAATCCACCCCCTTCGGGGCTCAGCGTCCTTATTGGTACACTGCCTCGTGTCTACCCCCTTTCAGGGAACAGCCTCCTTGTCGGCACATGCCCGGTGTTTGGCTCTGATACCATTTATAACTGCGCAAGCCCACCGCTAGCAGATATTGTCCTCTTTGGGTTTTCCCTTTCGGGCTTCCCCTCATGGTTTTTAAAACGCACGTGCTAGGGAGAGGTTTTCACACCTTTATAAAGGGTGTTTCGTTCTCCTCACCAACCGATGTAGGATCTCACATATCCTGAGAGAATTACTGTATAAGTCTATGATCAATGTTGTGCGCCGAAAGCGGAACAAATGTACTCACAACACCAAAGTTACTCAAGACATACAATATGACACTCAAAACTTAATGATTTCAACAGCAGAAAGAATGGCATTATATAGCCTTCTGCTAAACCTAAAGATAAACTAACAAGCCAAAAAAAGACCTTGAGAATAGGTCTTGGTCCTAGAGAATAGGACTTATGACAGTGTTCAACAATCTCCACCTTGTCATAAGATCTCCAAGTTGATAGCTAATTTGGTTGCTACCATGTCAACACACTACTCCCTTCCGACGTTGATGAAATCTAAACAATGCCAGAACTTTTCACGAGTGATCACCTTTGTCAACATATCAGCAGGGTTATCAGCAGTTCCAATTTTTAATAACCGAATATCCCCTTTGCTAATAATTTCTCGAATAAAGTGAAAACGGACATCAATGTGTTTTGTACGAGCATGATGGACTTGATTTTTTGACAAGCAAATAGCGCTCTGGCTATCACAAAATACATCTATATGTTCCTGCAAAATACCCAAGTCATTGATCAAACCATGCATCCAAATAGCTTCTTTAAAAGCTTCTGTTACTGCCATATACTCTGCTTCAGTGGTAGACAATGCAACAGTAGACTGCAATGTTGAACGCCAACAAACAGGTCCCCCAGCCATAGTAAATAAATAACCCGTAGTAGATCGTCGCTTATCCAAATCACCAGCATAATCAGAATCCACATAACCAACTACACGATTGTCAAGATTAAACATTTCTTGTTTTTGAAACTTAATACCAACATCAATAGTGCCAAGAATGTACCTAAGAATCCATTTTACAGCCTGCCAATGCTCTTTACCAGGATTATGCATATAACGACTCACCATGCTTACAGCGTGTGAAAGATCAGGTCGAGTACACACCATAGCATACATCAACGCACCAACAGCATTTGTATAAGGGATGTTCTCCATATACCTTTTGTCATCATCAGAACTTGGACACATGGAAGCACTAAGCTTGAAATGAGGAGCAAGTGGAGTACTAACGGGTTTGGTTGAATTATTCAAACTAAATCTTGACAATACCTTGCGTAGATATTGAGACTGAGTCAACCAGACTGTACCTTTTTTCCGATCTCGCTCTATCTCCATTCCAAGTATTTTCTTTGCATTGCCTAAGTCTTTCATTTCAAATGTTTTAGAAAGCTCATCTTTGAGCTTATCAATCTCCATCTGTCTCTTTGAAGCAATTAACATATCATCAACATATAAGAGCAAATAGATAAACGATCCATCATCGAGACACCGATAATACACACAATGGTCAAATTGACTATGAGTATACATATGCTCTACCATGAAATGATCAAACCTTTTATACCATTGGCGAGGGGATTGCTTCAGCCCATACAAAGATTTCTTCAATCTGCATACTAAATGTTGCTGTCCAACTACTTGGAAACCAACTGGTTGCGCCATATATATTTCTTCTTCCAAATCTCCATGCAAAAAAGCAGTTTTTACATCAAGTTGTGCAAGCTCAAGATTAAATTGAGCAACCAAAGCCAACAAAATTCGAATGGAAGAATGCTTTACCACAGGTGAGAAAATTTCATTGTAATCAATACCTTCCTTTTGTGCGTAACCTTTAGCCACAAGTCGAGCCTTATAACGTATACCAGAAGAGTCTTCCTTTTTTGCAAAAACCCATTTACAACCAATTTCCTTCTTACCTTTTGGAAGTTGTACCAAATCCCAAGTTTGATTTATCTCCAATGATGCTATCTCCTGATTCACAGCCTCTTGCCAGTGTAAGCTATCCGGGCTCTGAATAGCATCTTTGTAGCTGTTAGGAACTCCATCAATCAAAGAGAAAGCATATGCTATCGTATCATCAAACCTTGCAGGTTTTCGAATTACCCTTCGTGGTCTATTCTTGGCGATTGACTCAGGTTCCTCCACTCTTTCATTCACAAGGCTTTGCTCCTCAAGACTTTGCTCTTTTTGTTCTAAGACATCAAAGTTATTATTTACCTGATCAATAGGTTCTTCGGTAGGAGTATCCACATCAGGAGAGAACACCACCTTCTCCACCTGCTTCAATGCCTCGTCATTATTTTCAATTTTCTGCAAAAACATTCCAGACTCATCGAATGTCACATCTCGACTATTAACAATTTTACTTGTTTCTGGACACC
This sequence comes from Cucurbita moschata, assembly GCF_002738365.1. Lineage (NCBI taxonomy): Eukaryota > Viridiplantae > Streptophyta > Magnoliopsida > Cucurbitales > Cucurbitaceae > Cucurbita > Cucurbita moschata. Next base: position 2,050,532 of record NW_019268546.1, on the reverse strand, counting down.
ATAACCTATAGCCCTTCACACCTTTGCTAAAGCCCATAAACTTGGCTTTTTTTGCTCTAGGATCCAATTTTGAGTTTGTCACATGATAATAAGCAGGACACCCAAACACATGCAATTTATCATAATCACTAACAGGACTACCTGACCATACCTCAAGCGGAGTTCTCCCACCGTTTCCAGAAACAGGTAAACGATTCACCAAGTGAACTGCATAACTGAGAGCCTCAGCCCAAAATGCCTTACTCAATCCTGCTTGAGACAATATGCATCGAACCTTCTCTATTAATGTCTGGTTCATTCTCTCAGCAACTCCATTTTGTTGTGGCTTACCAGGAACAGTGAAGTGTCGAACGATCCCTTCATCTCGGCATATTTTAAGGAATGGATCATAAGTATATTCTCCCCCGTTGTCTGATCTCAGCTTTTTGATTTTCCTATCCGTCTGATTCTCTACCATTTTCTTCCACTCTAGGAAGATTTGGAGAACCTCGTTTTTGTGCCTCATGGGATACATCCAAACTCTCTTCGAGTAGTCATCAATAAAGGTGACAAACCACCTCTTTCCTCCCAATGAGACATTCTTTGTGGGACCCCATACATCGGTGTGAACATAATCCAAAATACCCTTTGTTTGGTGTATAGCTGTACCAAACTTCACATTTTTTTGTTTACCAAATATACAATGTTCACAGAAATCAATTTTTCCAGTTGTGGCACCCTTAAGGACTCCTTGGTTCACCAATGTCTGAAGCGCCTTCTCACCAGCATGCCCGAGTCGCATGTGCCATAATTTCGATATGTCTTGTTCTTTCGAACTTGCCATAGCAGCATGCCCAATTATTGTGGTTCCGTTGAGGTAGTATATGCTACCTCTTCTAGTTCCTGTAATTGCCACCAAAGCTCCACGAGCTACTTTCAAATTCCCTCCTTCCAAAATGATGCGATAACCACTCGCATCCAAAACGCCAAGTGAAATCAAGTTTTTCTTCAAGTCAGGAACATACCTCACATCTTTGAGTTTTCGTATAACCCCATCAAACATCTTGATTTGTACTGAGCCGATTCCCATTATCTTGCAAGTACTATCATTGCCCATATAGACAACTCCACCATTGAACTTTTTGAAGTCCAAAAACATCTCTTTGTTGGGACACATATGATAGGAGCACCCAGAATCAAGAATCCATTCAATGGTTTGGCTGGCTGATAGGGAGATTGTCAAGGCATCATCTGTATCAGTGTCGTCATCTTTAACCACATTGGACTTCGACCCCTTCTCTTTTAAGATCGAACAATCTTTCTTCCAATGGCCTTTCTGTCGACAATATGCACACTCATTTTTATCAAGTTTTCTCCAATTATCAGATCTACCTCTCGACTTTAATCGAGACTCTCCACATTCGTTCCTTTTCCAGGTAGAAGTTCTTCCATGAGCAGTGAGAACATTTGAGCTAGAGCTTTGATACGTCTCCTTTTCCTTCTTTCGCATCTCATTGTTTATTAAGGCATTTGAAACATCTTCAAAATCAATATTAGTGATTCCATGTAGTAGGGTTGTTACTAAAAACTCGTAGGATTCCGGCAAAGAGTTTAATAACAACAACGCCTTGTCCTCGTCATCAATCTTAACATCAAGATTGAGCAAATCAGTGATGATTTTGTTAAAATCATCCAAATGCTCAGCCATTGAGATACCTTCCTTGTAGTCAAAACGGAAGAGTTTCTTCTTCAAATAGAGTTTATTTTCCACACTCTTCCTCATATATTTCGCTTCAAGCTTGTCCCATAATTCTTTCGCCATGGTAACCTTCATAAATGGATATTTCTGATCCTTGCCAAGACAGGATCGAATAATTCCACAGGCTTGCCGATTTAATTTTGTCCATTCTGCTTCTGTCATATCTTCAGGCATCTCCTCTTGGAGAGAAACATCGAGGTCTTGCATGACCAGCAAATCGCTAACTTCGCCTCGCCAAACACCAAAATTATTGGTTCCATCAAATTTTTCTACTTCGAGATTGGAACTCCACACTCTCGATCCACGTCGTGATGGTTCGGCCATTTGCAATAATTAATCTGGATGTAACTCAAAAACACAATTCTTGAAAACTGATTTCCAAGAGAATAAACACGATTGTGAGCACGTCTAATGGTCGATGAGGCCCAAACTTTCACAATACCCCCAAATACCACAACCTGGCTCTGATACCACTTGTTGTGCGCCGAAAGCGGAACAAATGTACTCACAACACCAAAGTTACTCAAGACATACAATATGACACTCAAAACTTAATGATTTCAACAGCAGAAAGAATGGCATTATATAGCCTTCTGCTAAACCTAAAGATAAACTAACAAGCCAAAAAAAGACCTTGAGAATAGGTCTTGGTCCTAGAGAATAGGACTTATGACAGTGTTCAACAATCAATTGGCTGATAAGTTAGCTTGAAAAATTGAGGTCCTATCGAGCTTGTAGTTTCACGTTTAAACTAGAAATATCAACGTGAACCTAACCTTATAGGTACAAGGTTTGAATCTCCACTCTTAGATATTGTCAAACTCAAAAGTGTTTTTGAGTAAAAAAAAAAAGTGCTCATTTTAGTTTATAAACTGGAAACTATAGCGTGGTGTATATTCGAATGACATTAAATCTTTTATCCCGTTTTTGATTTACTGCAAAAAAACACTGATCTTCAAGTATGGTTCGTTTTGACGCAGTCGAGAAAAGTTCGGAGAAATGCACGCGAGATTATGGTGGGAAGAGAACCGAACGAGGATACAAGAACAGTATTTGTGACGATGGTACGTGAATGGAATTGCATCTCGTTTTTTAGTTGCAGATTGCGGGTCGTTTTTTACATACCTCTCTGCCCTTTCCTTCTCTTACAAATCTAGACTTCTCTATGTGGGTTATGCCTCGGAATCAAAGGATGTTGAAAGATAATAACATTGGTTAGGTTGGTGGTTTTAGCCTTCAGGGGAACAGTAGAGATAACAGAATCTATACTGCTCCAATGTTCCATGTTCATTCCAGAAAGAAACTAATGGTTGTAGTACTTTACTGTTCTGTACATTTGAGTGGGATTTGTCTAAAGACTTCTCTTTCTATGGGCTTTCACTGGCCCATTAAGCTCTCTCTGATTTCAGGCCCATTTTCAGGCCCAAAATTGTGGGTCCTGGTTGAGTTTCTGTTGGGCTTGGATTGGATTAGAGGCCCAAATCTCTCTATGTTCCTTTTATTCCAACACTTTTTCGTTATTACTTATTAATTATTAGTACATTATCTATATAATTATTATAAGGTTTTCAATGATAAAACAATATTTTTTTCTGGATTTTTTTTTTTGTAATAAAATATTTTCATTAATCAATCCATTCATAAAAATGATAAAATTACAAGTCGAAGGAGCCCAATTCTATTATCTTGGATAGTAAATTATTGAGTTCGAGTTCTTCTTATAAACTATTAATCTACATATTTATTTTAGTTCGAAACGAAATTAGATGATTTTTAGAATAGAAGTTGATGTTAGGAATCACGACTCTCACAATGGTATGATATTTTTCACTTTGAGCACAGGCTATTGTGGTTTTGCTTTGGGCTTTCCAAAAAGACCTTATGCCTATAGAGTCAATATTCCTCACTTATAAACTCATGATCTTCTATTAAATTAACCAAAGATTCACCGTTTTTGTTTACTCCATGTAATAATAAAAGAAATTTATTGCACTTATTAAAAAAATTAAAGTAATAAAAACATTATTCAACTTTTATCATTTGTTTTTTTATTTATTTATAAAAATATTAATTTTTAAAATTACAATATTTATAGGGCAAGTAATATTGTAATTTTGGAAGAATAATAATATTTTTGAAATAAATGCTAAAGTTATTATTTTTATTATTTTTAAATTGTGGTTTAGGCTAAAAGAAATAATCTGATAATCTAAGCTTTGGTCGTCATTAGTTCTGATTGTTCGTCGTGACTCGTGAGCCGCTGGGATCTCGAAGATGTTACATGTTAACGGGCGTAGCAAGCTTCTGTTCTCTGAGCAATGGTGGATCTCTGCATCAACACGAGGGAGGCGGGAGCTAAAGCAAGTCGTTGAGGCACTTATCGCTCAGGTAAATGATGATCGCGCTGGTTTATACCTAGTTGATTTCAAAGAAATTACGTCCTCGTTGTTCTTCTGGAATTTACTTATTGAAACCTTATAGGAACGCATGAAGAAGAATCAGAGGAAATGCGGAGTAGTGACGTTTTCGTTTATTGATTTTAGTTTCCTTCACTTTTCTGTCGCGAGACAGTTTGATTGGTGTTCTAATTCCAATTTTGAGTGAATCGGATGATGAAAATGAACTCTGGATAGTTTCTTAGTGTTTCCGATTATCAATGTAGGCTTATTTTTCTTTGAAATTGATTTTTGCATCAGAGAAGTTTCATCTATTTTCCGGCTATGAAGAACGTGAGCCTATGGAGCCTGTGTACTTGTGATTTGTTTCCCTAGGAGGTAAATGATTTCAGACGAATTAACTTCAGGTATTGTTGGCATTGAGCTGTTGGTGAATACTCCGATTTTTCTGAATGTGGATCTCATATGCTTGTGTTCTTGTTCTGGTAGTGAATCTACAGAAATTAGCAACTAGAATAAGAAATTTTGGGATTGTGAATTGACATTTTGTTTGCTTCCAAGTGCGTCCCTCAATGGGACCTATCTCTCGGAGTGGAATTCCTTTAAAAAGCTTCCACTTATAGTTCTATTGGCAAGTTAGTCCTGTAAATACATTTGGTGATTTCTGTCACTAGCTGCCTCTTGAGAAAACTAGAATACTTGTGCGGTAGAGCTATGAATAACAGTAATCTAGCTGAGACATTGCCTCATGTTATTCTTATTTCAATTTTGGGCTTCTAAATTCAATCATTCCCTTTTGAATCTGAATGATGTATGTACAAGCTTGTTTTTCCATTCTATCAGCTGTAAGTCGTTCACCTACCAAACCTTCCAAGATCTGAAGCTAAAGATGAGTTTAAATCTATTACCTGTGATTTGAAGGTATATATTTGAATGAGATGGTTGTGATTTTACACTCTTATCATGTACTCTCTAGTGCTTCCATTCTATCAGATTTTAAAAAATTGTTCCCTTCTGTTATGCTTCAAGCAGGAGTTTAATGCTATTTTAGATCTTCAACTCCCCCTGGTCTTCCTCAAGATAGTAATATCCATTGAACATGGGTGACCCTAGCAGACGCGTTTAAAAACTTTGAGGAGAAGCCCGGAAGAAAAAGTCCAAAGAGGACAATATCGACTAGCGATGGGCTTAGACGGTTACACTACATCCATACCAGGGCACAAAAGGGAGGTTAGATGTGTTCGCTTCAGGTATTGAAGATTTTAATTATGAAATTGCCTGTTTTATGCTCCACATATAGGACTCCATTAGATTTACTTTATTATATCATCAGCAGCCTCTTACTAGTTTGTGAAGAACTGCACAAATTTAGAACCTAAACTTTTTGAAATCCTTATTTCTAATTAGTTAGGCTAACTCCCATGAACCCAAGGGAAAGTTTTGGAACGAATTAATTTGATGATCAAGAACGTAGAGTAAAGAAAACTCGTTTCTAAACTTGTGATTCGAATCACTCCAGAAAAAGTTTGATCAATACTACTGGAATGACTCTGGCTGCTAGTAAGTTCTAAACACAAGAATTTGCAAAGTAAAAACTTAGCTCTCAACAAACTAAAATAGAAATTCTATTATTCTCCCTTCCAAAATATGATCTTAAATCAATAGAATGAAGGACTATTTATAGCCTTGAAAATAAACCTCATAATAACATGGTTAATTGAAAGGTTGTAACTTTCCTAGCCATCAATACCATAACGACCACTAACTAATTGTAATTTATAATTAAAAGCAATTCTCTAAAACTTAAAAAATACAATAAAACATTCTTAAATCTAAATAATCCATAGATTAAAACACCTTATTTTGTATCAAAGTGTTTGGGTGAAGGTTTGAGTTCGAGGTTTGGCAAAAGATGCAAATATTCCAATGTTTGCTCTGTTGGTTTGTCAACCCGGATAAACCCATGGGTTTTGACATAACTCCCATGCACAAACTTCTTAGCTTAAACTTCTAAACTGGATATTCACACACTTAAATATACAACTGGTGCATATAGCGTGCGACCTGCGTAGCTTAAGTGAATAAAATATCTATTACTTTCTTTAAAGTTGAAGGTTCAAGAACCACGAATCTCTTGAGACTGGGCTTTTGGTCTGCTTTTCCATTTGACCCTTCTAAATTTCTTATTCCCCAAAAATTTGGAGAAATTCATGATTAGCAAATTAGGAGCTCATCACTTAGTACTCTTGGAATTCTATTGGTCACTGTTTTTCATATTACATATCCTATTTCATTTCTTTTGTTCTTAGACCTGCAGTGAATTCTATTTCTTGGAATTCTATTTCTTTTGTTCCATGTTGATGTGTGGATGACGAATATATTAACTCTTAGGAATCAAATAGTACGGATCAAAGGACGGTGAAAACTAACTTTTGCTGTAGATTTATTGGAATCAAAGGATGGCGAAAGCTAATATTAGCTATGCAAACATTTTTTCTGGAACTGAGCTTTCATGGAGAAGAATGAAAACAACATTAGCTATAGTTCAGTAGGAATCAAAGGATAGTAAAAGTTAACCTTAGCTCCAGACTGATAGGGATAGGAGGTGGTGAGAGCTAACTTTATCTCCATCGATACATCTTCGCAACTCGGCTGAAAACTACTTCGTTACTTTTTCATAAATCAATGATTTGTTATTACTGTTTTGAAGATTATAGCTCAAATATGAAGTCGGAGATTTGAACCGATATCTCGAACGAGATAACAAATATATTAGCAGAGTTTTGTTTAAGTTAACTAGTAACTATTAATGCTGGTAGTCATCTTTATTCCTTTATTAATGACATCATAATTGATTTATTATATATACGGTGACAATGAATATAGCATCTAAACAGATTTGAACTCTCTAAAACGATTTTTATAGATTTTAGCTCTTTGGTTTAAAATGATACAACAAAGCGAAGTTGTATTCAAAATAAAAAATTTAAACGATCAAGAATAATATTCTTTTAATATTTTAGCTTGTTGATGATGTTAATGGTGGTTGTGATAGTACGTAGAAAGGGGACGGAAAAAAGAAATTAAAGGAAAAGACAAGAGGGAAAAGTAATTCCATTGGGGGCATGATGAACTTTATAAAAGTTGAAAGATTAATAAAGTTAAATTTTGAGCATATTTGACATGATATTCTAACCCCTTTGAGATTTGTCTAATCTAATTTTGCATAGTGGTGAACACTTGGAGTTTGCACTTGCATCCCACCATCATCAATTTCTCATTATGATTGTAATTCATTTTTGGGTCCCTAACTTAACGCTAATGTCTTGTCGTTATCAGTAAAAACACACTTTTATTTCATTAGGGTTTGAAGTCCCTACGTTTTCTCAAAACGACACATTTGGTCTTTCAAAGTTATGTCTTGAAGCTTCAAAATTGACAAGTTTGGTGTCTGAAGTTATGCTCGAGTTTCAAATTCCAAAGACCAAATAGATATCAAATTCAAACATTAGAGGCTAAACATGTCACAATCGGGGCAGAATAACTAAATAGAAACTAAATTCAAACGTCACAAAAAAGGGTAAGTTTTACAAACCCTTCGTACCCAATAAATGTTTTCTACGATTCTTTTCTTTTCTTTTCTCGAGGTCGAACCTTTTCGGGTTGTAATGTAAATCGAAAAGAAAAGGTAATGAATTAGAGATAGCCAACTAATTTGGACTTTGGGAAGGAAGGAGGAATATGTAAACAAAAGAAAAGCAACTTTTTGGTGGTGTGTAGCCCATACCCATAGCTTCTTTCTTCACCTTTATCATCCAATTTGATAGTCAAAAATTAAAATTAAAAAAAAAAAAGGAATTTTTTGATGGGTGAGAAACAAAAACAAAAAGATGCTTTATATATTTATTTATTTAATCCCCTTTTGCCTTTGCACGCACAAATTCACTTTTTTTAAAATAATAATAATAATAATAAATATTTAATAATCTCTTCATTTCATGTTTAATTACTTGGATTAGGCTGTTTGTTTGATAGTAATCCATATTTTTTAGGTTAATCAAATCACATCTTTGTTAAAGAAAGATTAAAAAAAGGTGTTTATGATCACAACCACAATTATTATCCCAATAAAAGCTACCCACTAACATCTCTCTCTCTCTAAAATCACACACGTACGCATTAGAAATAATAATAATTATTACTAAAAAAATAGAGAAACAATAATAATTATTAAAAAAATATAGAGAGATTATAGGATTATTAGAAAAAAAAATAAAGAAATTATTATTATTATTACTAAAAAATAAAGAAATAATTTTTTATTATTATAAAAAATTAACGAGGTAATAACAAATATTAAAAATAAAGAAAGAAAGAAATAAATATTATTTAAAAAATAAAGAAATAGTAATAATTACAAAAAAAATGAAGAAAATAATAATAATAATTAAAACATAAAGAAATAATACAAAATATTATTAAAAATAAAGATACTGTTATTATTATTATTAAAAATATATAAGAGATAATAATTACTACCGTTACAATTAAAAAATAGAGAAACAATAATAATTATTAAAAAAAATATAGAGAGATTATAGGATTATTAGAAGAAAAAAAAATAAATTATTATTATTATTACTAAGAAATAAAGAAATAATTTTTATTATTATAAAAAATTAGCGAGATAATAACAAATATTAAAAAATAAAGAAATAGTTATTATTTATTTAAAAAATATAGAAATAGTAATAATTACAAAAATTGAAGAAATAATAATAATAATTAAAATATAAAGAAATAATTCAAAATATTATTAAAAATAAAGATATTATTATTATTATTATTATTAAAAATATATAAGAGATAATAACTACTACAGTTACAATATTCTAGCTATTTCCTTGTCCCATAATAATAATATTAATAATAATAACAATTATATATATATATATATATATATATATATTTATAAATTCAATTTTTGTATTAATTCTAATTTTGGATGACAATAATTTACTTTAATACCCTTATCAATGACTTCAAATTCGCCGAATCATGGAGTTAGACATTATATTCGATCAAATTTAAGATAAGATAATAATCGTATTTAAAAAGTCAATTGTATACAAGATTACGAGATTAAACAGGGAGCGATTTCATGTTGTTTTTTATAATAATAATAATAACGGATTAGTCAACTCTATAGAAGATCACGAGTTCTTTCCCGTGCGCATGAAGGCGCATGCTTCGACCTAAAAACCATGGTATGATGATCTAAAAAGAGCGGGAGTGGTGGTAATTAAGAGATTAATTAAATAAAATAAAATTAGTAAGCATGCAAAGACCCCAAGAATGGAACTATTGATTGTTGTTGGAAGTGGCATTATTTGAGTATGTTTCAAATAATTAATAATTTTGGGAGTGATTATCTCTTTAGGGTTTAAACTCAAAACCTAAAACATACATGATTAAAATTTCTTATCTTTAATGTAAAAAATTAGAAACTAAATGTCAAAGTTTATATAATGCTAAATCTCTCTACTTTGATACCCAATGATGATTAGTTTCTTCAAATTAATCTTTTTTCTTTTTTATTATTTTTGTGATATCCTAGGTTGGTTGGGGAGGAAAACGAAACATCTGGGTGGAAACCTTTCTTTAGCCGATCGTGTTTTAAAGCTTTGAGGTGAAGTTCGAAAGGGAAAGCCCAAAGAGAACAATATTTGCTATTGGTGGACTTGGGTTGTTACAAATGGTATTAGAGCCAGATACTAGACGATGTGTCAGTAAGGACGGTGTGCCAGTAAGGACGCTGGGTTAGGCCCTGAAGGGGGGTGGATTTGGTGGAGTCCCGCATCGATTAGAGAAAATAACGAGTGTCAGCAAGGACACTGAGCCCTGAAGGGGTTAGATTGTAATATCCCACATTGGTTGGGGAGGAGAAGAAAACACCCTTTATAAGAGTGTGGAAACCTTTCGTGGGGGTCCCATATCAATTAGAGAAAAGAACGAGTGCTAGTGGGGACGTTAGGCCCTGAGGGGGGTGGATTGTGATATCCCACATTGGTTGGGAGGAGAACGAAACACCCTTTATAAAAGTGTGGAAACCTTTCCGGGTGGATTGTGATATCTCCACACTGGCTGGGAGAAGAACGAAACACCTTTATAAGTTAGAAAACCTTTCATAGTAGACACGGGAAAGCCCAAAAAGAACAATATCTGCTAGCGGTGGTAGGCTTCCACCGTTACAATTTTTCTTTGTGAAATTAAAAAATGCTCAACATTATGATCATTAATTAAGGATTAATGCATAATTAGTTTGTGTTTGTGGGTAATGTTGTGTTTTTACAACACAAAGTTTGATGAAGTGTAAGATCTAAAGCAAAGTAGATGAAATCTAACACTATGATGAATCTTTATTTGGATCTAAGAGAGATCCCATTTGGGTAATTAAAAAATGAGGGAGATGATCATGTTTCTCTATACTTAAGTCACATTAACATGATTGAGGATCCATATACTTGGCCACAATTAAGTGACATGATTGAACTATGTCATGCACCCTCTCGTTTTACTTTAAGCTTTTTTTAAAAAAAAAAATTTGGAGAGCGGGGGATGATTTGAATTCTCGGTCTCTGGCGCGGAGATATGTGACGTAACTAGTTGAGTTACGTTTAGGTGGGCACTCATAAATTTTATTCAATATGGTTCGGGTTTATGAGATTTTCATATATAATGATTGAGAGAGTAGAGTTTGTTCTGTGCTAGCTCTACTGAATAATGTCATGTGCTATCTCTCGTGTTTTACTTAATTTTTTTTGACATGGAGAGTTGCGATTTGAGTTTTTGATCTCTTGTTTGTGAGAGGGGAACGGAGCGGAGTGTAGAAACTTCTTCCTAGCAAATGCGTTCTACAACTATGAGACTGACGGCGATACGTAACAAGTTAAAGCGGACAATATCTGCTAGCGATGAGTTTGGGCTGTTACAAATGGTATTAAATCTAAACACCGAGCGGTGTGCCAGCGAGGACGTTAGCACCCAAAAGGGTGAATTGTGAGATCCCACATCAGTTTGAGTGGGGAACGAAGGAACTGTGAGGCTGACGACGATACGTAACAGGCCAAAATGAACAATATCGGGTGGACTTGAACTGTTCCAATATATGTCTTTAACTAGTTGAGACATGTTTCGTGTGAACATTCTTCTGCCTTTTATTTTTACTTCTTTTTGATACCTCGTGTTTCAAAGACACTTCGGATGAAAATAAAACCCTAAAACCCAACTTTAGCTAATAAGAACGTAAAGAAGAAAAGGGAGTGTGAATGAATTCTTTAAAATTTTTATTTTTTATTTTTGCACCCCTCAAAAGGGACAATTTAATTAATTGATTTAGGGACTAAAAAATAAAAAAAAACTTAGAGAAGGGGCAAAGTGCAAAACCCTAAAATTGAAATTTGAATTTTAGGGCCTTATAGGGATCCCTTAATAGTTGTAAGCCCCATGCGCCCAAAGAATTATAATGAGAAGCTGCCGCATTAGTTGACCTTTTTACTCACACACAAATACACACTAACCTATACTAAAACATTTACATATAATACTATCAAACAAAGTTGTATCTCGACCCTACAACAATTTAAATTCTCGACCCTCGACTCTAAAATTGAACTCAAGCTTAGCTAGCTATTTGGAATGGCGTCGGAGTGAAACGAGGTTGAAGATGTGTCTTCCACGTCCTAACCCAAATCGTTTAAATTCTAGATTCTCGACTTTAAAACTGAACTCAAGTCTAGCTAGCTTTTTAGGATGACATTGAGTGAAGCAACGACGCACGATAATTTAAATTCTAGTGACCTTATTTTGAGATGACATCAGAGTGAAACGAGGGTGGAGATGTGTTTTCTTCATCCTAACCTACCATTGCTTAAATTCTTGCCCCTCGACATGAACTCAAATGTAGCTAACTATTAGGGATGACATTAGAGTGAAACGAGATTTAGGGACATTTCTTCCCATCCTAACCCACGGTAATTTGAATTCTTGTAACCAGTACTTTAAAATCTCGCTAATAATATATATCCATTGTCTTGCTTCTCGTTTCATAGAACGCGTGGAAAAGAAAGTCAAGTGCTAACGTGCAACTCTCATTCCTCCACCACGGGAACGCTTAAGAGAAGACCATGCTACCAATCCTAACTGGCACCGAAGCCCATCGCAGCTGTGATGACGCAGTTGAGTGTGAATTCGATCTATCACTCGAGGCCAGGCAAACTCGAGCAACAAATTTTCTAATCCCAGTTAAACTACAGAATTCTTTATCCAATTGATAAGAAAAATCTCATTTCCTTACTCGATTAACTAAACTTTTTGAGTGGAATTGGTGCGAAACAAGTTGATGAGGGCACTAAAATATAACTAAACTAGTAACCAACTTGGCTTAGACTTTGGCCTAAGATGTTTAGAGTTTGTAGGTTGTAGCCTTGAACACACTCTCTTATGATCATTTGGTCACATCTTTTCTACGCTAACCTAAACCTTGTAGCTCACAATTCTTGACAAACTATCATCACTTTCTTTTCCAATCCCTCTCCTTTTCTTTCTTTAATACAATTAAAACATTTAAATCCAATTATAATTATAAATATAAACCAGATATTGTCCTCTCTGGACTTTTCCTTTTAACCTTCTCCTCAAGGCTTTAAAACGGGTTTAGTAGGGAAAGGTTTCCACACCCATATCAAGAGTGTTTCGTTCTCCTCCCCAGGGACGTCATAACTTTTGCCATACTTAAGTAAAGGAATAGACATAAATGAACCAAGACCACGTTCCAATCAAAACAATCCTAATAATAGAAAAGATAAGAAATACTCCAAAAAAAAAATTAAAAAATATTATTATTTCGAAATATTGAAATAATTTGAAGTATTAATTTAGTAGAAAATATATGAAATTGAAAGTTGATGAAAAAAAATTGTAATTTAAATCATAAAATAATATATACATACCTGGCTTTTCCCAGCTTCCCGTGCAAGCGCTGAATGGCCGTCGCCCTTATTATAAGTGCTTCTGAAGAACAACCTTACAGACTCTCTGTCTCTGTCTCTGTCTCTCTCTCTCTCTCTCTTCAATCATTTTCTGTTCTCTTTCTCTCTCTTCCTCTTCGGTTTCATCCTCAGGCGTGGCCTTCCCCTCTCATCATTCCTTCTCCTTTCTTCTCTCTCTAAGAACTCCATTAATGCTCTTCTTCACTCTCCCTCCTCAACGCTTTCTTCCTCTCTGTTTTTCTCCTCCATAATCATACCTTCCTCTCTGTTTCTCTCTGTTCCTCTCCCAGCTTTTCACGCTAAACATTGTTTGCATTCCAAGCTTTTTGTATATAATTATTCGTCCATGGATGTTTGGGATCAGCAACTGCAACTGCCTCAAGATCGCCACGGCCGTCACCGGAGGCAGAATCCGTCGTTTTCTTCTTCTCTGCTTGACGCTATTTACCGCTCCATTGATGAGAGCAACGGCGTCGAAGGTGAAGAGAAGGTCATCTTGTACAGAGAGACTATGAGGAAGAAGCAGAGTATTGCAATGAAGGAGGATGAAGACGATAGGTTGAATTTCCGCCGGGCTTGTATGATTGAGAAGTGGATGGAGAAGAAGGTTAGTGAGAAGGTTGTTGTTCGAAAGAGTTCCATGGCGGATTTCGATCGGAAGGCAAGGAATGTTCGTGATCGCGATAATCGCGACCGTCGCGACCATCGCGATCGTGATTTTAAGAAATTGATGAACTCGAGTTCGAGTTCTTCGGAATCGAGTTCAGGAGGGGGATTTTCTTCGTCCGAATCGGAATCTAGGTCGTCTTCTTATACAATGCATCGGCCGAGGCCGATTAGAACAGAGAAGGCTGAATTCGACGGCCATAGCGACGAAATTAAATTTTCGATCCCTAATCAGAAACCGAAGCATGAAAACGGCTTCGTGAAGACGAAATCGAAAGCGCTAAGAATCTACGGCGATCTAAAGAAAGTGAAGCAGCCGATCTCTCCAGGAGGCCGTCTCGCGACCTTCCTGAACTCGCTCTTCAATGGCGGAAGTCCAAGGAAACAGAAATTCACAAATTCCTCCAAGCAAACCGACGCCTGTATGAGAAAATCAAAATCCACACAAGGATCAACGTGTTCTTCCGCATCGTCATTCTCGAGGTCCTGTTTGAGCAAAACATCATCCAACGGCGAGAAACTCATCAACAATGGCAGCACAAAGCGATCAGTCAGATTCTGCCTAGACGAAGATTCTCGGCCTTGCGGACACAAAGGCCTTCAAAACAAGCTCGGATTAATGGCGGCAGCAACAACTATGCGAAACGTTCTCAGAAACGACCATTGTCTAGAAGAGGAAGCTTCAGCAGATCTGATGAACAGTTACCAAAAGAAGATCAATGGCGATGTGTACATAAACAGAGTAGTAGAAAACGAAGACGAAGACGAAGAAGACGACGACGAAGAAGAAGAAGAAGACGACGAAGATGCAGTGAGTTGTTCGAGCTCTGATTTGTTCGAATTGGATAATCTTTCATCGATCGGTATCCAAAGGTATCGCGAAGAACTGCCCGTCTACGAAACAACGCACTTCACTACCAATCAGGCAATCGCCAATGGATTAATTTTGTAATAATAATAATTTTTTTTAAAAAAAGTTTTTATTAGCCTTTTGGAATTAGTCTCTCTTGGGGTTTACTTGAAGAATAATTTAAGATTTTATCTCCTTTTCAAATTTTACTATTTGGTTACTTTTTTTTAAATTTGAGAAAAAATTAATCCCATATTTCTAACACTCTCACGTGATATTTAGGGTATAAGCTATGACCCCCAAAGCCCTTAAGACTTTGTCCTGCTCGACTTTGTCCTATTGATACACGAGACACGTCTTCACATACTCAATAACGTCGTCTTGCATGTTCTACCAGTTGCACTCCACCTTCTACAATAAAATATTCGAAACTACTGAATTATGCTCGAGCTCTTGAAAAGGATAAAGTAAATTTTATATATAACTGTACTGTAAAAAATTTTCATTTATTTGAACCCAATTCAACTCGAACAGTACAAATTGATCAGATTTTTTGAACACTCCCGAAAAGATGAAGTCCGTCGTAAAGAAAGAATAAAAAAACGAACATAATTTTGAAAAGTAAAAAATGGAATAGTCGTCGAACGAGAAAAACGAAAGGGTATGTTTGAAATAGAGAAAGAAAGTAAAAAGAAAGGGGGGAAAAGGAGTGGTTTAATATGCAGTGGTCTCCAAAGCTGTGGACAACAAGATCCAAGCTTTGATCTGTAAAGCCTTTGATGTCAAATTTTGGCTGTCTTCTATAATCAAAGAGTTTCTTTTCCCATTCCAATTACCCACTTTCACCTAAAGTATATTGCAAACATACATCTTTTCAAACTTCCACATCATTCTTATCCCTAACTAAACCAATTTCTCTCCAATTTTGTGGTGTAAAAAATTTTAAACCGATCTAATAGACGTTCGGGCTGTTACTGTTTGTAGCGTTAATGCTGTTAACTTAAATTTGGACTCCAAATCGTGATATAAAGTTGAAGTCTCGAGCAGTAAAAATGGTATCATAGCAGAATTCCTCCCCGTACAATATGATTCTAGGATGAATCAAAACAAGATTGGTGGGTAGGTACGAGAGAGGGGAATAAAACATTATTTACAAGTATGTGAAAACCACTTTTTAGCATACGCGAACTGTGAGGTTGATGACGATACGTAATGGGCCAAAGTGGACAATATCTACTAGTGTGGTGGACTTGGGTGGTTACAAATGGTATTAGAGTTGAGTCTCGAAGGTGGATTGTAAGGTCTCAGGTTGTTTATAAGAGTGTAGAAACCTCCCTCTAGTAGATGAGTTTTAAAATCGTGAGACTAATGATCAAACGTAACGGGCTAAAACAAACAATATCTATTAACACTGGGCTTGAGTTGTTACAATCTAACTACTACGTATATAAAATCGTTCGGCTGATGGTCATACGTAACGGACCAAAACAGACAATATTCGTTAACAGTGTGCTTGAGTTGTTACAATCTAGCTACTACTTATATAAAACAGTGAGGCTGATGGTCATACCTAACGGACCAAAACAGACAATATCCATTAACAGTGTGCTTGAGTTGTTACAATCTAGCTACTACTTATATCAATGGTCCAAGAAAATTTGGAACGGCTCGGTGGCGTGGATCGAGGAACCAACCACTACACTTGGATGGAAGGAAGGTACTTGGTTGGTTCATAGCAAATTTGAAAATTAACAAGAGGGAAGGAAATGGAACATAACTTTATTGGGAGTTGCAAAAAAAAAAAAAAAAAAAAAACATTGAAAAAGAGGTACAAAACCACATGGGAGAGGGCTATGTATAACCAATCCCAACCCATTTCTTTGTATTATTCACAACTAATTCTATGTCCCATCTTAAACATAATGGCAAAATCATATCTTTAAAATAAAGTTCTATTCCGTTCCATACATTTACAGCAACGTCATAACAGGCTAAAACGGACAATATCTGCTAGGAGTGACTTTGAACTGTTACAAAGGCATTAGAGATAGATACGAGGCGGTATGTCAGCATGGCTCCAAGGGGGTGTTTTAAAACTGTGAGGCTGACTGTGATACTAGCGGTGGATATGGGTTGTTACATTAACACTGATAGAACTTTCGACCGAACTTTCCGTATCGTCACTTTTAATAAAAAAAAATAATAATTTGTATCTATTAGACGACACGACAATGTCTGTCTTTATAAAAAAAATTAAATTAAGAAACAAAATTGTATAGGAAAAGAAAGGCTACTATAGCCCTAGAGTCAAAAGTTTCATAGGCTTCAAATGAATTTTGTTATCTCATTTAGATTTGGAGGACTGTCCCTTATAGATTTAACCCTATCTTTTACACCAATCCATTTCTAATCAAATTTTGAGCTAAAAAATCGTATCTCATCCCGTCACATCAAACGTCACAATTTTATGATTACGTTTGGTGTCACTTATTAACGATAAAACCCCACGAACATCATTTCAATTCACGAACAAAATGAAAATTTAGACGGTTAAAAGAGAATAAATGAAATTGAAAAAGATACGAAAGTTGTTACGAGATCGAACATTTTTATATTTCCACAATAGTTGGATATTTTATCGATGTCATAATGAATTTAAAACAACGTTCGAAAAAAAATACCTCTAAGACTGATTTCAGTGAAAAATCACTTTCAATCGTAACAAAAAAATGCTTCGAGGTCATAAAAGTTGGATATTTTGTCTCGTACCATTTATTTACATTCCAGCTTATATATTTCACATAGTTCTCCAACCATCCCAACAAAACTGTAACAGTCCAAGCCACCGCTAACAAATATTGTCCGTTTTTGCTCGTTACATATTGCCGTCAGTGATTTCGACACCTTTATAAGGAATGTTTTGTTCTCCTCTCTAACCGACGTGGAATTTCACAAAAGCGTATAGTCACGAGCAAGACATTGCGTCACCTACGCCACAGAAACCTCGGAGTGGTAGCTAAGAAAGGTTAAAATGGTTGGGCATGCATGTGAGTGAGCGAGCATGCATGCACAAGCGCCTGCCAGTGAGCCTATCCAAAAGCAGTTTTATGGCACTTGTGGCTCCCTTTATAGGCTTGTCCATTCATGTTGACTCATAGAGGGGCACTCCCATTTGGGTTTGGCCCTCTGTTTTTGGCTTTGAAACTTGTCCAAACCAAATGCTTGTCACTTCTGTCTTCATCTGCGTTTCATTTGGTTTTTAATTCCCTTTTGTTTTGCCCAAATTATTTGAAACCAAGGATCGAAGGATGTTGCCTAGGGGCCTCTCCTTTGTGGTGTCTATTGCTTCTCATATTTCTCCTCTCTCTTCAATTATTCCATTTCCCCGTTACTTCTTCGTTTAAATATTATTTTGGTCTCTGTACTTTTAAAATGTCAGCTTTTTTTTTTTTTTTTGTTCATGAATTGCTCCTGGGACGTCATTTCGTTCTCGCAATAGAGTGAGTGCACCGCAAGACCAGACAAGTGACTCCCTCACCTCCTAGCTGCGGTCTTTAGAGTTAAGCAGTAACTCCATGAGTCCGCTTGGAACTAATGGATTCTTGAACCATTCGTTTTTCCCTCTTGGTTGGTGTTCAGCCATTATAGCAAGTAAGAGAACCATCGGCGAACCAACAAGAAGAACCCATTATTACTAGACTATACACCTTTGTGTCAGACTAATTATATGATCCTTATACTTTCAATGTTTGTTCGTATCTAGATTTCTAAAAGAATTAGTAAACCATCAACTTAAATATAGTTCAACTGGTTACAATATATTTAATTAAAAAGTCTCGTATCAAAACAAAATAGTATTATTTTTTCGAAACGGGATTGTAATAATAATTTGAGTGAGTTTTAACGTGGTTGGTTGATTCGAATTAGCTTTATAATTAAGCATTTAAGTATTTTTAGATGTAACCTATCATATCACTAATTAAGTATTTAAATGATATTTGGAGTTATCCACTCGAAACCAATGTCAATGTCATCATAGTTGGATACACTATTTAGTTTTATTATTTGACCAACCAATAAACACAGGAATATAGATATATTTATATATTATATGATCCATTGAATATAAATTATACACGGATACTAAACGTTCATGTATGAAACATATTAATACTTTTGATTAGGTAGATATTATTTTAAAATATATTATGATGCATGAATAGGGTGGAGATTTGATTCTATGACTAAAGATGTCCTTTTAATTCATGAAGAAAGGGAGAGAGAACGGTGAAAGATTTCTCTCTGTTTGTTATACAAGTTTATGTTTCCGTCCCACTCCAAAGCCCGCATCTCCACACTTATAAACATTTATTTAATATAATTATATTATAAAATTATTATATATAGAGAGAAATAAATGATATAATGTTTTTTTTATTATATTAAGAAATAAGTTTTAATTAATTGAATTAACTAAAATTTGATTGATATTAATGGTGTGAAGAAGCGGAATTATTAAATTAATTAATTAAAAGTATACCTACTAGACCAAGACACGTGTCTTTTACTCCCCTAATTAATGACCCAAATTTAATAAACACCGCCAAAATTATACAGAAAAAAAAAATAAAATATAGGATATTATAGAGAAGGAGAATCTTATTTAATTTTAATCCAAAAAAATTAAAAGAAAATAGAAAAAAATAAATAAATAAAATTGATGACGTAATAAATGAAAATAAAGGTGGTGGGCCCCAAAGTCTGGCACCCAAGCGTGCTACGGTAACTGGTTACCAATTTTGATTTAAAAAATAAAAAATTATTTCTCTCTCCTTCCTCCGCACGTGACGAGTTGGGCCATCGTGTCCCATCCTTGTCGCGCATGCACACGTGCGCTCGGATCCACCCGCTGATCTTCATCACAGAATAATTGATTGGACCAAAATCTCCACCGCACAAAAGTTGTCAATTTCAATCCAACGGTTACAAAATCATTTTTGTAGTATCGAAAACAAATACAAAACTCCACCACTCGTGCTCTGACACCTGTACTTCGATGCCACGTGCAACTATATTACCGTGTCGTTTAAAAGTACAAAACTGCCCTCCAAGTTCGAGGGCGACGTTTCACTTTCAGGCACTCTCTGGTGGGCCTTAATGGGAAACGAAAAATGTGGGTGTAGTGAGAAGAAAAGAAAAAAAGTAAAAGAGAATGGCGACAGAGCAGCTTTGTGAAAAAGAAAAGACGGTGCGTTTTAAGTAATGTGGGTGTGGAGAGAAAAAATGAGTTTTATTTATTTATTTTTATTTTTATTTATGATCCCAAGAAGATTTCTTATTTTTGTTTAACTATAAATAACTAAAGTTATCAGCTTTTTTTATTTTATTTTTTAAAAAATAAGTTAAATTAATAATAATAAGTTAAAAAAAAATATCCCTAAATCTTTCAAAAGATTTAATAATATTCTTTGACCTATACCGAAGTTTTTAAAATATCTACGTCTTTTACTTAAAAAAATCTAAATACACGAATCATTGATTATTTTCAATGCATGAATCGTTGCGTGAGCTTCAAACCGACAATTATAATTTGTTAAGCATTAAAATCGTGGAGAAAGCGACTTCCATTAACAAAAGTTGGCATAGGGTTCATACTCAATTATGAAAGAACGCAATTTTAATCGATAATAACCTAAAATCAAATGATTAACAGAAACTATTGCCGCTAATAACGGAATTAATTATTGAGGAAGCGGTCGCAGTGAAACTGACCCTTATGCACTGTTAAATATAGGGGAGATAAATTATTGGATGAGATTGTCACTGTAAAACTGACACATGTAGAGATATAAATTATTAGATGAGGCTGTCACAATGAAGCTGACAATTTTACACTGTTAGATGTAGGAGATATAAATGGTAAAATTGAATAATTTTTTATTCAATAATTACGAGAGCAAGATATATTTTTTAATGTACATTTGACGGTTATTAAAAATCAGTAGTATTGTATCAGCGTCATTGAATAATTTTCCCGATTATAGCTCTTATTGTCTCCTGACGATTAGGTTAAAAATGGGTTGTTGGGTTAGGAATATATAATTTAATAAATAATTTTTTATTTAAAAAAATGATAATTAATATAGAACAAAGAGACAAAATATACACGGTTTCTATATCCAAATCATTGCTAAAATTGATATGGCCCCAAAAATGGTTTGTTCTTTGAACATTTATTTATTTATTTATAAACAAGTTTTGGTCAAAATTGAGATTCACTTTTTAAAAAAATAAATATTGAAATTTGTTGCTTGACTTTTCTATCCGAGATTTGACCATTTGTTCGGATTGGTAACTTACAATTTTTTAAACGATAACTTTTGATTAGAGATGTTCACGGTGCTGTTAGGAATCACGACTCTCTACAATAGTATGATATTGTCCACTTTGAGTGGAATCTCTCGTGGCTTTGGTTTATGCTTCCCCAAAAGGCCTTGTACCCGAGATGTATTCATTGCTACTAATGACCATCCTTTAAATTAGCGAATATTGGACTCCCTCCCATCAATCCTCAATAGGTGCGAGGTGGGTCGGTGAAGTTTTTTCTGTTCCCCTCCTTGCTACCTCTTTCAATCTTCATATTCGTGAAATTTTTTATTTATTTTTGTGACGATCGGGATCTAAATTCCATACGGAGAGTTTGTGAGGATCATATTGTCTACCGAATATTATTGCTTTAGGGAAGATTTTAGATATTAAAATAAGAGTTGTATGTTATGGTTTTTAAGCCATGAACTTGTTTCTTTACATTTTTTGTGTTTAGATTTGCATGTTAGAGTCATACAAGTAGGCTCAATCAGATTATGTTGTGGAGCAAAACAGGAGTTTAAAAACGAATTTTCTTTCCTATTGATCTGGATCATGAATGTAATCTGTTTCAACAATTTTCTTATATTTTAAATTTTAAATTTCTTATTTTTTTTAATAAGATTGTTAATGATTTATTGTTAAAAGATTAGGGTTTTAATTATATAATTATTGATGTCCTCACCATTTTAAAGTTTTGTTTTTTTTTTCTCATTATAATTACTATAATATCCTTATTTAGAATCTAAGTTAATCATCAATCAGATAAATCAATAATTTCAAATAAAAACAATCAATTAATCTTTGATGCTTTTAACAAAAATTACTCATATTTGAGATTACCTTTAAAAGTTCGTAGAAATATGAATATATTTCTCGAGAATGGTATGTCACGTGAGAATTCCATATTGGTTATGGTTGGGGAGGAGAACGAAATACTCTTTATAAGTGTGTGGAAACCTTTCCCTAACAGACGCGTTTTAAAGCTTTAAGAGAAAGTAGAGAAAGTTCAAAGAGGACAATATCTGTTAGTGATGGGTTTTGGCTTAAGCCATTACAAATGGTATCAGAGCCAGACACTAGACTATATATGCCAGCGAGAAGGTTGT
This sequence comes from Cucurbita moschata, assembly GCF_002738365.1. Taxonomy (NCBI): domain Eukaryota; kingdom Viridiplantae; phylum Streptophyta; class Magnoliopsida; order Cucurbitales; family Cucurbitaceae; genus Cucurbita; species Cucurbita moschata. Next base: position 2,028,357 of record NW_019268546.1, on the reverse strand, counting down.
TCCCCGAAGGGGGTAGACACGAGGTGGTGTGCCAGTAAGGACGCTGGGCCTCGAAGGGCTTCAGAGGAAGCTTATAAGGGAAAACCCAAAGAGGACAATATCTAGGAATTGGCGGTCCTAGGTCATAACTAACGAGGAGAAATCTTTTCTTACTCCCTCTTTATTTCCAATTCCCTTTGGGCCGGGTCCTAATAGGTCCCGGTCCCACGAGATCGGGGGGTCTACCATTTTTCATAGCCAAATCCTCTCCAATCGAAAATATTTTTTTATGCATTTAAAATATTTTTCAAGCAATATTTAAAATAAAAATAAAAAATTAGTTAGGTATCTTATACGTTGGGATTTGGAAGGAATATGGTTAGTTCCTTGCTGAGAGGGCTTTGTATCGAGGCCCACTTGGTTCAATAATTATGGGCCTAGGGAATTTTCATCTCCATACGGCTGAATTTACGATCCAATCATTGAAAGCCCAATAATCAAACGGCCCAACAATCAGACGGCCCAAAAATCAAAACGGCCCAACAATCAGACGGCCCAAAAATCAAAACGGCCCAATATAGGACTTCGGCCTTCAACATTTCAATCGAACTATCAATACAAGTCTAAAACTGCTTTTGCCGATCTACCAGAAGAAAAGGTGGCTCCTCCAGGGGGAGAGCTCACCGTCGCCGGGGAATTCGTCGACGGATTTTGAACAGCGAGAGATTTGCAGAGTAACGAAAGGTGAAGAGGAGAAGGAATAAGCTTATTGCGATCGGAAATTGCACGAATCTTTTGGTTTGGTCAATTGACGATCAAGTATGAGCTTCCTCTTCGGTAGCCGAAAAACTCCCGCAGGTTCTTAACGTTCTTACCTTCTCGAATTATGCATATTCAGGAGATAGGTTATTGATGTTGGTGTGACCTCTTGTGATGAATTTCTCTCGGAGTTTAGTCCTATAAATGTCAATTTGATGTGGATGAAGTTCTGCGTTCTTACCTTCTCAATTAATTTCTATTCCGGAGCTTTGTTCTTGTGATAGCGTGATTTCTTGTGATGAATTTCTAACTCTGGAGTTAAGTCCTGGAAACGTCAATTTGATGTGGATGACTTAACTGTCATTTCAATACTTGTAATTTTGCTCGTGATGTCGAGGATTCAATACTTTTCTATGCGCTTTAACTTGTGTAAGTAAATTCGCGCGTAAATTAGAATAGACGGCTCGAGATTGTAAATCTGTTTTGGTTTCCTGCGCAGAGATTCTGCGGGAGAACAAGAGGATGCTAGATAAGTCCATTAGAGAAATAGAACGGGAAAGACAAGGCTTGCAGTCTCAAGAAAAGAAGTTGATTGTCGAGATAAAGAAAAATGCTAAACAAGGACAGATGGTGAGTTGAGTAATTTAGAACTTGTACTTTAACATCGACACATCTTCAGTGACAGCATTTCTTTAGTTGTACTGGAAGTAAGCATGCTTCTACTTTTTGAGTCGAAAGCTAGCCTTCCATTCTGTTCATTCTTTAGGCAGGGTGATGGATTGTCATCATCAACTCCGCACAAATTCCTTGATTCGATTTGTCTTTTTCAGGGAGCTGTTAAAATAATGGCCAAAGATCTTATCAGGACACGACATCAGATTGAAAAGTTCTATAAACTAAAATCACAGCTCCAGGGTGTGGCTTTGAGAATTCAGGTATTATATGTACACTTTTCTTCAAAACCATGAGAATTATTGCCCCTCATGTTTCATTTTCATCAGAGCAAATACAATTACTGCTGATCTACAAATTTCTGGATTACAATTATTGATTTCATGTACTAGGATGAGGTTTAGTCATTCCTGATAGATGAGCTCTGAAAGTCTAACTGAAAGCTTATGGTTATAATTTTCTACAGCTCGTCAGGTGTGCTTATGTGCTGAATACATGAAAAGAAAAGAATCATTTTACAAGCCATATAGTCTTCTTCCCACGTAATTAAAACCAAATAACAAATTGCTTTAGTATTAGTTTAGTATCACTCGCATCCTCTAGTTTTGTTGTTTCACAAAAGCAACATTTGAACAAAGCTGGGAATTTGAGGGAATTCTATTTTCTAGCTTCATGGTTTTTTGAATTTCTTCCTATAATGGATTCACGAATTTCACACTTCTCTAAGTACCAAGAACTCAAAAGAAATCTAATATGTCTCATTCTGCATCAGAGTCTGTTGAAATGCGCTACTAAATAATTATAATTTTCCATTGTTTCTTATGAAACAAGTGGGCTATATCATTAAAAAGAGGAAATGTCATTGTGTATTTGAAGAAACTGTTCATCATTGTAAGAGGAGTTTTCAACGTTAAAAAAAACTACTAAACGTTCTCATGTATATACATACACACATTCTCAAACGAATTCTTACGTTCTTTTTTAGATCATAAAGATATATAGCTGTTTTTTAATCAAATGACACAATTTCTACAGTTGTGATTATTCAAATTTAGCTCCAATTGCTTGCTTCTGCAGACTCTGAAATCAACTCAAGCTATGGGAGAAGCCATGAAAGGTGTTACTAAGGCAATGGGCCAGATGAACAGGCAGATGAACTTGCCGGCATTGCAGAAGATAATGCAAGAGTTTGAGAGGCAGAATGAGAAGATGGAAATGACATCTGAAATGATGGCAGATGCTCTTGACGATGCTTTTGAAGGAGATGAAGAAGAAGAGGAGACAGAAGAGCTTGTAAGTCAGGTGCTTGACGAGATTGGAATTGATATCAACTCGGAGGTAAACATGCCCACATTTTTTCACAATGGTCCATATATTATCGTGGGAAAGGTAATTTAAACACGATCTTTTTGCTCACATGCAGCTTGTGAATGCACCCTCAGCTTCTGTGTCAGTGTCAACTGCAAATAATAGGGTTGCCCAAGCAGAAGCCGAAGATACTGGAATTGACAGTGACTTGCAGGCTAGGCTGGATAACTTGAGAAAGATGTAGGTATTCCAATAATAATGGGGAACTAATAACACTCCGATAATATAAAATTAAATCATGTATTGCTTATATTTGAACTCTATTCATCCAAGTTTGTGTTTGGCTGATATATTGACAAGTATGATCTCTTGTTTGGAGAAATGTGACAGTATTTAGCATTTGTGATCAGGTAATTCTCTCATTTACACATTTTAAGCCTTTAAGGAAGAAGCCTAGATGCATTATGGGTTCATATTCGTATGATCTTATTCGGACACGAAATCGAGTTATCAAACCATGTTTTCTGGCCCTGCCTCTCAATTGGGGAGCTAAACGGATCCAAAACAAGCTTGGCTCTTACATCAGAAATTTAGGCACAAGTGGAGTTTAAGAAGTTGTAGGAGCCATAAAAGCATCTCGTAAACAAAAATTGATGATCAAAGCTCAAGAAATTCCTATAATTCGCCACGAGCAACGAACAGTTGTTGCTACAGGATTCAGATCAAGAGTTTTGTTTTTGGTTTGTTTTTCAAGGGGTGAAAAAAAAATAAGACAAGCTTGTGTTATTTACAATGTTACAAGCACACTGCCGGACTTATCTCGTGCATATTGCTCCCACTACTAACTCCACCCAATTTGCCTTGTCCATGGTTTGAAGGAGGAATTTGAGCATGCATCTCAGCAAGCTCCCTCACCTGTAACAAGATCTGTTCTGGAATTGACACCGACACATGTTTCCGAGAACTCACCTACATTGATTATTCAAAAATGATGATTAAAGTATATAACATAACGATAATCAAAGAACAGCCAGTGATATTCGATCGAACACTTACCCCTTCACCAACAGGCGTCTGCGCAAAGCTAGCCTTGAGCAGGTTTCTCCATTTATCCTACAAAATCGAAACCTATTTTCAGCTAAACATAAAAGATAATCAATCCCCTACGATCTTGGGAATTCTGGTTTAGTTTACGAGTAAAAGCACCTTGAGATCAACTGATGTACGATACGAGTACGATGAAAAAGAAAGTTTCTTGATCTCAGACCATCTACCAGCCCCGCATATCGACACGCCCTCCACTAATTTGATGACCTCGACAAGAGTCCAAGCGCGATGATGCTTCCTCCTTGATCCACCTTTTGGTGTTGGAACAATTATTGCATTATCATCTGATGCATTGCCTGAATCTGTTGGCTTCTCCTCCAAATTCTTCTCCTCCACTTCATTCGTGTCCTTGACCGAAGGATTCTGATCTTTATCTGGAAGGGTAAACTGAGCCAACAAAATAGAATAACCCAGCAGTCAGAAGCCATCCAAACAATTATCAGTACGAGTAACCATAACCTAGCCATTCAAAAGAAGGGGTCACTTTTAAAAATTTAAACTACTCGGGTGTTCGATCCCTATCCATATACTGAAGAAAGGAAAATGTTAACTTAAATACGCTTAAACACATACCACAAGGGCTACAATGTTTTTCCTTGGACGACTCCTTCGAACTCTCGAAACACATGGAACTTGTACACCAGATCCACCAAGTGAATCCAATCTTGTTATGACAGTTCTTCCCCTATCTGAACAGACTTTCTTACTAGGTCTTTCAATAGAATTAGCAGATACGCTATCAGATACAGAACTTTTATTCAAACTTATCACCTTTGGGACGAACTCTCTTGACTCCACTTCAGAAAGCTCTTCAATATACCGCCTGGTGGGCTTCCGAATTCTTTTAACAGCAGCTCTCTCTTCGTGTTGGTCGTCAATTCCATGATCAAGTTCAATTTCCTCAACGTGATGATGGTCCTTAGTTTCCAAACAATAAGTTGTCGGTGAACCAGTGCATTCAATATTCAAAGCTTCTGCAGTTGGAATGGTGGACACGCCCACCACATTTTGGGAACTTTCTTCAACAAACTTGCCTTCCTTAATTATAAAAGATGAGGCTGGAATGTCGCATGAGTTGGTCAATCCCATAGCAATTCTCCTCTTAAGCCACGATTTGTCTTTAACCGTAGTGTCTCGCCCAAAAGTTGCTTTGAAACATTCATGGAGCTCTCTGATTGAGAGATTATCCAGGCATATGTCCCCCTTTAACATGGAAAACTCGGGCTTAGACGTCGTGCAAATGGCATCTGAGGATTCGGATTCCACTGATTTGTCTGGATGCTTTAAGAAATTGCCCAGACTCCCATGTTCATTCTCATGATTCTCATTCAAACTTGGAGAGCAGTGAGAAATTTCCTGCAGTGAAATTTGAGATTGGAACTTCTCATCAGTAACAAGCGAACCATGCTGATCAGAACCCTTCCTGTCTCCATCCACGTAAGCAGAAGGATAGTTAAGCGATCCACATGCTAAGCGAAGCCGCTCTTCCTGTTTCACCTTTTGCAATACCTCCTCAATGTACTACACGACATTGAAAGGAAAAATCAGTTTAAATTATTAGTGACTCAATAAGGAAGCTACTAAAAAACACACTTCACACTAGGAGAAAACGACGAAAATCTAAAGATTTCTTGAGAAGAGAGTGAAATCCATAAACAGAGAACGCTAAGAAATATTAACAATTACTATAGCTTATAACAAATTTCCTTTAGCACTCCAAGCAATAAAAACATTTCATATCATAAGAAAGCAAATTCTGTACCTCCAATCGGGCAGTATACCCTGCATCACCTTCAGATTGTGGCAAACCTGCCATATCTCAATAATGCAGACATCATAAGCCAAAGTCAACAAAAAAAAAAAAAGGAACACGTTGAGCCAAGTTGATAACATGAAGTGTGTATAATCTTTCTAAGGTATGAACAATCCAATTGGACCAGTGCAACTCAAAAGGTATAAAATTATCGATGCACATGACGAATAACAGATATGATCATCATAACCATGTTTATATGATATGACTAGCAACCTATAGCAAGAATGGGAGAAGATTATTTGAGAATGTAGGGTTGACAGACGAAGTAAAAATGAAAATCTAAGCACGATATAAAGCCACTCCCCATAAAAATAACACACTGAAGATTGAAAGTGTTCAATACATCCTATTCTACAAAGGACACACTAAGGAGTAATTATAATAGCAAAAAACAAAGAGGCAAAACCGAAAGGAAAAACAACCATTTGAAATTTCGACATGAGGCTTCCCAAATAAAGTGCCTTCAGTGGGTATGCATTCAACAATTTGTCCTGCATCTTCCACTTTTTCACTCTTGTCATCTTCAAGTAAATCCTCGACCTCCATTACTTCATCATCCGTGGCAGGAACGAATCTGCCATCACCATCAACCTAGATTGACATACAAAGCGAACGAGAAGTTTAAATGAAAACTATTGTGGAATGTGAAAAGAAAAGGAAAAGGCAATTGATACTAGTATTGCAATCTCCACTACAACACTATGAAAATGATGAGATCATGTACCTTCTTCCACTGATATTCGAGGATTTTTAACGAAATTACCAAACCTGATGTAAATTGCATGTTGTCTTTAAGCTATCTAAAAAAAAAAAATTTAGAAAGGTTGTTCCACTGTACCAAAGTGACAATCCGACCTGATGTGTTACTAACTTGACATACATAAGAATGCTGGCTATACAAAACATAATTGGGATATAAGAGAACTCGCTTATTTTCTTGATCCTCACAGTAGGAAACAATTAGCCTTTTATTTTCTTTGTTTTATATGGATGAGTGTCCAGGCCAGCTTGTCTACACCTTGACTAATCTCACCGGAAAACCGCTTAACCCTATTACATTTGGTTGACAGAAAACACGTTGGATATTAATCCTAGGTAGATGACCACCATGGATTGAACTCATCCTTCTTATTTCCCCAAAGATATTAATCTGAAACATGTTTATTTTCAGACATCCATTCAGTACCTTCATCAATGGACATCTCTATGAGTATGATCGTATCTTTAACCTGCATAGAGTACTCCAATCAGAATGATGCTATCAGCTAAAAGCTTATAAAGCCACCAATCAGTAACTTGCGAACATGGATAGATTGCACCAAAAACAGTTCAAGACCTAGAGGTTCTATTCAATCACGAGAGATTATACTCGGGTATGGGTCGGACATTATTGTACCAAAGATGCAGAATTCGCCATTAGTATCTAAAGAATGAAACTCCATCAAACAAGAAAATCAATCTTCTAAGTTCAAACCAAATAAGTGAAAAAAGATACCCGAACAAGTTTGTACACAACTGGGTCGGCGATCTGATTTGGAGAAAGAGTTGAGACATCCTGCAGGATCCCGCTATCAACAATCTTCCCTTCATTCTCCACAAATCCAACCACTGTTCCCATGGAAAATCCACCACATGCAACTCAAATACATAAACTGAAACCCCCAAAAGAAGACAATAAATAAACAAAGAATTCAAACTAACATAACATCTGTATCAAGAGAGCATCAAAAGAAAAAAGAAAAAAAGAACACTCCTCAATCAACCCCATGTAAATCAAACTTTGAACTACACAGCAATAAGCACAAATTCAAGAATCTTATTACACTAACATAAACAAATTCAAATCCAATTTGATCAGAACCGAAAATTTCATAAAATTCCGGTGAACAAATCAACCAAGAGAGTTCCTCTATCAATCGTAATGCACCGAATTCCAACAAATTAGTCAATCCCAAACGAGTTACAGAGAAAAACACATAAACAGTGATGGAAACGATAAAATAGCAGAAAATCACCAGAAATAAATGAAGTTCATAGGGGGTTACCATAGAATCAAGTGAAAGTCGAGTAGACTCAGCCAGCGAAACCGGGAAATCAACTGAAAGAGACAGTATTGGGGTTATTCACGAAACTTTTTTCGCAGTCGAACAATCGCAAAATCGAAGAAAATCGAAATTGAGAGAGAGAGAGAGAAAGAAACTTGTACATTAAGAAAATTAAAAAATAAAAATAAAAATAAAAATAAATTCGGATTATACGTGCACACGAAATAGGGTATCTTTCTCGGCCTTGGCTTTTTCAGCACGCTGTTTTTCTACTACTCCCGGACTCCAAAATGTTTTCTCAAATTCACTCTAGTTGTACCCCTCGCGTCCGAAACGGTTCGTCGCATATCTCCCTCTCATTATAGAGTTTTAGTTATATAATATTTAAACTCATAACTATACTTTATACTTAATTCATATGTAAATTCAATTTTTTAATCATTTTTAATCCCAAAATACCTTTAACAACCCCGAGGTCGGATTAATCACTCATTCTTCCCTGTATGTATAAACATATCTACGAGAAAGAGACAGGAACAAGGAAGTCTTCTCTGTTTCCATCCCCACCAAAATTTTCATTTATTTTTTCCAGATTCACCCAAAAACTAATGCAACCGTTAAAAAACTTATTACACAAAATGGAAGCAATACATTAAATTTATTGGAACACATAAAACCGGTTGAAATTTATAATGGAATATATAATATTCTTTTCATCTTTGGAAATATATAAAACTTAGAAATGGACAGGATGGGTCAGGGAACTAGGCGAGGATGGGGACGGAGATTATCCCGTCCCTAACCCCTAATAGGGAGAAATCTCGCTCCATTCCTTCCCTCTTTCCTTGTTTAAACTAGAAATTCCTGTGATATTTAAGGTGAGTCCTCGTTGGTGCAATATCTCATCTTCTGGTATTGAAGCAAATAAGAAAATGCTCACCTAGCTCACCTTTTAGATCTATGTGAAAAAATATCTACGAGGTGCACCTTGTCACTATCATATGAGTTAGCAATTTGCTTAAGTTGGTCATTACTTTTTTTTTTTCGACCTCCATTTCACATTTGTCCTTGTCCTTCGGCCACGAGGCAAGATATTGTAGTCAAGTTAAATCATTTCTGAATAAAATGAAGTTCTCTTTCTCTTTCTTTAGTCGTGACGACGTTTTGCCTGGTTGGCGTTTCCAACATATCATATTCCAACATCTCTGGTGGTGGTTATGAGACATAGTACTGCTCAAAAGTGTTTGATGTCATAGGAGTTTCTTCTTCTCCTACTCCTATGACACAATCCACATCCCTTTCGCATTTGGATGATCCTCTGTGGAAAAAGAAAAAATAATATTAGTTAAAACAATAACTTAACCTTAATTCATGCATCAAATACCTTTCTTTTTACTTAGATATCGAATACCTCTTTTTATCGAATACCTCTTTTTTTCTCGACAATTGTCGTGTACGGTTTCTTGAGACTCCTTAATTTTTAATTTACAATCTGGAGGCGCCATCTAGAGTCAGCGCCTCTAGATTGTCACTGTTCGTGGGCCATTAAACATGTGCAGTCAATCTATAATTTGGGCTCCTCAATATGGCTTCAGTCGAATATGTAGAAGGCCAAACTTATCCTCATATGGGATCAAACCACAAGAGTTTTGGACACCAAATCCTTAAACAATGCTATTCAAAATGGTACAATGAGGGTGTATCTCCCTCTTCCAGATCAGTATAGCAGTTGCCCACAGCTAACAAATAGAACTAAAAAAGAAGAGAGGAAAGAGGCATAAAAACAGATTAAGATAACACAATAAATGTGGGCTTTTTTGGCTCATTTTACAACAGTAGATTAAGATTACGGTTCTAACGTAAAGTAAGGTAACAAAAACATGCCAAAATCATAACTCAGAACACAACAAAAACGACTTCAAAATTTAGAATTCTATTTTCTGAAAGAAGCAAATGATATTGTAATAGAAACACTAGACTACTAGTTCATCCCTCCCTCCCTCCTGCCTGCTCTTCTTTCCTTAAGCTGCTGCAACCTCAATCTCGGCTGTTGGAGTCACAGCCGCGGGCCTAATGAACTCCTCTTCCTCCTTGGGAGTATGGATAGTAACCAAATCGGGGAGGGGCGTCGGTGGACCTTGCTTGCCCTTCGGGTCCCAATCAAGCATGATCTTGACCTTGATACCCAGAACACCCTGTAAATAAAACAAACAGAGACACCAATTAATAAACAGAATCACTCATTTGCAACATGAGCAGCATCAAAGCCTGAGGCTCCTCCTCCCGGAGGTGATACTCACCTGTCTAAGGAGAACGTGTCTCACGGCAGAGTCAATGTACTCTTTCACTGGCTGTCCAGATGAAATCATGTATCCATCCTTGAATTTCATGGACTTTGCACGCTGGGCCCTTAGCTTACCACTGACAATAACCTACATAGTTCAGAAGAACATGACTGAATAAAAATGGAATAAGCTAGATAGTCAGTCCACGAAAACATCAGGAACCAATGTCAGTGCTGACCTCGCATCCCTTAGCTCCACTCTCCATGACAAATCTAAGGACACCATAGCAAGCCCTGAAAATTTTTAAAGAGTAACGCTTAATACAAGTGATGACCCAAATAAGGTTGACAAGACAGTCCCAACCCCGACAATCAGTATCCATCCACTAAGAACATTTTCATCACCGTAAGATTGAAAGTTACCAACCAAACTAGAAACTGAAACACGCACGCCATAATAACACCCACAATTCCTGTACATACCTCCTCACAGCAAGGCCTCCAAGAAGCTTGTAGCGAAGAGACTCAGCTTGAGCAATGGCACAGAGTCCTCTGTTGTTGACCTTCTCGGCATATAGCTCAACACTGTTTTCAGGAAACTTGAAACGCTTCTGAACAACAGATGTCAATTCTCTAATTCTTCGTCCTTTCTCACCTGAAGCCGTAATTGAAGGCATAGTCAGATACCGGATCCATAAGTAATAGTAGCAACACCAAAATTAAAATACCCAACAGTTAATATTGATATATCTGATCTCTTAAATCAAATTCAATTCAATGGAATTAAGATGTTTTACATGCATTATCAATTCAACAGAGTAAATAACATTCATATCTATATCCCCCAAAAATATTAAACTTCAAAAACTAAATCAATCAAACAGCTCCAAAACCCTCTGAACGAAGAAAACTGTAACTATGTCAAGCTATCAGCACCAACAAACACAATTGAACTGAACATCGTACTTAACCTCCACGTCGCTTTATTTCCTGAAGTTAAATGCAAGAACAAACAACCCAGTCTCTGTGGTCTTATCAAGTCTCAAATCACTAACACATCAACACAATTCCATACGCCTCTACAATTCTACAAATCCTAAAAATTCGAGATTCCACCTCGTGAGAATTTAACAAGAATCATAGAATGATTACGAACTTGAACAATCTGATGCAAAAAAGTAAAACTAAAGAAAGAGGTGCAAAGAACAAAAGTAAAAAAATAAAAAGTACTTGTAGCAGTAACTTGAAATGAAACAAAATCAAACTCCTGTTTTCCCAAATCATTCCCAAAATTCGCAAGCTACATAATCAAATCTATAAGAGAAAGGCCTCTTACCAAGAACATTTTGAGTACGAGTAGCCCTGATAATAATCTCAGTCCGCATGGGAGTGACCCTAACCTCAACTCCAGAGTATCCATCCTCTGCAAGCTCTCTGGTGAGAACTTCGTTAAGCTCAGCAAAGAACACTCCATCGGCCACAAACTATATCCGAGTGAATCAAATAAGTTTCGAAACCATCAAAATGATCAGAATAATCTGCGCGACGTGAAAAAGATAAAATGAAGAATCAAATCCAATACTAACCTTTCGCTTCTTGCTCATCTGAGTTGCCATGTTTGGTTGCTGGAGCTGTCGCCGTTCACCGCTCTTCTGCGTGTACTCTCTAGGTTGAAGATGAATAAAACCCTAGGAAACGCTGTGAGCTCTGGGAGGAGATATCCTCAAATAAAAGGTTTTAACTTCCAAGATTGGGCTTCAGCTTCCTTGTTGGCCCAACAACAGTTAATGGGCCGTATGAAAGAGCCCAAATGAAATATTTACATTAATGAATTTCAGATAAAATAAAATAAATATTATTTTTTAAGCAAATAAATATTCGATTATTTTAATTAATACAACATTTTTCCTTCTCCTAATTGCACCATGTTTTTTTTTAATATATAATTTAAATTTTATAAATTTATTTAATTTAATTGGTCAAAATATTATACCACGCCATAAAAATACAATAATAATAATAATAATAAAAAAAATTTATTTCAGAATATATAATAATAATAATGAGCCAAACACTGAAGGGTAGGATTGGAATTTCACATTGTTATCCCCTCCAAATAGCGGGAATGGAAGTGGTTGGTCGAGACCAGAGAAATTATAGAAAGCGAAGAACCTCTGCCAAATGGTCAGCAATCTTCTTCTCCATAGCGTCGCTCCCAGTTCGTTCACTGATTTCAATCCAATTTTCAAATGGAAAAATTCCTCTCCGTACTTCTTCATCTCGAAAAGGCACGAACGGCTTTGCTGCTTTGCCAAGAAGAAAATCGGCTTCATGGATCAAATTCTTGACTACATTGAAGGTGCACTTCAAATTCAGTACAAACAAATTTGAAGGCGGAGAATCTTTAATTTCGTGATATTGTTTTGAGTTATTCTTACTGTTTTCTTTATTTATTTTTGCTTTCTTGTTTGATTCAGGCGGTCCGAAGTTAAGGAAATGGTATGGCGCGCCTGACCTTGTTTCTAAAGATGATTCTGTCCTTAAAGATGAGGATGAATATGGCGGTAATGTGGATAGGAACAATTTTTTTATGCGTCTTCTGATTTTATCATTTTTTTTCTTAGATTGAGTTTTTTTTTTTCTTCCATTTGTACAGAGGAAATCAGAGATGCAGTTTTGGTGACTGACGGGGATACCGAGATGGGTCAGGTGTGTTCCTGCGTTGTTTAGTCGTTTGGTTTTGTGTTGCAACTGTGATGAGCATGATAACTTTTCCTTCGAATTCGATTGGTATGTGAATGAAGACATGAATAATATGATTTATGGTTAGCTGAATCCATGCCAGAAGACCAAGTCGAAAGAATCTTTCATTTCGTTTAGTAACTGCTTGGTTTTTGCCTCTTGAAACTGTCATGTGTAACGATGAGTAATTTTCACTGTGATCAACTGCTCAATATCCAACCAAGTGACGTATATACCTCATGCAGATGGTTATATTGTCATTGATTCTGAAAAAAACGAGAGTCAAGGCACTGGTGAAAGACAAACAAGCTGCCCTTGAAGCTTTTGGATTGTACGTTGAGGTTGGTGGATTCAGATTTTAGGAACGATACATTCAGAATCCTGATAATATGCTACATTTGCTGTTATTTCTCTGTCTTCCGCGTTGTTTGAACTTAAATGAACTGTTGGTTCTGTGGTTCTCGTTTCATGTGCAAAGCCAGTGGCCGGTGACATAAGAGATGAGCAATCATTGAAGAAAGCTCTGAGAGAAGTTCGCACTATCATATGCCCAAAAGTATGCACATTAGATTCCAATCTGCTCTTCTTTTCCCCCTAAATTTCCCCCTATCTCTTGTTCGAAAATGCTCGGGGCAACATGATATCTTGCTTTTGTATTTACTCATGTTTACTTCAATCTTAGATGCATCTTAAGATTTTTGGTTTTATGTTGATTCAATTTGTTCTTATGTTACCAGAAGAATATATAGAAGGGAATCATAATTATACTAGAAACCATCCTGGTGTTGGACATGGATAACTTAGAAGGTATATGGATGAATGTGGATCATCTTACATTACTGGGCTAGTTTCTTCCTGGATTTTCCTAAGCAAGCACGTCGATTTTATGAATATGAATAAACGATCAAAAAATATCCATAACTTACCTTCTCTTTAAGTTCTTGAGGTAGTTCAATATGGTATTAGAGTATGAGGTGTTTTGTTCAAATTTGTATAATTTCATTTACTCTTCAGTTAACATTGTTAATTACTTATCGGTTCACGTGTTAATTTCCAAGCCCACATGGCCACCGGTGAGAGGGAGTGTTAAGAACATGAATATTCCATAGCTTATCAACTTAAGCTTTTTGCATTGAGTTTTAGTTTATTGTCAATTTATAAGCATGAGCATGTATTTGAGCTCCTTTAAGTTCAAACTTTCGTGTAAATATATTGATTTTTCCTGTTGAGCCTTATTAAAGGGAACCACGATGGTCAATTCACTCATTAGGTTTGTTAATAACTGTATCACCAGGAAGGTTTCTTATCCAATGCTGGAAGCCTGAAAGGAGTGCAACATATAGTTCTCTTATCGCAGGTTCAGTCTCTTTGATTAGCAAACATAATATTTGTTTGTTTTCATTCCTTCGATCTATATTCATTATCATGACTTAATAAGGTTGCAGTTATCCAATTATAGAAGTGCTAGTGGTGTCCAAGCTCTTCTCAAAAGCAATGCAAAAAAATTGGCTGAGCAAGACGAAGCAGTTCTAGTGGCATCAAGAATTCCTTACACCATCATACGAGCTGGCTTGTTGCAAGACACACCTGGTGGAAATCAAGGATTCAGCTTTGAAGAGGTTCTTCTTCTGTCTTAAATGTTCCTTTATTAACACAGCTGACTAACATAGTAAATAACTGTTTCCTAATCCAAACATGGCTGTTTTTTCAAGGGAGTGTATGGAAACTTGATATTGAGAATTGAGAATAGAGATGAAACACTATTATATTTTTGCATCTACTGGGTCGTTTTATTGCGTCTTTGGTGCTATCCTTCAGGGCTGTTCAGCTACGGGATCGCTCAGCAAGGAGGATGCCGCCTTCATTTGTGTTGAAGCTACTGGTGCAGTTCCTAAAGGAGGGTTCACGTTTGAGGTTAGCATACTTAATGTTTATGCCGAGCACCAAGGATTCTTTTTATAAATTACATCTAACTTTTGAACATTGGAGGTAAGGGATTCAGTCGTTATGAGAGAATACATTAAGGTTAAGTTTGAGATGGCTTTTGTAGGGATGAAAATTGTTTTTAGTCCAATAAAAACAAATTAAGTAGTAAAAGATTTAGATGAACTAGGTTCGAACCATGAGCTCCAAAATTTAATATTCTATATTCTACAAGTTACTTTTGTTACTAAACTAATTGAGCCGGGTCAAGCGATTGTCTTGTAAGAATTGTCAAAGATTTAGATAAACTAGGTTCGAGCCATGAGCTCCAAAATTTAATATCCTACAAGTTACTTTTGTTACTAAACTAACTGGGCCAGGTCAAGCGATTGTCTTGTAAGTCAAAGATTTAGATAAACTAGGTTCGAGCCATGAGCTCCAAAATTTAATATCCTACAAGTTACTTTTGATACCAAAATAATTCCGGTAAGAATTATCCAGAGGCATGCAAGCTATTCCAGACATTAACAGATATCAATACAAAGAAAATTATAGCTCTTAGGATAACGTAAAATCGAACTATTTATAACACTTGTTCAATTCAAAAATGCATGATAAGAATTGTTTTCATTTTAAAATATTCTTTTAGAACTCATCTCAAACACTCGCATTACAAAATTCTAAACGAGGTCATGCAAGATATTGATCTTAAACAACCTCTAATAGTTCAAATTATTTCTTTTCTCGCTTTATCTCTCTAAATACATCGTATTCTCAAATTTTGTGTTGCTTGTATGTCACAACAGGTAGCCAATGGAAATGAACAAGTTTCAGATTGGAAAGGATGCTTGGCAAGATTACTGGAGAACACAGAGCAGCCTCAATGACCATGCTTAAGATGTAAGAATGTGTATATATATCTATAAGTATCATGCCTGCAAAATATTAGATTGAATACTTCTTACCATCTGCTCTTGGTCTCTGGATAATCCATTCTTTTCCATTGTGATTAAGCTTGAAAAAATAACTTTCAAAATCTTGCCTGCAAGAATCCCATTTTTTTCATTATCAGCCAAGATCATGATGATCTTTTGGATAGAGCACATATTTCTCTTTGCCCCATACTTTTATATGAACATGTTATTATTTCAAGTAGTTGTCTCATGAAAATAGGTAGTTTTCTTTTTACTTTTTAATTCTTTATTGAAATTCTTCCTAATTTCACCCTTTTATTTCATGTTTTAGTAAATTATTTGATGCAATTTTTGTAGTGATTTGAACCTTTTATTCTTAATTATAGGTTAGTAATTTATTGAGTTACATTCTTCTTCCTTTTTTGTTTTTGTTTTGAGAGATTACCTAAGTTATATACTTTGTAGCTTTATATATGTTTCGATCCTATTTTACGGTTAAAAACAAGAATTCTACTAGACATGTTTAGTATGTGTAAAAATTCATTTAAAAATATTCAAATGTAAATCATGGGTAGAAAAGTCTTTAAGAAAAATATTTCATAAACGATACCATGGACTTGTAAGTTCAAAATAAATTCATTTAAACTAACAATAGCTAAAGGATAGGTAACATTGGTGCACTAACTTTACTTCTATGGCCTTCACATATGACGTCGTTTGTCAACTGTATATGAGTGTTTTATCCCTACCTAAATAGAAAAGTAGCATGTAATTTAAATATTTAACTAATAAATGCAGACATAAAGCATTCATGTTGGGATTAATCCTTTCATAAAAAAAACATCATGGCATTGCTTTGGTGTTTACTTCTGGTTCATACATAATTGGATGTGTAGTACTTCTCTATACATGCCTCATGTACACACACATGGACCCTAGGTAGGCTCGTATATGTACCCTTGGATTTGGCATTCAACTATTGTACATTTATGCTATGGGAATACCATAGAGGTAAAAGAGCGTGCATAGTATTATGGTGTACATAATAACATAACAACGTAGTATATGTGTTCATATTGATCATAACAGAGAAGTATTTTGATGTATGTAAACATTCAAGATGCATGAGGTCCCCATAGTTTTAAATCATAACATGTGTCTATGATACAAGTTATACCTACATTCACTTCATAACATGCGTTAATCATTTTCGGTCATCTCATAATATAGTTTATAACAAGATATAACACTTTTTATAGCACAATTTTACATGGCATGAATATATCAACATGACATTCCATAACATAGCATGTCTCATATTACATCATAACGTAATATAACGAGTCCAATAGCATAGCATACTCGTATCACAACAATAACATAGTAAATAGGCATTAAAAAACAATTACAAGGCATGACACGTGCAGGGGCCATAGGTCACACACCATTCATATTTCAAACAATTCATCCAACCAAACTAGCAGTAAAGCCATTTATTTGGTTGGCCTGAGTAGAAAAATTCATTTTAGACCATAATTGATATAGGTAAAAAAAATTTATAGTAAATGTAAATGATATTAATTTTAAAATTTTATGATATATTTTTAAATATATTATTTTAATTTTTTAAAATAGTTGAAGAGTGTTGAATTTTTTTATTTTATTATTATTATATTTTTTTTTTTTGAATTTAAAGGTATTTTTAAAAAATTATTAAATTTGCTAAAGCTTTTAGATCAGATGCGGGAGTGCTCACAGCAATCAATAGTATACTCAAATCGGACGTACAATAACTATCCACGTGTTATGACTGAATCAAATTGCACAAAAATGTATACGTGACCCACTCGTACAGCGGTCCATCAGATGACGTGTAAGAATCCTACTGCTCGTTCTTCAACACTCGGTTCTTCACCCGCCCTCTCTTCCTCGTTCCTCTTTCCTTCTCCCCTTCGGATTCACCCGTTTCTCTGCAAATTCTGATTCAATTTCTACCAGGAATTAGCTTCTTCATCTTTGCTCATCGGGAAATTTCAATGGCAGACAGTATTCCGTCGCCTAGACCGGTCCAACCGAACCCTATGGACCCTTCCCCACCGCCGCCGCAGCAACAACCGCAGGTCCAACCTTCAACCGCTGCTATTCCGCAGAATTCATCTAATTCAACAAATTCGTCTGCAAATCCTCCCATTCCTGCGGCTTCTGCGCTTGCTCAGTCGCCCTCGATTGACCAGTTACATCCACTATCGCAAATTTCTTCTCCCCCCCCTCTTTCGCATATCTCTCAAAATCCGCAAAATCAACAGCAGCAGCAACAGCTAAGCCCTGCGGTTGGATTGGAGTACCAACAGAAGCCTCTACAGCTGCAGCAGCAGCAGCAGCAGCAGCAACAGCAACTGCAACAACATTCGCAGCAAATGGTGCAACAGCCTCAGAATGCGAATGCGATGACAAATTTCCAAATACAGCAGGCTCTACAACGGTCCCCTTCAATGTCCAGGTTGAACCAGCAGCAGCAGTTTGGGATGATGAGACAACAATCGGGGCTTTATAGTCCAATGAGTTTTGGTGGGTCTTCTACAAACCAGCAACAGCAGCTACAACAGCCTAACCAACAACACCAAATGGGAACCGGGAATCTGTCGCGGTCTGCATTAATGGGTCAGGGTAACCATTTGCCCATGTTGTCTGGGGCGACTGCTGCTGCTCAGTATAACTTGCAGTCACAGTTACTGGCTTCGGTATGCTCTGAATTCATGGTATTCGTTGGTCTTAAATTGGTATTGATGCTACTTTGGTGTTGGGATATTGTTAGTGTTTATATTTGAAGTGAATCTGAAAATTTTCTAGGCACGCCGTTGGCATTTTGGTGATGGGTTGTGCCTTAGATTCTTCGTTTATAATTCTAAATTATTGATCTGTTGACATTAGAAATTAAGGTAAATATATTTTGTTGCTGATTTTCGCTGAAACTGAGCCTTTTGTACAGTCGAAGCAAAAAGCTGGGTTAGTCCAGGGTGCACAATTTCAGTCGAGTAACTCTCATGGGCAACCTTTGCAAGGAATGCAAACAATGGGGATGATGGGATCAATGAATTTGAGCTCACAACTAAGAGCTAATGGCCTTGCGTCATATGCCCAACAGAGAATAAACCAAGGTCAAATAAGGCAGCAATTATCCCAACAAAGTTCACTTACCTCTCCACAGGTTTCCTAACAAAGCATCTCTACTCTGTATCTAATGTTCTTGCACTTTTATTTCCAGATACATATCGTTATATTCCCATATGGACTGATAGGCTAAATTTGAACCTTGGAAGATTAATGCTTTGTTGGTTACTTTGGTGATTGTTTGGAACTTATTTTTGCAATTCATGAAGGGTACTCTTTTTTTGACTCTAATAGAAGTGTAGGGCTCTGGCTTTTATCTCCTACAACTTATTTTTGTAATCTAAACATTCATTGATATTACAAATATAGAACTTATTCTTTGTGAAGTTGAAAACATTCATTGCATTACGAATAATGCCCGTAGGACATATAGTATATTTATAATACGTCTCTAATTTCAAGTAGTGTCCATTAATTCTCTCCTTTTTTTATTACTATGGTACATGGTATAACTCTAATTATTGTCATCATTGCTTATTTTTTGTTCATCGTGTTCTCTAACTCGATCCATTCAACTGTTATATCAGTAACTGCAATATCACTTTATTGCTCGTATGGATATGTTCGTCTGCTAATTAGATTTAATAATCTTCCTATGCATTCTTGCTATTTTGTTTTGAGTCTAGCGACTAGTAACTGTAAAATTGCGGGCATGATTGTGACCTCCAGTCAATTTTTAAAAATTGCAGGTTCAGAACTTACCGAGAATGTCAAATCTTGGATTCATGAATCAACAATTGAGTAATTTAGCTCAGAATGGGCAGCCAACCATGATGCAGAACTCTTTGCAACAGCAACAGTGGCTGAAGCAAATGCCATCGATGTCTAGCCCTGGCTCACCGTCATATCGTCTTCAACAGAGGCATCAACAGGTCCTGTTGCAGCAGCAACTGGCTTCATCTAGTCAATTGCATCAAAACTCCATGTCCTTGAACCCTCAACAATTTCCTCAGCTTGTACAGCAACAGCCGTCCATGGGACATCAACAGCTTCATCAACAGCAACAGCCACAGGCACCGCAACAGCCACAGGCACAGCAACAACAACAACAACAACAGCAACTGCAACAGCTACAACAGCTACAACAACAGCCACTTCATCAACAACAACAACAACAACTACTTCAACAACCATCACAACTCCAATCTCTGCAACCAGCATTGCATCAGCAGCAGCATTCTCCTAGGATAGCTGGACTTGCGGCTCAGAAATCTCTCAGTTTGACTGGATCACATCCAGATGCCACAGTATCTGGCACTAGTACACCTGGGGGAAGTTCAAGCCAAGGGACAGAAGCTGCCACTCAAGTCCTCGGAAAGAGAAAGATACAAGATCTAGTTTCACAGGTCCTTCCTATTTTTATATTTCTTATCTACTCTTATCTTTCTTATACTTCTCCGTTTTTTATTTTGCTCTTTTAGTTGAACTTTGAATGTCTGCAGGTAGATCCACTTGGAAAGCTGGAACCTGAAGTCGAAGATCTTCTCTTGGAGATTGCTGATGATTTTATTGATTCGGTGAGATCTCCACGCTCTACTACAATTTCCCCAGACCCCTTTGTACATTTCCACCTAATTTTATATTCATACTATAATAATTGCATATGTCCCTTAGTTGTAGTCAATATCAATACATATCAATAGTTAGTCATTCACTATATGAAGCGCTATATAATAATATTTCAAAACATTTACAAATAGTAAGTCATTTAAAAGAAAAACCAAAAAATTACTGCAAAATGTCACTGAGGATCATGTTCTGAGTATTTCCCAAAAATAGTATGCTATTCTATGACACATTAATCACCAGAAAACCATGATTTAGGGACATCTAATCTGCATCGTGGGATGATTGTTTCATTTTATACAGCTAAACTTTGGGATGATTTTTCTTTTCTTTTTGTGTAATCTGACCAAGTCCAAATATTTGTTCATTCTGTTTCATTTTAGACTTTATTTATTCTGTTTACTTAGTGATTCTGGTGCTGTGTGATTTGATCATACTCCTTATACCTGAAACTATTCAACCATTTTTCTCATCGTTGTGGTTAAAACGAAAATTATAATTAAAACTGTATTCCATCGAATAAAAAACTTGAGACATTTTAAGGTAGTAGTTGGAGGGGTTTTATCAATGGCCACAAGTTTGATACGTCATGCCTTCCCCTTGAGCAATGTGCATTATTACATGACAACAATATTTGAGCTAGTATAGTTTATAACAATGTGCAGAGTTTATTTTATAGGATAACTCATTCAATTTTGTAATTATGATAAATTACTATGCCTCTTCCCTTGCTCAACTTTTAGGGTCCTATTTCTGGATTTTTTCCTTTTAATAAATCACCAAAAGGACTCTATTTCTCGATGGAGGGAGCATGGTATATACACACTTTTGGACTGGATCAGTCTATTTCTTCGTCATTTATCTGTTTGTAGAAATATACTACTGTACTCCATTGTGCTTATTGTCCTCCCTTCTTTCTCACCAACAAATACGTGTGAACCATGTCTTATGAGAACATTAGAAAATCAATACTTCGCTGCTACAACACTGATGTCTTATTGAAAGATTTTTTCTCAATATGGTCCCATACCTTTCCATTTTCACAAACAAATCAAGTGAAGTGTTGTTACAGTCCTTTTGGTGAACGATTTTCATTATTGTGTAGATTAATTATATAGCTTCTATTGTCTTATAATTCATGTTGATTTACCCCTTTCTGGGTTGGCTCTCTCCTCCTAACCCTTCCCCTTCCAAAATCCTAGCCACCACCGTTCAGCCTCATACAGCTGCAGGCACGTCCAACTGGCCACCTTTGGCCGACGCTCCCTGTCACAACCACATGCTGGCCATCTCCCTCCCACTTTTGTCACCCTTCAGTTTTGTCCTGCCTTTGTCTTATTTAAAATTTAGCCACCCTTCCTCCTCGTCGATCCTATTAGGTGTTGTCTAGTCTTATTCTCCCCTGGTTTTCTTATTTAAAACCTAGCCACCCCTCCTCCTCGTCAGTTCCCTCAGTCTTTTTTTACTATCGTCTTTGACGGACCCTTTCCGTCCTTTTTTTTTATTACTTATTTCGTTTTTCTTCTTTCATTTTTTTTCCTCTTGTTGCCTAGCCCATTCTTTTTCCTCCGCCCCTTTTGCTTCTCTGCTATCACCTAGCCATTTCCATGGAGATGATGAGCAGTTGTATCCATTACCTTTATTTTTGCATTTAGTATGAAAATGACGTGAATTTTTCTTTTTTAAGACATGAAGAACGAGATGAAAATTTTGCTCTATCTCTCATCTGTTTTTAAATTGAAAACTCTTTTATTGAATTGTTGCAAAATCCAATGCACATTTTTCTAAGCAAGCCAGGGTTGTCTTTGAGACAATTCATTTGACCAAGTTTTGGTCTCCCCAGGGTTGAAAGCTTGAATGTGTAGTTTGACCACCTTCTGGAGGTAGAAATAAGTTTCTAGTACCCGGTGTTTAAAAGAAAGGTTGGATAGTTTTCTGGGAAATGATAAGAGATTTTCTCTTAAGAGTTGAGAAAAATCAGCACTCAACTTTCATTTTTACTAATCACGTTGAGGAAGGAGAAATATTGCAGCCGAAGCTAGTCAACGATAATCAACTCCCAAAAGTTAGACGGAAGTGGTGCAAAAGATGAGATTAGATGCTTCTTCTTTTTGGGTTAGGGGAAACAAAAGGAAGGGGAGGAAATGAAAATTTTGTCTCGGTGGTTTTTACATTGTTAGTCCACAACTCTTGGAAGGACATTCATAATGCTTTATAGGTTTAATCCAAGATTTCTATTAATCCTTTCATGACGGATAAGGCGTTGTTGAAATTGAGTATTGATTCGTCTAAGTTGGAGTTTGATGGAAAGTTTATTGAGGGATATGATGGCTGAATTTCTTGAAGAGTTTTCCTTTACCTTATTGTTCTTGTTTTGAAGCAATTGGTCAACATTTTGGAGGTTTGGTCAATATCTCTTCTTAGACTCATAATTTATTGATTGTACATCGGCTGAAATTGAAGTTAAAATAAATATTTGTGGTTTCATTCCAGCTGAGATTGAGATAATATATAAGAAGTTTGAGAAATTGTCTCTTCATTTGGGGATATATTTCATTCAGAACCCTCAAAGCACTGTCCATTCTTCTAAGTTTTACAAAATTAGTGGACCTAAAGAGAATAAATCAAGTTCTGATGAATGAAGGTACTTCGCATCCAAGGATTTTATGGCCAAAGCTGTTGAGTTGATCAATTGCAAAAGTCAGGTCGTCTTTTTCTTCAAAATGACTTTTAGGCTACACAACATTCTACAGATAATGCATGGTCTTCCCAGCCGTCTATTGTGTGGAAAGATTGTTCTGAGCTGTCGAATTTCTTCCTTCCTTTGTCAGTTTCTTTTACTTGGGAGCCTAGCTTTTTCTTGGCCTTTATCTCGAGGTTTTTATTGGTTAATTATTTTAGGCTCTTTGTTGAAGAAGATTTAGTATTAGTTGGATTGTTGTTTATATCCTTCTTAGTTGTTTTTTTTTTTTTTTTTTTTTTTTTTTTTTTTTGTCATTCCTTAATGGAGGTTCATATCTTTTAACCATTAGTCCTTTTTCATTCTTACAATGAATATTTTTGTTTCCATCTAAGAAAAAAAAAACATGTTGATTTCATGGCTCATTCATAAGCTATCATCATCTCAGTATGATTGGATGGTATATCATGTGAAAACTGAGATTTTTTTTGTTGTTGTAATACAGGTGACCACATTTTCATGCAATCTGGCAAAACACAGAAAATCTTCAACTTTAGAATCCAAAGATTTATTGCTACACTTAGGTGTGTACTGCTTTCCTCATTATCTTCTTTTGACTTGATTTCTTGAATGGTTATGCATCAGCAGCATGTGTCCACCTTTTCTGATTTAAAATTTAGATTTTGGGTATCAATTCTTTCATATGAGGTAGATTATCTTTTGTATGGTCTAGGTTGTCTCTTATCTTATTCTACATTTATCTCGAATTTAACTCAAGATCCCGTTATTAGACAAAGCTTTAACAATCATAAATTGTGTATAATGTGCAGAGAAGAATTGGCAGTTAAACGTTCCTGGATATTCGAGTGACGAGTGGAAGAATCGCAACAAAAATGTAAGAAAATCCTCTTGCTCTATCTCTAAATAAGCACATTCTGTTTGATTCATCTTTCAAATTTTCATTTTTGTTTAACCATAAGAAGTTTGAATATTGTAGTTATCATCAAGTGATACTCACAAGAAACGTCTGGACATGGTAAGCCAGAATTATCTGTTCAAGTGTATGGAGTTTCTTCTTTTATCATTTGTCTCAAATCTTTTCTTCTGGGGATTTCGTCAGATACGCATACTGAAGGAAGCATCCCGTGTCGAAACAAACGTAAATAGCCCTAAAGAGATAGTCCGACAAGGGGTTGGAATGCCCATCGGTACCAACAACCTAATCAGGCCTTCATCAAGCTCAGAACAACTATTGTCACAGACAACTGGTTCGCAGCTACTGCAGCAAATGACGAGGTTCTGATGTATTAACTACGTTTGAAACTTATGCTGGTAGAATGCTGGTAGATCTCGACTATTCGGTGAATTACCCCGGTGTCGGTTCAGGGATACAACAATAATATGAGATTTATCGGAGGGATGCCATTTCAGAGGGGACCTGAACTTTGTGTGGAGTGTGATGGTTCTTAGAGATACGACTTTTCGAAAGCATTTTTTTAGGCTGTATAATATCAAGATGCATTATCTGGAAACATGGCCATAAGGTTAATTGTACAAAATATTTGGCAGTCATATTAGTATAGGCTTCGAGTTATTGTCATTACCATGGAGGACATTTTTAATTTATGATTGATAGTCTTTATTTACAATCTCGAGTTGTTCGAAGTATGGAGGATCACATAACACAATTATTACAAATGGAATAGAAGATATGATTTTTCATCCCTTCTCCCACCCCACATCTGTTTTGATTTGGAAGATCATGAATTGTAGTAATCTCAACTGTTAATTTTCCAGATGAGGAAAAGTGCCTTCTTGAATAAATGCAGACAGCCTGAACGCCATGGCAGGGAGTTCATCAAGGCCACAAGTCCATTCATGGTGCCATGTGATACAGAGAGACTTGATGGAACGTCTTGAACTGGAACTTAGCTAACCTAAAAGTTGGCTTCTTATACAGATTTTCCACTGCCCATGTGCAGCTGGTCCACTCCACTTTCATCGCATATCCATGTGTTAATCCTGAATGGTAAGCATATTTTAGCTCATTAATGCATCACTATTTGCTTCATCTCCTTCTTTATCCTACTTGCAACATTATGCGTCCTAGATGGGCAGAAGAATATCCAAACATTGTGTCATAAAGTTCATAAAAGAGAGATTCTGTTTCTTTCTCTGATAATCTGATCTTCATTAGCAGCCACATGCTCAGATGCAGTGGCTCTCATTCATTCATTCATCAATCTTCCTATCCTAGCATTGAGTGAATGTTGGTGCAACTTGGGAGTAAGGGAAGCCATTGAGTACTTACTTTCTATATAAACTCCATGGAACTCATCAAGAAACTATACCATTTCCCGAAAAGGAAACCAAAATGTTTCACTCCCTATTTGTCATTGCCCTCCTCTTCTCTCTTTCCAATGCAGCCGTCCAAGACTTCTGCGTTGCTGATCTAAAAGGTCCACAAGGGCCAGCAGGCTACGCCTGCAAGAGCGCCGTGACTGCAGATGACTTCGTGTACTCAGGCCTAAGCGGTGCTGGAAACATAACAAGTCTAATCAAAGCTGCAGTCACCCCAGCGTTTGTGGAGCAGTATCCAGGCGTGAATGGACTCGGTCTCTCGGCTGCTCGGTTAGACTTGCTTCCTGGTGGTGTTATACCACTTCACACACACCCAGGAGCTTCAGAATTGCTGATTGTGACTCAGGGTATCATTCAGGCTGGTTTTATCTCTTCCGCTAATGCTGTCTTCGTGAAGACTCTTAAAAAGGGAGATCTCATGATATTCCCACAAGGGTTGCTACATTTTCAGATTAATGCTGGTGGTGTGACTGCCGTTGGTTATCCTGTATTTAGCAGCCCAAGCCCTGGTCTCCAAATCACTGACTTTGCTCTGTTTGCCAACGACTTGAGTACTGACTTGGTGTCGAAGACCACTTTCCTCGACCCCGCTCTGGTGAAAAAGTTCAAAGCTATTCTCGGCGGGAGTGGTTAGAATTGGCCAAAGGATGTGTTTGCTTCAGTCATCCTGCATTTCCAAGTAACAAATTTGATTGATGTTCTTTTCCATTGCTATTTGTATGTTAATGTCATTTAAATTAGTTGATTTCAAGTGTCTCCCCACACCCCCTCCCCACTCCCCAACAATTTTAGTATGTATTTATGAGCTTGATTTGCTTTGAAAGGATAAAAAGTATCAGTTTCTTCCACTTCAACAACCAATTTGATTGAACTAAGTCAAGATGAATGGTTCCAGATAGAACAGATTCCATAGATACCTTAACTAAGAATGAGATTCAAATGGGAGCATGGGTTTGAACTATTACCAGTAAAGATTGGAAAAGAATCATTAAAAGGCAGAAAATTTGCAAATTTTGTTGCAAATCATCAAAGGAAATCAAAGAACTGACAGCAGATAAGGATAGATAGTTCATAGATAAAACTAGTAGTTAATAACGAAAGGAACCGATGAACTAACCAATGATTTAAAAGTTTGTTCCAGCTGAAGTCAACTTTAGTTCCTCGAACATCCAATCATGATACCTGGATAAACAACAATTGGGAATAAAATAAGACACAGAATATATACTATTTTCAGGATTTAAAGCCTCCAAAAAGGGGTTTGGAGAGATGTTTCAATTTTTTAAGAACAAAAAACTAATACGTTCAAAGCCTCAAGAACAGTAGCAAAACAAAGACTTTGGCAAAGCTCAAAACCATGGCTAAAAGTTTAAAAGATTCCTCCACCAAATCCCATTCATGGATTCCAACCACCACTGCATACTTTTTTCACAATACAAAAGAATGATGAGTTAACTAACAACCCAGACTGAGGAAGAGACAGTGCCCGACTTTTTCATTTCGACTTTAAAATACCTAAACCAAACATCAAATCCTCCAAAAGAACAGCACAAATAGCTTAGAAAATACCCCACCATTGTCTGTTTATGGAGGTTGTAAGTGACCCCTTGCCTTATTTTAATGCAAACATTATTGGCTCTATCCTAATCTTTTAGTCAATGAGCCTCCACCATAAACCCAGCAACCCCTTGAACTCCATTTTTCTCCCTCCCTCCCCTTATCAAAAGGATATCTTCTCTTTCCCTCTCTGTCTGAAATACTTTTCACCAAGCAAAATGACCATTGAAGATCATATATTGGATTGGTTAGCGGATTCAGTTCCTTTTTTTTCTTCCCCGTTCCCGGATGATTCCTACAACTCTAGCTCTATAAACTGCTATCAATGGTGGGATGAGAACCAAGACATAGGCCAAGATCTGATTAATGGCTGTCTAAGCAGTTCCCCCACCACTGTCAGTACTAAACCACCTAACACTTCCACTTCCCATCACTTGACGCCATCTGATTTGACTAAGAAAAGAAAAGCTCCGGATGATACAGTTCATAAACCATCGCAAACCCAACAGAATCAGAGGAAGAACCAGAACAATCAGAGCAGAAATGGTGCAGATAAAAGCAGTGGAGCTGTTGCAGGTGTGACTGTGATGAAGAAATCAGTGGGGAACAAAAGGAATTCATCAAAAGCCACAGGGAATAACAATAATAATGGGAATAACAAGGAAGGAAGGTGGGCAGAGCAATTGCTAAATCCTTGTGCTAATGCTATCATAAAAGGGGATGCAACAAGAGTACATCACCTTCTTTGTGTTCTTCAAGAGCTCGCCTCGCCCACCGGCGATGCTAACCACCGGCTCGCCGCCTATGGTCTCCGAGCTTTGGCCCATTACCTGTCCTCCAATTCTTCATGTTCTTCTTCTTCCACACTTGCGCCGGTTACTTTTGCTTCGACGGACCCTCGATTCTTTCAGAGGTCGTTGATCAAATTCCACGAGGTGAGTCCATGGTTTGCCTTTCCAAATAACATCGCAAATTCTTCGATTCTCCACATTCTCTCTGAAGAACCAAATCGCTCGCGCAATCTTCACATTCTTGACATCGGGGTTTCTCATGGTGTGCAATGGCCGACGCTGCTCGAGGCCTTAACTCGCCGTTCCGGTGGACCCCCGCCGCTAATTCGCCTCACAGTCATCGCTCCAACCGTCGAACATGATCAAAATGCAGAGACGCCGTTTTCGATTGGTCCACCGGGAGACAACATCTCCTCTCGGCTTCTTAGCTTCGCGAAATCATTAAACATCAATTTACAGATCAACCGCCTCGATAGTCTCTCGCTACTGAGTTTAAATGCGCAAGTAATCGGCAAGTTTCCGGACGAAATCTTAATCGTTTGCGCACAGTTCAGACTCCACCAATTGAAACACTACGCTCCAGACGAAAGATTCGAGTTCTTACAAAACCTAAGAAAGATAGAACCGAAAGCTGTGATTCTAAGCGAAAACAACATGGCATGTAGCTGTACCAACTGCGGAAATTTCGACACCGGATTCACAAGAAAAGTTGAATACCTATGGAGATTCCTGGATTCAACAAGCTCCGCATTCAAAGGTCGAGAAAGCGAGGAAAGAAAGTTGATGGAAGGCGAAGCCGCAAAGGCGCTGAGGAACGAAGGCGAAATGAACGAGGAAATGGAAAAATGGTGCGAAAGAATGAGAAATGCTGGATTTGCAAGAAAGTTGTTCGGTGAAGACACCATTGATACGGCTCGAGCTTCAATGAGAAGGTATGATAACAACTGGGAGATGAGAGTTGAAGAGAAAGATGGATGCGTAGGGCTATGGTGGAAAGGGCAACCTGTTTCGTTTTGCTCGTTTTGGAAGTTGGGGATGAAATCCAATGGCGGTTGAAACTGTTCAAAGCTTCCTCCTTTTGTTTTGCTCACTAATTTCCAATGCAGAGTTCTTCAAGCCCTTCATTTCTGGCCAAGAAATAAATACACTGTAGCTTTGTGTTGGAATTTGGCTATTTGACTCGGACCTGTTCTAAAAAAAGTCAAGAAGTCGAGGCATTTCAAAGTGTTGGTTGACACGGACAAATGACACATAATAGTTCCGAATCGAGTTTTTGTTTGTTGTTTGTCTCATGGTAGCCTGTTCGAGTTCCTTACGAAACTTTCGTTATTGGGTTAGTCATACACTTCAATTAACATCGAAACATCGATTTAAGAAAGAAGTACTCAAACGAATGACAGTGATCTTCGGTTTTTTTTTCGAGACTCATAAAAACTTAAGACTTGGTTAGAATAACAAATTGAACCGGATCATTGGATGCACACCCACACTTCATCTGCCTCATCAAGGGAAGCCAAACACTTCCCTTGCACAGTTTCCGGTGGAAACGGAAAATTAGAGTAGGGCAAAAGTCTCGTAATCTTTTAAGTATCAAAATGACGGGTAACCTGGCTACAAAAGCTCTCATAATCAAATTTAACCGTAGGTACATATCTTAACCAATTAGCAGAAAAAAAAAACTTCGTCCAATTTTAAACGTCCAATAATAAAAATGGGAGAGGAGGGAGTAATAATATCAGAGCCAATACTGAAGCTTCCTTTCTCATCACATATCAGCAAGATTTCATTTATTTGTTTGTTTGTTTTCTTTAGTACCATACATTGGCAAGTTACAGTATAAAAGAGTATATATTGTCTGGTATTTACAAGAGCCATCACTGCTGCCCCAGGAATCACTTGCATTGCATATATATAAAATCTTAGTATCAGCAAAAAAAAAGGCCACCCAGATGAATGAGTTCGAACCTGAGAAATAATTTGCTTCTTCTCACGAATCATATATTCGCACAGAACTACGGATCTGCTGGCGACAGACGGGGCATTTGGGAGCTGAATCGCGTTCGACTGATATGGCACAACGTTCACAGCAGACTAAATGACCACATGGAATGAAAGCAGATCGCCTTCTCCTCATGAGACAGATCACGCACAACTGTCCATCTGGAACGTTTGAGGATAACTCGTCATCTGGAATGGATGCTACCTCGTCGTCTGATGCAGTTCCAAAGTCGCCATAGATGGGGATATTATTGCTTGAATCCAGTTGTGACATGGTGGAATCATTCCCTGAATCCTGTAACCGTCTCTGTTGCCTCCACTGTTTCCATCTATTCCAATTTCTGAAAGAGAATGGGCGCTAATAAGTTCAAACATTCATCAAATCTCATCATTCATCACTCACTCACTACGCAGTAGAGCTAAGCTTTTATTCATTCCATTCGAGGACCAAATAAGAACAATAGTTAGTTCATAAAAGCAGGAGAAATTCACCACTAGAAAAATAAAGATTGAAGAATCATTGCTACAAATCATTGCTACTCTTCTACTTCATCCCTTACCCTACCAATTTGATATTCAAAACGTAGCAACAGAAAGCAGAGTGCCAAGCATATAAACATTTCATGGATGCCTAAAAAAATTATCAACATTAAGATACCTTGGGACAGTTTACAATAAAATAAAAGAAAGAAAGAAAGATAACATACCTCATAACAGAACAGCCAAGAACACCAACTGACAACGAACCGAGGACAATACTACTCCAGAACAGAAATTTTGTTTTGAAGACTAGATCTAAAACCATCTGATCTTTAGTCATTTCACATCTGCAAGGAAATGTAAGTTATCATAGTACCCGTTTTTGCAATGAAGATTATCTCTAAGGACAAATTAGACACTGTTCCCCATAGTCACTCATGCGTGGGTTACTTTGGGTGGGTGTGGGAGAGACTAGTCATTTGCTAGCATCACTGATGAAACAATATGTGTTGGCTAACGCAAGAATAAACCAAAATCCACACTCCAACAGACAATGAAAGCTTTCTATTCATTGGCTTGATCCTAGGACCTAGTTAAAATCCCAAACAGAGCACTACAGCCAAATCAATGGGGCTCACTATTGGCAGACAGAACACATTTATTGTCAAATTTTATGTGGATGAGTCAAGGGAAAGAATTAATTATATGCATCAATGGTTTACCTTCTTCATAAATTACATTGCATAATCTTGACCTTCTCAACTTTATTTCTACTTCAAAATGCATAAACTTACAGGAAGTGGGGAAAATCCTTGCATGACTTTATCTCAGGAACTCCATTTTTAAAACTACATACGCCAACAACACTGATATTTCTCCCTAATGGAAGTATTTTCTCCTCATCAAGCACCCCAACCTTCAAAGTAGAACACGATAAAGAATTTTTAGATAAAATCCATTAATAAAAAGAAAGAAAAAGATGTTTTAATTCAATATAGATTGCCTAACTCACAGGGTACTCGTGACCAAAAAGTGCTTGAAGGAAGGTATAAGGAGTAGCGCAAACGGGTTGCAGTTGACGATACACAGTTGTAAGAGGCAAACGATGTCTTGAGCCATCCATGTTAACAACAGCAAAATCAGAATACGGGGAATGACCCTCAACAAGGACAAAAGGAACCTGTTAAAATTTTTCACAAATATCAGCATCACATAAGATAAGACGTAATATGTAAATTGCACTCAATTCTGGTACAATCACCACAGGAATATAGCTCCCTTCTGCTCAACCAGATATCTAAAATATATATTTTACCTTCAGTCTTCACAAATCACAACTGCCACACATCAATCTCATATGAAGTACATTTAGTTTTTATAAACCAAAAGTTAGCTACAATAAATTCCTTATTTCTTGACACTATGGGGTATACCTTCAAGCCTACTCGGTTTGGACCCCTTTCTGAAGAGATAGCACTTACAAACCTACTTGCACGCGCCACAAGCAAGGGAAAAAAGAAGATCCAATAGGAATCACAGGAAAAGGACCTAACAGAATGGCCACATATAAGAGATGCCCTCAGAAAAAAATCATTCAACTTCAATTTGCTCTTTATTCACAGACAGAACAACAAAGTTCCATATCATTCAAGCTTAAAAGGTATTGAATACAAAGATCTTTTATTATTAAGGACAAAAAGAGTGAACCAACCATAGCAATAACAGAGAGAAGCTAAATTTTACCGTTCTGAATGATGTTGACTCTTGCTTTCTAAAGGTTCTTCCAAAAATTGCACGTAAATCAGAAGTCCATCCAAGAAAGCCTTTCCATTCGTTGAATATGCACTAAACAATGCCACAAGTTACAACACAATAAGCTTTAGTTTATAAAACTGGATATTATGTACACACACAACACATTCACAATACTGAATAGCAAAGGGGAACCAAAACAGACACCTGCAGAACCAATTAGGTTATGATAGTTCGTCTGAGAAAACAGAAAATCATTTTCTCCAAGATTTTACAATTGATTTAAGAGTTCAACGTTTCCCAAATATTTAATCCGCATACCGTAGTTGTATATTATATATGATGATAGAACAAATTCAGGCAAGCCAGAAGACCTATGCAGACTAGAATCATATCATTTCACCCATGATTCTTCTCATTTCATTGTTCATCCAGACTAGAATCGTATCATTATTGCTCCTGAACTTAAGGACGTTACTAGAGACCTCATAATGTGAAAAGAATTTAACGATGCACGAGTTCACGAGTTATTGATTAATCGGTTAGACTTCAATGGCAACTTTTAGTAGTGCTATCAAGTAACTCAAATACTAACACAACACTCTGCATTCGTATGATTCTAACAAACGGAATAATATTGAATTTAATCGGGCAATCCTCTAAACTGCATAGCTCAGTTTTCACTTATCCTCCTCCAGAAGAACTGCAGCCCCCAAAAAAACATCTTAACACAGTCACGCAGTGCCTAACAAAAATACCATAGGAGATTTTACCATTTGCGTACGCTGAATAATCACTGCTCTATCTCCGGACTCCTGAGAAATCAATACATTAGGCTGCAAGCTCTTCCAATTACCTTCCACAAACGACCTGGCCTCCACGGTGCCACGAACTACAACAAGCTTTTGATCGGACTCGGATTGTCGCGAATCTCCATCGGAAATCATATGGCGAAGATCAGATACTCTTACATTTGGAGCTTTACGGAGCTCATCGAGAGCAGAGCAGGAAGCAGTGAGTTTGAGGACGGTACGAAACGCAGCGTAGGCTAGGGCTGCGCCCAAAGCAGCTCCATCAAACGATAAAGCAAATCGGGAGAATAGAGAGACGAGGGCTTGCTCCGATGAGGACATTAGTGAATTCTGCGTCTCTGTGGCGGTGAAAACAGTTCCCTCCTTGAATGCGTTGTAGATGGCGACCGGCACAACCGCCGATCAGTGCCGCGGCGATTTGCCGGCAAATGGCGGGAGATAACGCAGGCCAATTCGGAGGAGAACTGCAGAAATTGGGAAAACGGGTAGCGCAGTGGGGGGGGAATTTTTCTTCGAGCAATCCACCACCGTCGCAGTGGTTGGTTAATATTACTCATCAAATTTCGACCCAGGAAAAAATAAATAATAATAACGAAAAATCAAATTTGCTTTTATTACGGATATAAATTACACAAATATAATAAGGTTTAAATTCACTTCATTAATTAAAATGTTATCTGATTCGAACTTTTTACCTCTCGATCTAGAATGCGTTCAACGATCGGGAATATAATTCAGCTCATTTTGGCTTCAAAATATTATAATTCGAATAAATCGTCAAGTAAAATTGGCTTCACAACATTGTCCCGCTGTGCTACCACGTGCTCGGTGCTGGAGTTGTCCCTTTAGGTTTCCCTCCTTCACTCTCGTCTTGTATGCATTCCTTTTTCATTGATCTTCTTACCTTCTCTTGGTCTCAGGTATATTCTATATCTCAAATTTTTGTCTATTAAGTTTCATTAATTTTAATATACGAATGTCCGTAAGCTCAACTAACGGAATTGAAAATCATTTCTAACCTATTATGGACATTGACTCAATTGTTCATCCTCGTGGATAATAGAGACTATGGATTATATTGATTATCTCTCTCTCTCTCAATTATATAATTCCTAGCTTTAGGTTAGATTTTCTTTCGGTTTGGATTGGGTTGAATTTTATTAAAGTCAAAATTTCGATTCAGTTTGCAGGTTGACTTTACTTTGTTGGGTCAACCGACCAATCAGAAAATAGGGTTACAATCCAACTCAAGTTAACCCTACCTTTACCGAGATTAACAATATTTGACATTTATTACTGAGGTTGGTAATACGTTGCTAACCCTTTATTTTTGGGTTTGGTTGAGTTGAGTTATGAATTCAAATCCAAAAGATCCAATTAGTACACTATTACATATATACCCCTCGAGTGAGGGGCGTATGTGACCATTGATGAATTAAATTCAGCGTCCAAAACAAAAGCCCATTCCGTTCAAATATGGGCCGAGTTTTTGGGCCATGAATCCATTGGAAACCTGGTAGCACCATTCGGGGCTCCGGATTCGACACATCGACTTCCATGGGCTGAACTTGGAGGAGAGGAGACGAGAACGAAGAACAGCGTATCGGCTTCGAAGCAAATCCATGAAGCTCTGACTGAAACATGAATTACAAAATTTTTAGGGCAAGGAATTCTGTTGTTTAGATTCTAGAGAAGATGAGTCGTGGAAATGGAGGTGGATATGACAACCAAAACACCATTTTCTCGCGCGAAGCTCGACCTTTACGAGTAGGTATGTTAGTATTTGTCTTCTTTCCGTTGTTGATCCCATCGAGAGTTTCATTCAATTTTTCTGCATACTTTTAGGTTTTGCGGCAACTGAGTTTATGTTGTCTAGCGGACGAGTTTTTTCGTGCTTAGATTGGAGGCAAAATGTGAATTTGGGGATTCTTAATCTTTTTCCATTTTTGAATTGCTGAATTATGGCTCTCGAAACTAAATGGTAGCATGCAATTTATAATTATATGTTTTCTCGCATTTCTGGAAGGTTTGAAGTTGGGGGAAATTGGGAAGGAGAAGTCGGAAATTGCAATATTATGCTGTAATTTTGCTGAGCGTTGAATTTTAAGTTTGAGAAGCCAATTCGTTTTCGTCCTCTGTTTATTTTCAAACTGGAAGATTAGACAATGGATCTGTTCTTTTTGTCCTGGAGTTGCCATCTACATGCTACTATTTTCAAACACAATGTTGTCAATGAAAGGCAAAGAATTCATCTCCTAGAGTATTGCTGCATCTGAAAGTTGACTAAGATTTTTCATATAAGAGATTTGTTTTAACTAACAATGTGAGAGTTCAAATCTTTGACCTTATAGTCGATGATTTATGCTTTAACTAGTCGATATATCTTTGGTTGATCACTTAGGCTTTTAAATTTTCAAACATTTATTTTTCTTTAAATGATTTCTTCCAAAAAGTTCAGATAAAAGAGCAAGGTAGAAGTACAGAACATGTGGAAGTCTTGGAAATTATAATATTTTACTTCATAATATCAAACGTGCAATGTAAAACAAGCTTTTGATTGAATAACAGTTTAGAAAGTTATATGAATGATGCAAGTTTCATGTACAGGTGAAAGGGGCAGTGAGGAAATAACTGAGGGAGAGCAGGACCTGCCAAGGGATGCAAAGATTGTGAAATACTTATGAAATCAATGAGAGTTGAAGATTATGAACTGCGGATTTGCACCAGTTTCTTGAGCTGTGGTATCGATATGTTGACGTCGTACTGATGGACGCAGGAGTTTACTCGGAGCATGCAGGCAAGGCTGCTATGTGATGGTGTGACGCTTGCTTTCCAGTCAAAAGTTAATTTCAGCTTCTCACGACCTTCTCCGAGAGAGGTAACATAGCTTCATAGTCCTAACTAGATGTGATCGATTTGTGGCGAGTGACTCTTTGGACAATTAAGCTCGGAAATAGGACTTACTGATAGAATATCAGTAATTATTTGAGTAATATGACAATCATTCATCCATGATAAGTGTGAGATCCCACGTCAATTAGAAAGGAGAATGAAGTATTCCTTATAAGGACGTGGAAATCTCTTTCTATTAGATGCTTTTTTAAAATCTTGAGGGGAAGTCCGAGCTGTTACAATAAGTTACGACAGCTTAGAACCAAATCATTGCCTTGTTAGTGAGAAATATTTATGGTATGTAATAGAAATATGATGATCATATCACGGATTTCCCTTACCATCCTCTCTGCCATTAAAGGAAGGGTGTATAACCATGTGTTTCTGTTTTGTCAGGTTCTTCTAGAGTTGGCCAGAAATAGAAACAAAATACCATTGCCAAGGTCCATTGGTGGGCCTGGTATCACCCTTCCACCCATCAAGACACATTGCTCTGGTCCCAACTATCAACTGGCAGAAGCAACCAGTCGAAACCATGGAGGGGCCTTCTGGGGTAAGGTAGTAGAACAAGGGGTTCGTCTCGGAGGAGGATCAACCTGAAAGAGGAGGTTGCTTGGTCCTCTTGTGCCACCTTTTTGAGATCGCCATTCGCAAGAAAGGAGGAGTGTTTTCCTTGATCGATTTTGCTATGACCCCATTGAAGAAAAAAGAGAGTCGAGTCTAGAGTGACACGAAGGAGAACGAAAGCGCCAACCCTGATCCCTTTCGGTTGGTTGTTTCACACTTTCCTCCCAACTTCCCCAATTAAAAAGGTGCTTTGAAACTTCACATTCTAATATATATGAACAAGATCTATTGTATAATAACGAGCTTTGTTTCTATTTGGTAAAAGAATTCAGTGGTTCTGTTTCCACCATGTGTCCATTCCAATAGAATCTGAATCATTAGAATGTGGATATTCAATTCCCACATTCTTGGACAAAATTACATGACAGGTCTAGAAGAGAAAAATCTGGGTATGAAAATGAAATTCTATCATTCAATAATGAACTTTTAATCTTTGATTTTGAACCGTTCTGAGTTTCTGTTAGTCATCTATTTCTTTGTGGCAACTATCAAGTTGTTTTGTACAGAGACCGCTATATACAGAATAATAATCATCACTAAATGTATATCATAGACAAAATAAGGTATGGTCAGCTCCAGAAACCAGCAGTGTTCGGTGCAACCGGGGACGGTCCGGGGTTTGATACCGTGATCCCACGATCGTACATTCGCTGGATTTCTTCCCTGCACTCTGTCAATGACTTGTCGGGTATGGTGGAAGTTAGCTCTACCACATCACCCATCTTCAGCTTGCATTTTGGATCGTTCACTCGCTCGTGGTTTACCTTCGGCCTCAACTCTTCTTTCGTGGGGAAGCCATGGGAGGTCCATCTTGAGCTTCCTCGCCCGCATCTTTCCATTAAATCCATGATCGTTGAATTTGCAGGAAACTCTTGTACCGACATCTGCAGTAAGTATGTCGCAATCGTTAGACTACATCACTTAACCGAGTTTACGACATAACACGAAAAAAGGGAAACACACCTTGTCATTCTCAATAGTTATGACAAAGACCGGTCCATCTTGTCGATCACATTGGCTTTTGTATGAATACGGACAGCCTTCAGAATGAGAAGGGAATTTGCAGGGTGGCTTGATTGAATCATCAGAACCAACAGATGATCCATCCTTGCTCATAGCCAAACACTGCCAAGTGACGACCCATCGAGCCCATTCGACCATCTGAACGACGAACGGAGAATATTCACTGTCGCCCTCCTTATATCTCCAATGGGCTGCAATCCCAAACTCAGCTTGCAAATGCATCTCCTTCGTTCGAATTTGAACTTCAAGGGGTGCCATATCTTCACCCACCACAACCGTGTGGAGTGATCGATACCTTCAAATCATCGAATCAAGTTAGACATAGGGACGAACATAGAAAGAACACAGAAGAATAACCATTTTGAGCCACAACATACCCATTAAACTTGGGGTGACTAATATAATCTTTGAACCGCCCGGGCACCTCCGACCACAACTGATGAACTACTGCCAAAGCTCTCTGGCAGTCTCCTTCATTTTTTACAATAAGACGTAACCCGTGAATGTCGTGTATTTCATCCATGGTCAACTTCTTTCTGCAAATAAGAAATAGAAAGTACACATTTTCAATAAGCCATCACTATGTAAGATTCACTGCAGCATTCATAACCATCAGATCAAGCTTTTATTGAACATAAAAGGGGACATACCTTAACATTTTCAAGTATATGCTGTACAAGCTTTTATTGCGTCCAGATAAGAGATGGTAAGAAATCCCTTCATTCTTAAGAGCTTGATCTAATTTTTCAATAGCAGAAGTGATCATTGCTGAATCAAACGACTCCACGAGTTTAGACGAAAGTTCTTTATACTCGACGGGATGAAGATGCTTAAAGCATAAATTTTCCAGCTGTTCCTTCCAACTCGATATTCCCAAGCGATTAGCCAATGGTACGAAGATTTCCAAAGTCTCCTTGGCAACTCTTAATCGTTTGGTCAATGGCAATGCATCTAGTGTCATCATGTTATGCAGACGATCAGCCAATTTAACGAGAACGGCCCTAGTGTCGGCCATGGCGAGGAACATGGTATGCAACCGATCTGCCTCGACGGTTTTGTTAGCTGTGTTATTTTCGCGTGCAAGCTTGCTTAAATGACTTAGTTGAGACACCTAAAACCACAAGATGAATTTTACCATAAGTCGAAAATATAAAGCAGACTCTATCCAAATAGCAAGCATACTAAGATCAAGTCTCGTTATAAACGGGACGGCGTTCGAAAATTTAGCTACAATAAATCAATGATCAACCTTCATAGGCATTAAATCCAATCAAATTTCATCAGTTCCTACTCGAGAACGAAAAATTTGCTCACCTCTTCAACTAAATCAGCAACCCCAGCTCCAACTGTCCCTAAAATGTAGTCATAACACACGATAGAATCGTCGAGCGCATCGTGCAGAAGCCCTGCAGCAACGACCGTGGAATTTGCACCGATTGATGCCAGCAACACCGCGGTTTCGACACAATGTTGTAAATATGGATCTCCACTCGCTCGCATCTGCAAAGAAATAATACAAGTTTAGCCATCTTCACTAATGCCACAGATTGAAACAGGGGAAAGAGATCATGAAAATGGCTTCATACTTGTCCTCTGTGTGCCTTTTCGGCTTCGTAAAACGCCTTGATCACGAACTCATCGAGAAAGATTTCGTGCCTAATTTGTGCACCACGAAGCATATCCCTTGCATACGACTCGGAAGTGCACTCCACAAACCCATCTTCCAAATTAAAAGTCAACTCATCCATGAGCACAGCCGATGAACTCACATCAAGTGCATTTCTATGAACATCCACATAAGATCCTGAAGCATTCCTCAAGTATCCATTGAAGAATCCATTCGACCCAACTCCGATCGAGCTCTGGAAATTCACTTCCCCACTCTTCTCTCTCGAAATCCAAATCGGAGGGCTCTTCGCCGACGAACCAACTCCACTACTGCAACACGTAATCGGACCCTGAAACACCGATACAGGGCTAGAATCCCTAGTCAATGACGACCCCAAATATTTGCTCGAAGAATATCGGAATGAGCTACTCAATTCCTCCCCTCTATCATGCCATAACGATCCCAATTCCTCTCCACAACCGGAATAGCTAGTCGTCGACGAAACATGCCGCACCGGAGAAGCGGAGAAAAGGCAAGTCAGCCCACCGGCCACCGGCTTCTGAGAAGCCGATGCCGACGACGCTGAAGAAGATCGAGAACCAATTTCGAAATCGAAAGACGAATGAGCATTGATCTGACAAGGGTGCGAAGAACAAATACTACTCGGCGGACCGACGTATAAAGCAATCGTCGGAACTCCCATGATCTAGGGCACAAAAAATCACTTCCCTCTCCAAATCAGATCACAATCAAACCCAAATAATCCAATCAAAACAAGAAATCAAATCTATTCCAATCAAAACCCCCAAAAATCCAACTAATTCCCTCGCTAATCCAACACCAACTCCACAGAAAGAAACCCCAAATCTAGGGTTAGAGAGCAACCCAACTTTCTAAAACGCTTGAAGAGTGTAATTACGAATCAAACTAAACAGAAGCAACAAGAATCGAACAATTTTATAGACAAGATGAAAGAAAAACAAACAATCTACAGCAAATTCCTCAATGACCCACTAAAGAAATCGACAGACCCAGATCAGTAAGTGAAAAACCCAACACTAATATGGAAGAACAATCAACTTCTGAGCGATCGGAGACTGTTGCCCCTCGGAAAGAAGGAGAATCGTTGGTACACCAAAGAACAGAAGAACAGAAGAACAGAAAAGAAGTATCAATGGCGTAAAAGGAATATGTAAAGATTTATAGACGTTGAAGAAGGCGAAAAGGCGAAGGAATTGAAGTGGAAATAAGAACAAAAGAAGGAAGAAGAAGTGTCAAAGAGGAAAAGGGAATTGGTGAGGAAGGATGAATGAAAGGAACAGGGAGAGCTTCCCACGATATTCACAGAATCCGTATTCTATTTACATTACAGGAAATTGGAAGGAAAATTAAAATATAAAATAAAAATAATAATAATCTGGAATTACCGAAATTACGTAAATACCCTTGTTTTCTATCGAAATAACCATACTGTGCCCCCAAAGAAAGACTAATTCTTCGTCTTTAACCAACTTAAAATTTTATTTTTATAATTTGATAAAACTTAACAAAATAAATAAATAAATAAATAATATTTCCTTTAATGGGTCAATTAAATTTATTATAAAATTATGCAATTAAATTATACATTGTCACACCCTCATAAATAATTTATCATACAAATACACGGGAGATGATGTCTATTCTTAAATTAAATTAGCCAACTAAAAATAAAATAATCCGTCCCTCCGTATAAATCAATTTTAATTAAAAAATAATATATATATATATATATATATCATTTTCATGGTTCATATAAATATATAATGATATTATAGAGAGTGACTTTCTAAATTAAAAAATAAATGTTAAAATTATTTTACAATAAATAAATAAAAATATAAAATTTTTAATCTATGATTTAAAAAATGTAAATAAATTTGATAAATAATTACTTTGTGACAACCGTACAAGTGGATATGGATAAATAATTACTTTTTCATACTTTTACTCCGAGCAGGCATAATTATAATTTAATTAATTATTTTAATTATAAACCACTTTTAAACAAAGTGGCTACCCCCGGTTTTGGATATGAGTGGATATGCCACGTGTATTTGCATTTTATTATTCTTATTATAATTTATTTTTTTTAATGTTTGAGAAATTATGGAATTATAAAAATCGTTTATTTGTGCACTAATATAAAGGGACATTAAATTTATACATATATATATATAATATATATTCACTAAATGAAAATATCAAATAAATTATGCATATTATAATATAGATTAAAGATATAAATGTCTATTGCAATTTGAATTAAAATATTAAGATTAAAGTTATTATTTTCTACGTGTTATTGAATTAAATAATAATGATGATAATAATAATTTTACTGTCAAAATCAAATGGCAATCGTTTAAAATATATATTAAATAAAATTAAACTTAACCATGATTGAAGATGTCTACCGCTCTCTTATTTCAATTCTTATATTCGTAAAATGATTATATAATTTTACGAAATTGTGATAACTTTTTTTTCATTTTAAATAAATGTATAATTTTTATTTTCCATATAACATATATTTTAAAAAAAATGTAAAATATCATAATAAATCTAATAATATTTTAGAAGTAAAAATAAAAAATAAATTAAAATCATGTTATTTTTATATTTTAGTATATAAAATTTAACTACTCATCAATGAAATGAAATATATAGTAAAATAATAAATAATATATGGCCCAACTTGTGTATGAATTTTTAATGGAACAAATATAACAAATTAATTAATAACGTTATCTTAAACACCAAATTTCCATTGCTTAATAATAAATATCTTTAGTCAAATCAAATTAAATATAATTTTAATTTTAAAGATGTTGGGCCAATTATGAAGACAACCTTTATGAATTTTATAAGGTTGTCCAATAATTATTTTAAAATTGAAATTGAAAAGGCCGACGAAGGGCAATATTGGAATTTCACTTCATGGTCAAATAAAAAGAAAAATAAGAAAATAAATATTTTTATTCAAATTTTAATTTTTTCTGATAGATTCAGTTTGGAGAGGCAGGGCAGTGGCAAACACGTGGACCGCAGTTTGTAAAAATCAGCGCCACGTGGTTAGCTGACTAGCAGCCATGAGTCGACATGTCGGATAGAGATGCCATTTATAGATTGGATAAATCTTTATATTTAACTTTTTAATTGATAATATATTTTTTATTTATATAAAATGTTATAAATTTTACGTAGTTTTAATTATTTATATGATTTAAAAAAAATATTATATTTGGCTGAATTTGCCTCTAGTATTTATAATTAAAAAAATTAAGAAATTATATTAATTTTGCTATGAATGTAATATTTAAGTGTAATTTTAAAAAATCAAATAATTTGACCAAAAAAAATGAAGCGAAAATTATGCCAACCAAATGAAAGTCGTTTCTGCGGTGCCGGTTCCAGGACCGTTGGACGGTGGCGTCGGAGAATCGGACGGTTGTGGGAGCTTTGACTGGCTGAGGAAGCGGACAAAAACTGTAGGTGGGGCGGAGATTGCCGCGGCCGAATCGGAGAGAAACGCCAAAATGGTGGTGGCGGACCGGTTCACAAACTGATATTCATTTCTGACCGTTGGATTTTCCGATCAATCTAGAACATGGTTAATGCTGATGGGCCCAACCTCGTACGACAATATTACTCAAATATATTATTTAGAAAAAGAAAAAAGAAGACAAATAAATAAAAATCACGTTTTTCACTTCTAGAATATTATATTACATGCAGGGGAAAACGATTGAAAATTATTTTCAAATATATATTTAAATATTCAAAATTAAATACAATTATTGTTTTTAAAATTTAAATTAAAAAAAAAAAGTTATGAAAGGAACGGAAAAAACTGTTATCTAAAGTTATTATTTGCTTGCTCTATAAGTCATCAGTTTTGTATGGTAATTGTATGGTAATGACTAAAATACCCTTCAAACTTATATATTAAGAGTGATTTAAAACGAGAATAAAGTGTTGGAACTTTAATAATGTCTAAAATACCCCTCAAACGTATAGATTAAGAGTGATTTATAACGAAAAGAGAGTCGTGTTCGTCTAACATATCTAAAGTGATTATTTGCTTGCTCTATAAGTTATCGGTTTTTTATGGTAATGACTAAAATACCCTTCGAACTTATAGATTAAGAGTGATTTAAAATGAGAATAAAGTGTTCGAATTTCAGTAATGTCTAAAATACCCCTCAAACATCATTAAGAATTATTTATAACGGGAAGAAAGTGTTTGAAGTTCAGTAATGTCTAAAATACCCCTCAAACGTATAGATTAAAAGTGATTTATAACGAAAAGAGAGTCGTGTTCTTCTAACATATCTAAAGTGATTATTTACTTGCTCTATTAGTTATCGGTTTTTTATGGTAATGACTAAAATACCCTTCAAACTTATATATTAAACATGATTTATAACGAGAAGAAAGTGTTTGAAGTTCGTAATAAAATTTGGTTAAACACGTCTTTATTAGAAAATAATGATATAAAAGTTTACATATTTTGTTACCGAAAGCAACAAAATACAATTGTCAATAATGGCATAATTGTCAAAGTAGAGACGTAAAGGAATGAGTACCAAAAAAAGCAATTGATTTAGGCTTTGCGTATAGTTTGGTTGCTTAAATTGTGCAAGCAATTGCTTACATGATGATGATTGGTTGGCATCAGTACCCAGCCCACGTGCCATGTCCTATTAATCATTATCTTTTATATATATATGTATGCATGTATATATGTATGTATATGCATGTATATGCATGTATATATATACATACACATATATACATATTATATATGTATGTATATGCATGTATATATCTACATACACATATATACATATATACATACATATATATATGTGTATGTATATGTATGTATATATATGTGTATGTATATGTATGTATGTATATATATGTATGTATATATATACATACACATAGATATATATATATATACATACATATATATAATGTGTATGTATAATGTATGTATATATTGTATATATATGTACATACATATATATATATATATATATAATATTATTTTTAAATTAATGAATGTTTGAGATTGAATTAACTTCCAAAAAACATATAAAAAATTAGGGAAATGAAAGTCGGAAGCGTTACCTATTGTCGAGCTTTACTTGAGAAACAAACAATTATTGTAGAAATAAAGGTTTCCACACCCTTTGGGTGTTTCGTTCTCCTCTCAAACCAATGTGAGATTCTTACAATCCACCCTTTTCGAGACCCAACGTCTTTACAGACACACTGCCTCATGTCTACCTCTTCGGGAAACAACTTCATCGCTGCCACATAGTCTGGTGTCTAGGTCTGATACCATTTGTAATGGCTCAAGCCCACTACTAGTAAATATTGTATGCTAGAGAAAGGTTTCCACATCCTTATAGAGTGTGTTTCGTTCTCCTCCCCAACCAATATGAGATATCACACATATGCTTTACTAACAGTAGTTTCAAATTTTTTATCCCGAACTAAGAGCGTCTATTTTGCCAATGAAGGTGACCACCGACGTCGAATTCTCCTCTATTTTTTCTCGAGAAAGACACAA
This sequence comes from Cucurbita moschata, assembly GCF_002738365.1. NCBI lineage: Eukaryota > Viridiplantae > Streptophyta > Magnoliopsida > Cucurbitales > Cucurbitaceae > Cucurbita > Cucurbita moschata. The sequence continues at coordinate 1,983,866 of NW_019268546.1, read as the reverse complement.
AAATATCGTCTATGGACGGGATTAACATATAGGAGACTGATATACCAATTTAAATTCATCAGCTTTGTTCCACGTGATCCTGTTAAGCCACACCACCCAAAAAAAGATCCTCCAGTATATTGGGCCGACTAGTGTCACTAATGGGCCGATTAATTGGGTTCATAATTTAACATGGGCTGACTTGGTAAAGCCCATTAACCCGGCCACCAAAAAAATCAAATTTACCAATTTACCCTTATTAATGCAGGAATTCCCCGCATTGACGGATGGTATTTTGGTCAGTGTTGGTCTTCCCTTGAGCAGTTAGGCAACCTACGTGGCGCATGACGTGGCGTTTTGACGTTCGCGTCGCGACTATTCAGTTACGGTATCTACGTTTTTATTTCCGTGAAAAAAAGGGGACACGTCGGAATTATATTATATAATATATTTTTTTTTGTCAACTTTACCCTTTTAAAAAATAAATTAACGATAATTCCAATTTTATAACCATTTAATAGATAATAATTAAATAAGGGCAATTTAAGCTAAATATTTAAATAATTCGAATTTAAAAAATTATTTAAATTTTAAACAATACTCTTCCCCTTCAAAAATTCAAATGTCACGTGTTTAAAAAATAATAGTGAAATTTTAAAAATAATATAAATATCCTTAACTTTTATGAATTTTAAAATAAATAAATAAATAAAAACCGTCTAAAAATAAGAGGTATTAAAGTTACTTTTTGAAAGGTTATTAATATTTTTGAAACTTGATATAAGCTAAAAAAAAAAAAATTTAATTTTTAAGAATATTTTTTAAATATTTTTTTTGGTTAAAATTCTATTTTTAAATATTTTTTAAATAAAGATTTCCATAAATTTAAATTTTTAAGAATATTTTTTAAATATTTTTTTTGGTTAAAATTCTATTTTTAAATATTTTTTAAACAAAGATTTCCATAGAAAAACAAATATTATTTTTTATTTTTTATAAAAAAACTTAAGGATGTTTTTAAATTTAAGAACATTTATTATAAATCCATAGCAATTAATTACTTAAATTATATATTAATTATTTATTTAATTTTCGAAGGTGTGACAATGACCAATTGCTATATAAATTGGCAACCATCTCAAAACTACAAACCCTAGAGAGTGGAGAAGAAAAAAAAAATGGTGAAATAGGAAAAGGAAAAGAAAAAAACGAAAATTCCCAGCAAATAAATCCCATTAGTACGCTTCCTGAAACACTTCGCATTTTAAAGATCCCTGAATTGATCTGAATCCAATAATTAAAGGTAAGCTTTCTGAGAACTCAATTCCGATCTCACTCTCTCGAATCGCTTCACTCCATTGCTGTTCTTCTTTGCTTCTTCGCTTCCTATCACAAAACCCACTAAAACCCTTCAACAATTTTGCCCCAATCTACTTGGTTCTTTATGTAATCACTGGTTTGCACTGAATCGTGTTGAAATATATTTTCTGTTTGATTTTGGGTTGTGGGTTTGAGATTTTAAGCGCCATGGATGATTTGGAGAAAGCAATCCTTATTATGTTTGATGAAACGAGCAATGCGGGTTCGAATTTAAAATTAAAGGCTAATGAGTATTGTGATAAAGCGAAAGAGGAATCGGCAATATGCAGTGTGTGTGTCGAGAAGCTGTGTTTTTCGAACCTTGTTCAGGTTCAGTTTTGGTGCTTGCAAACACTTCACGAGATTATTCGGGTTCGTTATTCTTGGATGAGTTTAGATGAGAAGTACTTTGTTAGGAAGTCAGTGTTTTCCATTGTGTGTTTGGAGGGTAGTTATGAGAATCAAGCACTTAGAATTTTACAGGGTCCTGCTTTCATTAAGAACAAGCTTGCACAAGTTTTGGTAACACTAATTTGCCTTGATTATCCATTAGATTGGCCTTCGATTTTTGTTGATTTCTTATCTCATTTGAGAAAAGGACCGGTGGTGATTGATATGTTCTGTCGGGTTCTGAATACATTGGATGATGAGTTGATTAGCATGGATTACCCTCGAACGTCTGAGGAAATCACGGTTGCAGGGCGGATAAAGGATGCTATGAGACAGCAGTGTGTATCTACAATAGTTCGATCGTGGTATGACATTTTGTCCATGTATAAGAATTCTGATCAAGAACTGTGTGCAAGTGTGTTGGATGTTATGAGAAGATACATATCCTGGATTGACATTGGGTTAATTGTAAATGATGTGATTTTGCCATTGTTATTTGAGTTAACTTTAGTTGATGGTTTGCTGGAGCAATTTCGTGGAGCTGCGGCAGGGTGTTTGCTTGCAGTTGTTTCGAAGCGGATGGATCATCAGGCAAAACTAACCCTGTTGCAGAGTCTACAAATAAGCCGGGTTTTCGGTCTGGTTGCTGCTGAAGATAGTGATTCTGAGTTGGTCTCAAAGGTAGCTAGCTTACTTACAGGCTATGCTGTGGAGGCTTTGGAGTGTTTTAAACGGTTGAATTCAGAAGATTCTAAGAGCAATTCTTTGGAGCTTCTAAATGAAGTTTTGCCATCTGTTTTCTATGTATTGCAAAAATGTGAGCTGGACTCGGCTTTTAGCATCGTGCAATTCCTTTCTGGTTATGTTGCTACCATGAAGAACCTTTCTCCACTGACGGAGAAGCAGCTTCTTCACTTGAGTAAAATTTTAGAAGTGATCTATGCACAAATATGTTACGATCCTGTATACCGGCACAATCTTGATATCTTTGACAAGATCGGAAGAGAAGAAGAAGATAGAATGGTGGAGTTTAGGAAGGATTTTTTGGTACTTCTGCGTAGCGTAGGTCGTGTAGCACCTGATGTAACTCAATTATTTATTAGAAGTTCAATGATGAGTGCTGCTGCATCTTCTTCAGATCGGAATGTTGAAGAGGTAGAAGCATCACTCACACTTTTTTTCGCATATGGGGAGTCAATTAACGATGACGTATTGAGAAATGGAAGCGGACTTGTTGGGGAAATGGTGACAATGCTTTTATCCACTCGGTTTTCTTGCCATTCTAACAGGCTAGTTGCACTTGTATATTTGGAAACAATTTTCCGATATATAAAGGTAGTGCAGGAGAATTCTCAGTTTATTAGTGTTGTTTTGGCTGCCTTTCTTGATGAACGAGGCATACACCATCCGAACATCAATGTTAGTAGAAGGGCGAGTTATCTATTCATGAGGGTCGTGAAACTTCTAAAAGTGAAGCTTGTGCCTTACATCGAGACAATTTTAACGGTATTAATCCCATGTTTCAATTCTTAAAACTTTGTATTCCCTTGTAAAATTAATCATAATGTTGAATATCCCTAAGTTTGCTTCTATCATCATGGTGAAATTCCAGAGTCTACAGGATACTGTTGCACGATTTACAAGCTCAAATTTTGCATCAAATGAACTTTCGGCGTCTGAAGATGGCAGCCATATATTCGAGGTTCTCTTTTCTCTCCAAGTGTGTATATATTTTATATACGTATATCTTCTTCCTATTGTTTTATGTTTATTCCGTGTGCATGCACGTGTCTGCAATGGTGCGTTGTGGTGTTCCGATGTTTACATATCCAATGATTTTGTTTACAGGCAATCGGTTTACTGATTGGTATGGAAGATGTGCCACTGGAAAAGCAATCTGATTATTTGTCATCTTTGCTCAAGCCTCTTTGTCGACAGGTTGTCGTTGACTTAGTAGTAGAGTTTTTTCAATGGTCTGGATCATTAACTTTTTCGGTCTAATTGATCATGCTTTAATCTAGGTTGAAGTCGTGCTAATGAACGCTAAGGCTCTAACTCCAGAGGAGGCTACAGCAAAGATTTCTACCATTCAGCAAATAATCATGGCCATTAATGCCCTCAGCAAGGTCCCTTTCATTAATAACCTCTCTCTTGGGAGCGATGTATCCGTTTTCTCCTATTACCCTCTCATTCTTTGGCATAGGCACTTTTTGGAAGCATGATATTAGTGTTACTGGTGTCTGATATTTCTGTAAAGATGCTTTTTCTAACGAGCGGTTTCATCAACTCACTTTTACCTTCTTTTCCGTCGAAAGTAGTGACACATACACTTTTCCTTTTTGGTAATCCAGGGGTTCAACGAACGTCTTGTCACAACAAGTCGTCCTGCAATTGGTCTGATGTTCAAACAGGTTAGCTTCCGTGCCCTTTTTTAGCTATTATTCCAATATCTCGAGTGGCCTGAGGGTTTTCAAAAGTGGAACATAGACATGTATGTAAAAGAGCGCCTATAAATGTAATGTCTTTCTAGCTGGTGTTCAATTAAGTTAAGAGACCGGTGGCTAAGAGATTCATTTTGCTAGCATTTTCGTAGCTTTGAATTATTATTACTAATCACTAACTGATGTACGTTCTTCTTCAATTTAGACATTGGATGTTCTTCTTCAAGTCCTCGTTGCATTCCCGAAAATAGAGCCTCTACGGACTAAGGTACAGGGTTAGATATAGATCCTTTCATGTATACCTTTGTATATTTCATAAACTGTACCAGCACTGATGTTAATTTCTGTTGAATTAAGGTTCTATCTTTTATACATCGAATGGTGGACACGTTGGGGGCATCGGTATTTCCCTATCTTCCAACGGCATTGGAGCAGTTGCTTGCAGAAAGCGAGGTAACTCATGAACTCAAATTCAGTCACCAGTTGATCCTTTTTAATGCATCTTGATAAAAGAAACTGCTAGAGACAGAGACACCCGTGTTTCGAGTTATTATTATTATTTTTTTATTTTTTATAAACTTGTTCATATCTTATCATGTATTTGTTTTAGAGATTGACTACGATTGAACGTTTTCTTGCAGCCGAAGGAGTTGATCGGTTTCCTTGTGTTACTTAATCAACTAATCTGCAAATTCAGCACTTTGGTCCATGGCATTTTGGAGGATGTATTTCCTATAATTGCTGGTCGGATATTCAACGTAATCCCAAGAGATTCACTTCCTTCAGGACCAGGAACCAATATCGAGGTACTCTTAATACGTTCTTGAATTCTTATTTTATTATATTGTTAAATGGCATCGTCATGGCGACACTGGGTTTAGTATTAGTTCATCTTCTGTGCAAGAAAACTTAATTCTTCATAGTGAGAGATAATTTTCCTTTCCTTGACTTATGCATTGCTCTTCTGTTTATTGTAGGAAATCCGCGAACTACAAGAACTTCAGCGAATAGTCTATACGTTTCTTCATGTGATAGCCACACACGATCTCTCTTCCGTGTTTCTAGCCCTTAAAAGTAGAAGCTACCTGGAACCAATGATGCAGTTGCTTTTAAATACATCGTGCAATCATAAAGATATCCTTGTTAGAAAGGTAACATATTGCTATACGTTGCAGGTTTTCTTTTTCATGCATAAACATCTAGTTCACTTTGGTTGTCTGAACCTGATCATCGTTTCGTGGGATATAGGCATGTGTACAGATATTCATTAGATTAATTAAGGACTGGTGCGACCGTCCTGGAGAAGAGAAGGTAGCGTTATGCTTTCCTCGTTGATTTTTGTGTTTTTTCTCTTGGAAACATAAAAAAAAAAGCACTGTTTATCACACGTTTTACTATTTTGTTCATATGAATTCAGGTGCCTGGCTTCCAAAGTTTTATAATCGAGGGCTTTGCTACAAACTGTTGCTTGTACAGCGTGCTCGACAAATCGTTTGAACTACATGATGCAAATACTGTGAGGATGCTATGCCCAATTCTGTTTCATTGATTATTGGACTGCAAGGACAGAGTCACAATATATTCTATTTGTTATATTTTTCTGATAATTTTTTGAATATATTGTACATGGATTTTGGTTGCAGCTGATTTTGCTTGGAGAAATTGTAATGGCCCAGAAGGTTATGTATGAGAAGTTCGGGCAGGATTTTCTTATCCAGTTTGTATCAAAGGGGTTTTTAACTGCACACTGCCCTCAAGATTTGGCTGAGCAGTATTGTCAAAAGTTACAGGTACCTATTAGCATCACTTTAAACTTCTATTGCCACATCGAAAGGTTACTTAGTTGACATACGTGTTTGCATTTTGAATCGTTAATCGTGATTCGATATTAATTACAGAATCTGAATGGGTGATTCGAGCCACTCTTTTCTCTTCTTGTAATGTTCGTTAGATTTTTGGATTTCTTTTTCTTTATATAAGAAAAAGAAAAGGATTTAGCTATATGAGCAATGAACCAAGATGCCTTTGTGTTACATAGGTTTAAACATTGGTTTCCACTTGGTTTGATATTAAATTTCTTCTGGAATTTCTGACCTCAAAATCTTCCTGTTCTGGAATTTAACGTAGATGTAACGGCCCAAGCCTACTGCTAGGGAAAGCTCAAAGAGGACAATATCTGCTAGTGGTGGGCTTAGGTTGTTACAAATGGTATCAGAGCCAGGCACCGGGTGATGTGCCAGCGAGGAGGCTGAGCCTCGAAGGGGGGTGGATATGAGGCGGTGTGCCAGCAAGGACATTGGGCTTCAAAGGGAGGTGGATTGAGGAGTCCCACATCAATTGGAGGAGAGAATGAGTGTCAGCGAGGACATTGGGTCCCGAAGGGGATCCCACATTGGTTAGAAAGGGGAACGAAACATTCTTTATAAGCTTGTGGAAAACTCTCCCTAGCAAACGTGTTTTAAAAATTTTAAGGGGAAGCCAGAAAGGGAAAGTCCAAAGAGGACAATATTTGCTAGTGATGGGCTTAGGACCGTTACAGTAGATGACTTAGGACATCGTAAGGTGTTGTCTATAGTGATACCTTTATTTATTTTAAACGAGAAGCACGCTTCGGCACACTAGCCGTATAGGGCACATAGGGTTCTCACGAACAAGAGTCTACACTAGCCGTATAAGGCTAGGCTTTAATCGCTAATAGTTTCTGTACGCACGGCGTTTGCATACAGTTTCGATCCTTAGTCTGGTTCTCATTTGCAGGGTAATGACATCAAGGCATTAAAATCATTCTACCAGTCGCTTATAGAAAGTTTAAGAGTTCAACAGAACGGAAGTCTCGTTTTCAGATAGCGTTGCCGCTAGGACGAAATATGTTAATAACAGTTCCTGATAACTCCGCTTTGTGGTGTTTGTTCTGAAATATGAACTCCAATTTTGTTCACCAAGGGTGAGGATTGATCTCACATACTAATCTACTGATTACATTCTCATTAAGATTGATTCTCCCTTGACTTTATTTGGATAATCTCGTAGGATATATACGCTGTATATACGTGTTTTTGGCGGGTGATTCACGGATGAGGTATTTTTGTTATATATACGTTCGTTTCAGCTTACAAAATTTGAATGGATATCACTATTAGAGTTGGCTCATTCTCCTCTCCATATCTTTTTCTACAGTTGTACATTGCCTGAAAAGATCTTCTCAGCTACAGAAGTCAAGTTTTGTCGAATTGGATCGACTCATTTCGAAGATCATGGTATCGTTTTTGTCTATACCATTTGCTCGGTTTTTTATAATCTTCACCTCGTCGATTATTTCCGACTTGATAAATTTTGATTCTTGGTTTCTGCCTCTGCATCACTGGATAAACCTTATATCAGTTCAGATTTGTTATATTCTGGTCAAATATTTTTTTAAATTGCAGAGATGGAGGTCTTGTTTAAACATCGTTTTTATATTTCGTCGGTGTCTTTCTTCGACCCCGGGTTTATATATACGTGCTCGTGATAGAAAAACTCACGAACACAGAAATTGAATAGTCGAAATGTAGATTTTTCTTATGTAGAATTCCATGAATGTGCTCTGTTATTGGGTTGGTATGTTCAAATCTCTGGTCTATGAGGGTTTGAAAAATGTGGATTGAGACTAAGTTGATGATTTGAGGTAGAAGAAGTCGGTCTTGAAGGAGAGCCATGACTTTGATTTTGCTATCACTTTCTGATGACTGACTGCTCCCTTTCTTCCATTTTTTTAATTCTCTGATGAACCGTCAAAGTAAGAGTTCTTAAAGTTCTTAACTTTTTATTAAACCATTATGAAAGGTTGACACTGTTTTTTTTAAATGTTTTTACGTTTTTTCTTTTGAAAAAACACGTTTACTCGTCTGTGTTATTAGTACTTGTGTGAGATCCCACATCGGTGGTGAACGGAAGAACGAAACGTCTTTTTATAAATGTGTGGAAATCTCTTCCTAGTATACACGTTTGAAAGCCCAAAGAGGATGATATTTGTTAACGGTGGATTTGGGATATTACAAATTATTTTAAATTTGTCAAAACTTTTATTTTTTAAAAAAATATATGGTTGAACGTTGAGGTCGTTTTCATTGGCTTTAATGATTTGACCATTTGATCATTTGATCGAGAATTAACGGACATTCTGGAACTTAAGCATAATTTAATTGGTTAAGACATTATGTCACATCCTATGATTACAAATTTTCATTCCACATGTGGTGGAGCTAATAATAAGGAAAAAGGTTAAACATGTAATTTCATCTCGTTCTCATACGTCTCCTCGTTTCCTCACCAACTCTTTACGTTACTATAATTTTTCGTAATTATTACACATCCATTAATCCAATTTTCAAATTATTTTTCCTATTATTGCAAATTTTAAATCAAAATAAAATATTTAACCAATTCTCGAATCAATTTTAGGTAACAAAAGTCTCGTTTAATAACCATTTAGTTGAAGACTAAGAACTTTATTAATATTTATTGACTCATAAACTGAAAAGTTCGAAGATTTCATTATTATACAAAAGTAGCATTTATACAACGTTTTAAACGAAGAACTTTACGACCTTTAAAAGTAATTCTATAATAATCGTTAGAAAAAAAAAAACCCAAAATGGTAGGAACCCGACCATATCATTAACCTAATTGTCTATTAATTTACGAACTACATCAATAAAATAATCAAAACCCGATGCCAACACAAACATAATTTAATGACAAAATACCCGTTACCTATTTTCCACAACCATCGATAAACAAGAGTGAGCGAAGGGAGTCGAAGAATACATATTTCAACCAGTCAAACTATGTTTAGATCATCGACGTTACCCGAACGACTTGGATTGAATTAATTGAACTTAGTGGGCATGTGGAATTCACACGGCATCTACACACACACAACAACATTCATATCCACTTCATCAACACAAAATTCAAAAAAAAACATATGAATTTGCTAAGAAACTGCAAAATTATGAAAATCAAAACAACAAAATCAACCAACTTTAGAACAAACAAAGACCCTCCCACTAAAAATTTATCTTTTTCCCATTAAAATCAAAGTCAATAAAATCCAAATTCCCCTCATAAACAACAAAATCAACTTGTTTGTTCATCATTACCTTCAAGAACATGACTTTTCACCTCAAAATTTTAGGACCCATTTCTTCAAACACTATAAAAAACCCAAATTTCATGTCCAAAATTCAAGCTTTTCAATGAACAATGGCTATCAAAAAGCTCTTCCCTCTAAAATCTCTGCTACCCAGTTGTTTAAAGCCAAAGAAAGTTGCTAAAAGCCCTGAATTTCAATCCTCAAACAAGATATCTTTGAGAAGAATCTTATCAATTTCTGATATGAGTGTTAGATCTTCTCTTTCAATTATTAGTGATCTTTCAAATTCTTGTAATGGTTCAAATCTTCAAATTTTTACCTTCAAAGAACTTACTCAAATCACTCAAAATTTCACCAAAGGTAACTATTTGGGAGAGGGTGGATTTGGGCCTGTGTTTAAAGGGTTTATTCCTCACAATTTCAAGCTTGGTTTGAAGAAATCTCAGCATGTGGCTGTCAAGATTTTGGATTTGGATGGCTCTCAAGGCCATAGGGAGTGGCTGGTGAGCCATTTTGAGCGGTGAATTTACAATTTTTTACTGTAAATTTTGGTTTTTTTACTGTGTTTTTTTTTTCATGTGTTCTTGTAGGCTGAAGTGTTCTTTCTTGGCCAATTGAGACACCCAAATCTTGTCAATTTGATTGGGTATTGCCTTGAAGATGAACAGAGGCTTCTTGTTTATGAATATATGGAAGGTGGAAACTTAGAGAATTTGTTGTTTAAAGGTAATTCTAACCGAAAAATTCATGTTTTTTTACGTTAATTTGTACGTTATTTTGTGTTCTAATGAATCTTTTTCGGGTTTAGGTTGCTACGTTTCGAATTTGACTTGGTTACAAAGGACGAAGATTGCATTAGGATCAGCTAAAGGCCTTGCTTTCCTCCACGAACCCGAAAAACCCATCATCTTCCGAGACTTCAAGGCTTCGAACATCTTACTCGACTCGGTACTATATCACTTATCTCAACATTAATCTTTGAAAACGATACAAAACCTGATATCATCGTTACAGGACTACAATCCCAAGCTTTCGGATTTTGGGTTGGCTACGAATGGTCTTGATGAGGACGACACACACGTAACGACTCAAATCATGGGGACAGAAGGGTATGCCGCTCCGGAATATCTCATGACAGGTTCGTTCATAAACCGAAATTTGTTGCTAACTATCAGTTAGTACCAAAAAAACACTAATTTTTCAATCTGTTGTTTCAGGTCATTTGTCGACAATGAGCGACGTGTTTAGTTTTGGAGTGTTTTTATTAGAGTTGTTAACAGGTCGACGAGCGGTCGACAAGAACCGCCCGAGCCGAGAACAGAACTTGGTAGCGTGGGGGAGACATCGTTTAAACGATCAAAACAAACTAGAGAAGATGATTGATCCAAGGCTTGAAGGGAAGTACTCAAATGAAGGAGCTAAAAAATTGGCTGCAATAGCATACCAATGCCTTAGCCATCACCCCAAATGTAGGCCCTCAATGGCCTCAGTGGTCAAAGGATTAGAGGCTGTTCATAGCATGAAAGAGTTTATAACTGAGCCATTTGTGTACATTGTCCCAAGTGAAGACACCAATAAGGTGAACAAGAGGGTCGAGATAAAGGAGAAGAGACCGGAGAGCCGTTACCAAGACCAAAAAGGTCGCCGATATAGGCCTCGGGTGTTGCCATTGAGGTCAAGGTCATGGTCGAGGTCGAGATGGCATACCGAACGGATCAAACCATCATCATCATTATTATTATTATTTTTGAAACTAAGGCTACCTAAGCCAAAATTTGATTTTTGTCACGAAGAAAATGTTCTTCAAAGTTGAAAAATGAAGAAATTGTGAGGTCTAAAATGGTGTCTAATTCAACTCATAAATGGTAGCCCTTTCATATCTTACCAACCCACTCAATTTTTAAGGGTGTAGTCCACTCCCATCTTAGATTATATATATATATATATATACACACACACGTGTAACGTATGCTACTCTTTCTTATACGTGTTAGGATCGCACGGTTAAACGAAGAACGTATGCTACTCTTTCTTATACGTGTTAGGATCGCACGGTTAAACGAAGAATAGATCATATCTATACATGGTACTGATTTACTTGTTTATTACCATGAATCAAGGAGAATCTATGATTTCATGGTTTGTTATGTAATTTACATTTATAAATACATGAGGTCGTGATCCATATAGGTCAGAGTGCCACTCACACAATTTAGATGAAAAACACGAAGAACAAGAGAGGGAGAACACTACGAAAAATATATGTGGAAACACCTGGATGGTTAACTTCACGACGACTAGAGATTTATATGAATGGCTTTTGATATATACATTTATAGAGAATATAGAAAATACATCCATAAGATAATAAACCTCACGTCCAGACAAGCAAAGCGGTGACCCTCAAAAAGCACCCATCAAGCCACGTGTGGACTAATACAAAAGAATATCATGATGCGACCGAGGAGAATAGTGCATCATACAACACACGATAGAATGTCTGCATTGAGGTGGAAACGAGGCATAAATAAGATAGGGACAATGGGTATACATAAGCATCACATGTATATATAAGCTTGTTGAAGGGTCGGGTAGGGTCTTAGGCTTTAACCTCGAAAGTCGAAGTTGCAAAGGGAATTTGGACATGCGGTTATAGAGTCAAGTCCATCGTTAGAAAATATGAAAGCTCGCCAAATTTGATGTCTATCGGACACCGGACAAGCTCTCCACTGCAACGTATGCCCGCCAAAATCACTTCTACATAGGAAGGATTGGATTAACCATGATGAAAGTTACAAGCTTTACAGCATGTACAATTTTCCTAAAATTTACCGCTGTCCATTACAGTAAAAATCTAATACATTTTTTCTTTCCCGCTAATTATTTAAAAACAATACATATAAATACGGCTCTGTCAAATTTCATTTGAAAAAGTGACCTCTTAAGCTTAACAATGGCGGCAATGGCCTCAAATTGACACACTATTCGGAACCCCTCTGCAAGTGACTCCCGGTTCCGAGCTCGGTGCTAGCAGTTCATACGGTAAAACTCCGGCACCGCACCGGTTCTTCAGCCGCTCGTCGGCGTTCCTTCTATCAATCTCCTTCTCAATCTGCCTGATCTCTGCTGAGAATTCGTAAAATGCCTCTACAATTTCAGCGTCGCTTGTCCAAATCGACGTCTGTTGCCTCTCCCCGAGGTACTCCTCGTCCGGCGAGTGCGTTGATAATGTGTCCACCACCGCCATGAACTTCGTTGCCTGAAGCACGCTTGGCAACGCTGACAAGAAATACTTCTGAGGATCGTTCAAGAAGATGGCGTATTCCGGATCGTTCTCGTCGGGAATCAACCGCCGCATCAACGGCGGTCGGTTAGGTACGTAGCCTCCGTATGGATACTGGCCGAAGTTTAGCGCCGCGTGTTGTGCTGATGAGAGCCAGATGAGCGTAGTGAGAATTGAGGCGAGATCGTCGGAGTTGTTCAGTTGTGGCCACCAGCTTTCATGGCGCAGGTCGCCGTGCCCTACATTGATGGACTCCCAGTACCAGTCCTGTAATTCTTTGTCTTCGCGGACCATGCTAGGGTTTGGATAGTAATGAGCCACATAGGTTTTAACCCATTTCTCGATTGCGGCCCAAATTAGAAGGCCATCGGTAGCGTATGGATAGTCCTCGATCATAAGCTTGAGTCCATGGGGCATTGTAGGGTCCGGCTCGGCCATTCCCCTGCGTATGAGATCGGCGGGAAGGCTTTCCTTGTCAAAGCGCCATAAGTTCTTGTACGCAGCGGCGCTTATCTCCATGCCGTAGCGCCCTGCAGTGAAGCAAGATTCGATCACTCCCTCGCCACTGATCAGGCTTTGGCGCGCCAATGCGTTGATCTCCAATGTGTATCGCATGTGTGGATCCAAGAGCTTGAAGATTGGGTGCATTGAGCTCAGTTGTCTGTGCGCTGCCAGTATGAATGGCTCCAAGCCTGCATGCGTTCTCAACCTGTGATCAACAGTAAGCCATTTTTAGTCATCAGAAAGCTCAACCCCTCTGTTATTTTCAAGTTAAAGAGTTTTGTTTTTCACATACCAGTGGTTAACAAGTTGATGAACTCCAGCATCGTTGGAGCAGACATGAGCCTTGGCGAGCTGCCATTTCCAATTGCTTGTAGCATCAACGGGTGGAGTTACGACGCGTTTCGATCGAGAACTTGGTCCAGTTGGAGGAAGGCTGAGCTCTATGGCCAAAGGTTTGAGAGTTCCAAGTGGAGTCAAGAAGAAGATTGTGCGAGTTGCATATGTTTTCCGGCCGTCCAGAGCATTAATCCGATCAACAAATGGAAGGTAAACATCATGGTAATCCACTATAAACAACTTCTTTTCATCCAATGCCTGTAACAATTAAGGAATTTGAGGCGAGATAATGTTAGGATTTGCAAATTTGGTGAAAAAAAATCTGAGTGACGGTTTATCAGCTTGATGTGATCATTTACCTGCTGCACGGTCATGCCATTGAGTTGGCCAACGATGTGTTCTTCTTTAATGGCAGATTCCAGTGGACCATAAACCTCGGGATCAAGGTTGCTTACTGGAGGGAAAACCTTAAGCCTTTCAATGGAGACTGGGTTAACTCCTGCTATTGCTTCGCGAGCGAATTCGTCATCTCGCAGCCAGGCAAACTTGTCCTCTACAATTAGGAAACAACATAGTCATTAGTTATGATCAAGATTTCTGAATGATTGGGTTTGTCAATTTGCATTCAAGCATAACTTTATGTGCTATGGCAATGTCTATTATGCAGGAAACTTATGAATATGAGGTTACCAAAGTTGAAAAGACTTCTATTTCAATCGATTAGGATTGATTGTTAAAATTCTGTAAAAACTTGTTTTGAATCTCAGGAAAAGTAATTTAGATTATCTAACTAGATCAGTTGTTTTTGCAAATTACAGGCTGATGAATGCATATATGAATGATACTTTTGAAGGCTGATGATGCGACTTACTTGAAAGGATCAAAGGTGTGTTGTATTTCAGAAGTCCTGGGCTGGATTCACTCACAACGCTTGGCAGTGAGAGCTTCTTCATGAGTTCATCTTGCAAGCCTAATTTAAGGAGCACCCCTTCACTGTAAAGGCTGTCAATGTCTGAAAACCCATGGAAATCTTGTTTGTTTGACAAAATGCTGGCTTTGAGAGAGGGAACCAAAGTGTGAAGAACTGCCCTAAGCCTCCCAAGAGAGAAAGTGGTTTGCTTAGGCTCCTCAAACTGTTCATCTCTCGGCACGTACATGGGTAACGGTTTCTCGACTCGACTCTCTGCAGTTATATCTATAGAGTACACAACTATTAGATATGGTTTTATATATCCTTAGCTAATCATTGTTATAATTGAAAACGAAGAAGTCGAACTTTACCAGTTTTGCAAGGGGCACGTCCAGTGCGACACCGTCTAGGATAAGGAATTTTCTCGCCCCCAAGACATGGGCGAGCAAATTCTATTCCCTTGTCTGGATTTCCCAAGTCGTTGTACACATCAAAGTCATATACTCGATCAGACAGTTTCCTCACTCCTTTACCATCACCTCTAATGTCTTTAAGCTCTTTCTCTCTTAATGCTTTAATCCCAGCTGGTGTCTCACCTGGTAGATAAGGCTGCAGAATCGTAGAACACATAAGAAAACCATTTAAAACTTCATGTAACAACAAGATTATAAGAGAATATGTTATTTTTATAGGAAGATTCATTCATAATCCCCTTAATCCGTTTGAAATTGTTTCTTCTCATGCATGACTGGAATGATTTCACTGTGGTTAGGTAGGCTGAATTCTGGGTCCACAGGCAATCTTATCAAATAGTTCATAGCAGATTTCAGGACTGTAAGAAGACATGCATGAAAGTTTCCTAAACTTTACACCTCTCAATGATCAAGATAATAGAATTGTATACTCGTTCATTACAATGATAAGAGTGCGTGGAGGCATTTGATATCAGAAATGTGAAAGAACACATCACATCAGCTTTAAATGAGAATGAAAAGAAAAACTCACCTTATTAGAGAAGAATATCCTCTTAGCAGGGTGATCTTTTCTTGACTGAACCCAGGAATTGCAGGGAAAATGAATGGGATCACTTGCAAATTGCTCGATCGTGATAGTTTCCAAGAAGAATTCCTGCTGGTGCTTGTTCAAAATCGTGATCGCTCCAGGCTCTCCAAAGTCCGAGGTCAGTACAAATTCTGCTATGTAATTTACCCTCTCTGCTTTTACATTAGTTTTCTTTGACCAATCTTTCAACACGGCTTCCTTGCTTTTCTTTGGAGCGTTTCGTCCTTCAATAATCCAAATCCAGATCAAAATCAACTCAGTAAAACTCTTTAAGATTCAGAGGAAATTATATGGCAAAGAAAAACACATGAACATAGAACACCCAGAAAGAGAAGAAACAAAAACAGAGAGAGAGAGGGA